>NC_045964.1:20995529-21310924 GCF_010909765.2 Amblyraja radiata
GTGGCCCAACGTTAGAGTTGCTGCCTTACAGAGCCAGAGACACGGGTTCAATCCTGACTACGGATGCCTTCTGAACGGAATTTGTAGGGTTCTCCCCGTGCCTGCGTGGGTTTTCCCCAGGTGCTCCGGTTTCCTCTCACACTTCAAAGGCGTGCAGGTTTGTAGGTCAATTGGCTTTGGTAAAAATAACAAATTGTCCCTAGTGCTTGGGATAATGCTAGTGTACAGGGATCGCTTGTTGGCATGGACCACTGGGTGTTCCAGCAATGGCTGTCCTTTCCTTCTTTGTGGTTTAATAGTATGTGTTAAATGTATGTTTTTAATGTTCTTTAGGTTGTTTCATGTGGCGGGTGGCGGGGGGGGGGGGGGGTTGGGGGAAACTTAAAAAAAATTTCCATATCGTATCACCGTCCGCACTGCGGCCTAACATCGAGGAGTTGATGGCCTTTGCTGGAGACCGACTTTGGGAGCTCCAAGCCGCAGGAGTTTTGACTGCCCCGACTCAGGAGCTTCGACCGCCCCGACGTGGGAGCTTTGATCGCTTCAACGCGGGGGCTTCGATCGCCCTGACGGATGGTTCGACTGCACCGACTGCGGGAGAATAAAGAGGAAGAAGTTTGGACTTTTTTGTCTTCCATCAGAGTGAGGATTGTGAGGAATCCGCTGTGGTGGATTTTTATATCAACTTTTATGGAGTTGTGTGTTTTGTTGCTTTTCTTAAAATATGGCTGTATGGTAATTCGCATATCGCTGTACCTTAATTGGTACACGTGACAATAAAATACCTTTGAAACCTTTAAAACGGTCGGGCGAAGGGTATGTTTCAGCGCTGTATATCTAAACTAAACTAAATATGACCCTGAGGCTTGTGAGGAGAACATTTCAGCCAGAGTTTTGGTTTCCTGATAACTGCCCACCAAGGTTCCATGCTGTATCTCTCAATTAAACTAAACTAAAAGCCACCGGAACCTAAAAAGAAAGGCTTGTGGGAACTTCAACGTGCAACATGGTGTCAGAAGATGAACTGAACATATTTAATCAATTTTGCTTGGCTGTGCTTGGAATACGTGCTTTTGAAATGTACTACAGGTATGTGAAAAAAAAGTTCCAAGGTGAGCCGTGATAGATAGATGTGTAGATGGACTGCAGATGCTGGTATATACTGAATATAGACACAAATTGCTGGAGTAACTCATCGGGTCAGGCAGCATCTCTGGATGCACAGTCTCTTGCCCAGAGAACGGGAATCAAGAACCAGAGGACGTAGGTTTAAGATGAGATAGATTTAATAGGAACCTGAGGGGGTGACTTTTTCACACAAAGGGTGGTGGGTGTATGGAATGAGCTGCCGGAGGGGGTAGTTGAGGCATGGAGTATCACAACATTTCAGAAACATTTGGATAGGTAAATGGATAGGACAGGTTTAGAGGGATGCGCGCCAAACGTAGGCAGGTGGGACTAGCATAGATGTGACATGATGGTCATTGTGGGAAAGTTGGACTGAAGGGAATGTTTCCACACTGTGTGTCTCTATGACTCGATGACCTTTAAGCGAATAACTTGCCAAATGAGTGTAAGAAATGGGACTTTCTTCACATGTCGGGTTGGTGATGGTTGATAAAGAGCAGGAACGTGCCATTGGACCTCATTAGTCACTGAGCTCCAGCAAACAACACGGCTCAGTAAAAAGGAAGTGATGCTGGAAGAGATGCTGGAAGAGACTCTCAAAGCCTTTTTGAGAACGACTGCACCTTGCATTGAATGACAAGGGTGGAAAGTTTCAAGATTTTCATAAAATGTCCGGTGAATGAGGAGATGTGAGACACATACTTGACTGAACAGAAATTGCTGGCTGGAAATTGTAACTGCAGAGATCTGAGCTGATTCATTGCTCCATGACAGGAGTGTATGCAGAGTTTGAGATGCACGATCAAAGGAGAATCCATTGGGAGAAACAAATTCCAACTTGAAAAAACATGTCAAATCCTGCAGGGCTTCAAGAGCGGTTCAAACCACAGTTAATGAATTGGATAGTGGACTGTGCAATCTGACAAGACAGTCAAATGGAAGCAAAGAACAGCAACAGCTTTAGGAACATAAATATATAGGCAAACACCATGAATGGTCGAAGGAGATAGGCCAAGCTTGTGGGAAGAGATGCAACAGATGCACGAGGATGGTTCACTTTTCATCTGGGTACAGGGGGAGAAAGGCTAGAAGCATAGAAATAAGATCCCTACAGCCATCTCACTATTAAACACCACAACCTCCAAATAAGCACAGAACTACATAGACTTGGGGGCATTAGTGTTGTCTTTTTTTCACTTTTATTGTTTGTTTGGTGTTAAGTGTATATACACATAAAAAACATATATATATGTGTGTGTGTGTGTGTGTGTATATATATATATATATATATATCTATATCTATATATATATATATATATATATATATATATATATATATATATATATATATACACTAGACCAAGTGCAGCCCCGTTGGGTCTGTTTTCCCAACGGCGTTTTTTGGGGGGGGGGAGGGTTGGTTGGGGGCGGCTGCGGCAACACACTTACATTAACCACACCTCAAACACACAGGCGGGTGGGGGGGGGGTGAGAAGAGGGGTAGGAGGGGAGAGGAGGAGGTTGAAAAGGGGCAGATTTTGGAGGGAAAGGAGAGCGGGGTAGGGGGTGAGAGAGGGGGATGGGGAGGGAGATGTGTGGGATTGGAGGGATGGGGAGGGAGGGGAGGAGGGAGGGAGGGGGAGGGGGGTTTGGTGGAGAGATGGGTAAGAGTGGGGAGGGAGAGTGGAGGGGGAATGGGGAGAGAAGTGGTAGCGTGGGGTGGGAGGGGTTTGCGGGAGTGTTGGAAGAGGGACAGAGGGTTAGGGGATGGGGGAGGGGGAGATGGAAGGGTGTGGGGTAGAGAGTGAACGGGGTGTGGAGGAGAGTGATGGGTTGGAGGGGATGTGGGGTTTGTGGAGAGGGAAACATAGGAACATTAGAGTCTATAAGATCTTCCCTCAATTTTCTAAATTCTAGCGTGTACAAGCCGAGTGTATCCAGTCTCTCTTCATATGAAAGTCCTGACGTCCCTTGAACCAGTCTGGTGAACCTTCTCTATGGCAACGATGTCTTTGGGCATTGGGCATTGTGTCATCACACGATGAAACGGTCACCAGGGGCGGGGGCTGGTTCAAAGGCATATGTAAATTGATCCATCCCGATTGGACATCTGCGGGCATTGGGCATTGTGACATCATGCCAGTTTATTTTGGGGGGGAGGGGGGGGGGGTTTGGTTAAAAACGTGCACTTTAACACGACGAAATGTAATGAGGAGGGGATACTTAGAAAGAAAAGTGAAATCTCTAACGAAATGGAAAAGATGTCTGCGATTCCGCATCTGGTTTCGGAGTTGCAGGGAATCAATGGGTGTAATGCGGCCGGAAACTGTACATGTAAATTGATCCTTTCTGATTGGACGTCTGGGTGCGCCGGGCATTGCGATTGGACGTCTGCGAGCATCGGGCATTGTGGCATCGCACGGCGGGAATGCATCGAAAGGCAGAAAGGCAGCCGGACGGATGTCGGACGGATGGGGCAAGAGTTTTATATAATAATAGATATATATATATATATATATATGTGTGTGTGTGTATATATATACACACACACGCACACACACATTATATATATACTGTATATATAATATGCACATATACACAGACCCACACACATACCCACACATATTATAACTGAACTTGTTTTTCTTTATTATATTGTTTACAGAGCTAACCATTCTGTTGTGCTGCTGTAAGTAAGAATTTCATTGTTCTGTTTGGGACATACGGCAATAAAACATTCTTGACTTCCTTCATTCCAAGGAAATTTGCAAATATTCTGAAGAGACAAGATAAGACTGCTGTAATGCTGTGTACTGCTGTAATGCTGCTAGGTGGCAAGTTGGCCTAGGTTCCTGTGGGTGCAGGTGGTGAGGTCAAAGTTATGATAGGGACCTGGGAAGATAGGCAAGGGAAAATTGTACAGAAGAGGGGAGGGAGGTCAGGCATCCAATGCAAAGCTTTGTTTCCAAAGCAGTAGAAGGAAAATGGATACAATACCAGATGGGTATTGATATTGGTTTACTAAGATCACGTGTACCGAGATATTTAAAACAAAACTTGGATGTATAGTTGTTCAAGAAGGAACTGCAAATGCTGGAAAATCGAAGAGACAAAAGTGCTGGAGAAACTCAGCGGGTGAGGCAGCATCTATGGAGTTTCTCCAACACTTTTGTCTACCTTGGTTGTTTAGTAATTGGTTTCACATGCTGCCATGCAAGAGTACGTCAGATAGTGCAAAGGAAAATAAACAGAGTACTGAAAATAGTGACGCAGCTAGAAAGAAAGTGCAGATTAAAAAAGTGCACGGGCCACAACAAGGCAGACTGGAAAATCAGGAATCCATCCTTATCATGTATCTATACACTGTAAATGGCTTGATTGTAATTGTATTGTCTTTCCGCTGACTGGATAGCACACAACTTTACAGCTTTTCACTGTATCTCAGTACACGTGACAATAATAAACTAAACTAAACTGAGGTGGGGAATTCATTCTTATATAGACAGCATATAACTGTAATGTTGTCCTGAAGAAAGTTTGCAAGGAACCTGAAGAGACAAGGATAGCACTGTGAACCATTCTGTTGCAACACTGCAGGAATGTAACCAGCAGAGCTATGAGCTCACAGCTCCAATGATTCTCTGTATCTCTAAATTAGACTGAAGGTGCTGAAATTTATTATGCAATGGATGCTGAATAAGACTGATTAAACGTGGCTACCAGCTCAAAGAGCGACTTCCTTCTCAGTTTCACCAATTGCCGCAGAAATACTCACTCCTGGTGATAAGGACTAAACATGTGGTATAGTAATAGGTTTAGCTCTTAGATTTACTCTTAGGGCTAAAGGAATCAAGGGATATGGGGAAAAAGCAGGAAAGGGGTACTGATTTTGGATGATCAGCCCTGATCATATTGAATGTTGGTGCTGGTTCGAAGGGCCGAATGGCCTACTCCTGCACCTACTTTTCTATGTTTCTAATGGTAGTGTGCTCCAAACTGCCTCTGAAATCAATGGAACCATGTTTGGTGCCAAGCTGTAATGCGCTATTGCTGCTGCAGTTTATCCTGCAGTGCTGACTGCAGAAGAATTTCACAGCAACTCTTATCTTCCTCAGGTGGCTCAAGGGCTAGCACAGATTTGCCACCATTTTCCTCATCTCAACCAGTCGACAACTTGCATTGCTCCCAATAGGTTAATTTTTTTGTTCCTTTGCCTTTTCCTCTTGTGCTGAAGTTAGTACTGCTATTGGTGCTGTGAGCTTGCAAACAGTCCCACAGGTGTTTGAAGACAGCCAGGGCCTGTCGGACTAGCCACAGTACTGTTTTCCAAGCTTGTCGATGAGCAGCACAAACTCCCGTGGACTAAAAGAGCTGCCCGCAAATGTTCTCAGAAGAGAAGCTGGTTCTGAAAGGAGGCCTAATGAGATCATGCAGGAAAATCATATTTTTCGAACAGTTGGATGTAAAGAGATTAAAGAATAAAAAGATGAGGGGAATACAAATAATCTTCCACCTTTTCATTGAATGCTCTAAAATATTAATTATATAACGATAAAGACAAAAGGCAGTAATTGATTAAAACAGAATGATCTTCGCCCTATCTTTTCATCTTAATAAACTCTCAGTGGATACCTAAGAAGAAACCATCTTTTCACGCTGTTTAGCCAGTGGTATGGATTAGATATCTTCCTTAATTAACAGGACCACAAATGGCTCTGAAGTTCCCTCAGGATAATGAGTGGGCAGAAAATCAATAACGTTGACCGGATGTAAATTCCCCCAAAATAAACTTTGACAATCACATCCAGAGTCCAAGGTGAAATTAGATCGTGGACCATCGACCAAAGCACTATGTTGTCGAGGCATTTGATTTATCTGCTTCACTGAGGCACATTTCTCGCTGTACTTCTATATATTAAAAAGTCCCCGGGTGAAACGCATGCAGCAGAATGTTTGAACACTCTCCTATCTACACCTGGGATTGCGAGTAGGCCCAGCCTGATGAGATGAAGCATCTTCTCTCACAAATTACTTTAATGGATTTAATTCCCCCTGAACATTATTTTTTAATGCACTTGTTAACACGGTTTTCATGATTTTTTGCCTGCAATAAAAGTGGCGTAGACAGAAATCTATGCAAATACACGAGTTCAATTAAAACGGTGCAGTGAGGGAATTAAAATGTTAAAAGGGGAGAAATTTAGATCATTCACATGGGCGACGAGTGCTCCTAGGTTTCCGAACGCTGCTTTTGCTTCCTGCACCCCTTTTGGTGCGAATCACGTGGGCTGCTATATTGATGTGGAGAGATCATCTGTGGACCATCTGTGAAGATCCACCCAGTTCCAGATGTCAGTTGGTGTGCAACCTCTGTCATTCTGCAGTTCAGGCCACTCCCACATCCCAGGCTGAAGAACAATCCTGACCCGAAGTGTCACCTATCCATGTTCTCCAGAGATGTTGCCTGACCTGCTTTGTTTCTCCAGCGAGTCTTCTTTCGTCAACCAGCATCTGCACATGTTCCTACATTCCATGCATCCTCGCCTGCTCCAGGAATGCAACTTTGCTGTTGGATAGAGGTTGACCTTGAGTGGAGATGATGGGCCTGCAGGACGTACTCTGGGTCCTAAAGTGCGGTTTCCCACTGCATCATCCCAACGGGGGCAGCAATGATCTGGTTGGTTGGGTAGCAAGCGATTCCAAGGTGGACTGGTGAAGGTGGAAGAACCCTTTGCTATCTCCCAGTGGATCCAATCTCCAAGGAACAACTGCCTCTCCCTGGGAGGCTGCGGCAACAATCCCAGTAGCTTGATTGAGGACTGATTGCCCGGCAGCTATGTCACACTGCAGGATCATAACAAACAATGCAATCCAAGTATGTCAGCAAGCTGTACTTCACAGGTGAACACAGCATCATTCTCCACTTGCCCAGCCATCGTCCCCCAGTTCTCTGGGACTGCATTACTGCATTATCCATTCTTAATCTCCAGCAAATGTTCTTCTTCCTAAATCTCTGGTGTCCCCCATTGATCCGTCTCAGTCGAAAGCAATTTCTCATTGTATGTTCCCACCTGCCACATCATCCCAAACATGATATCTAGGACAACAGTGCTGGAGAAACTCAGCGGGTGCAGCAGCATCAATGGAGCGAAGGAAATAGGCAACGTTTCGGGCCGAAACCCTTCTTCAGACTCAATAGAAGACTGAGTCTGAAGAAGGGTTTCGGCCTGAAACGTCGCCTATTTCCTTCGCTCCACAGATGCTGCTGCACCCACTGAGTTTCTCCAGCATTTTTGTGTACCTTCGATTTTGCAGCATACAATACAATACAATACAATACAATACAATTCAATTTATTGTCATTTGGACCCCTTGAGGTCCAAACGAAATGCCGTTTCTGCAGCCATACATTACAAACAAATAGACCCAAGACACAACATAATTTACATAAACATCCATCACATTGCTGTGATGGAAGGCCAAAAAAACTTATCTCTCCACTGCACTCTCCCCCCCGATGTCAGAGTCAAAGTCAAAGTCAAAGCCCCCGGCGGGCGATGGCGAATTGTCCCGCGGCCATTAAAGCCACGCCGGGTCATGCAAGGCCGCACACCGGGTCTTGGTGTTAGAGCCCCCGGCGCGCGCTCGCAGTCCCGCAGCCATTCCAAGCCGCGCGGGGCGATGGTGTAAGGCCCCGCTCCAGGAGCTCTTCAACCCCGCAACTCGGGCGGGAGAAGTCGCCGTTGCGGAAGCCCTGAAAAGTGGTCTCCCCCCAGGGACCCGCGGGCTCCCGGTGCCGCCCGCCAAACCCGCAGTTGCAGCCACCGAATCTCCGGGGGTCGGGTCGCAGCAGCGTCCACCACAGCTCCACCCGCTCTGGACTCGGCCAGCTCCGCGACGGTGAGGTGAGTAGTCGGCACCACAGCCCCCGGTCTTCCTGTTGGAGGCCGCTCCTCGTTGCAGCCCCAACGACAACGGAGACCCGACAAAGAAAAGGTCGGGTCTCCCGTGCAGGGAGAGATTTAAAAGTTACCCCCACCCCCCCCACACCACCCCCACCCCCCCACACACATACCCCAACAAAAATAACAAAAACTACATAAAAACATAAGACATAAAATAATAAAAACGCAGACGGATTGCAGAGGCCGCTGCTGACGAAAGTCGCGCCGCCCACCGATCTGCAGTTCCTTCTTAGACATGATATCTAGGACTACTTGCATACCAGTGGCACCACCCCATCAATTCCCCAGCACTAATTCTAAGTCTGAAGTCTGAAGAAGGGTCCTGATCTAGGATGGTGCCACAGGATAAAAGGCCATGGGGTATCGAAGGCCAGATACCAGCATGGATAGCAGGTTGGCTGGATGGCAAAAGGCAAAGAGTGGCAATAAATGGGGGGTTTTGTGATAGTCTGCCAGTAAGTGTTGATGTTACGCAGGGTTCGGTGCTGGGGTCGCTACTCTTCACGTTGCACATCAATCATTTGGTTGAGGGAATTGTAGGTTTTGTGGCCAAGTTTGCAGAGGATATGAGGATAGGTAGAGGGGCAAGTAGTGTAAAGAAAGCAGGGACTCTGCAGAAGGACTTAAACAGGTTGTAAGAATGGGCAAAGAAGTGGCAGATGGAATACAGCGAAACAAAATGTGGAGTCATGCATTTTGGTAGTAGGATTAAGGGGGGAGAATTCAGAAATCAGAGGTGCAAAGGGACTTGGGAGAGCTGGTCAGGATTCCCAAAAAGTTAATTTGCAAGTTGAATCGTTAGCAAGGAAGGCAAATGCAATGCTAGCATTTATTTCAAGAGAACCAGAGAAAAAAAACCAGGGATGTTATGCTGAGGCTTTATAAAGCACTGGTCAGACTGCATTTGGAGAATTGTGAGCAGTTTTGGGCCTCAAATTTGAGGAAGGATGTGCTGGCGTTAGAGAGGGTCCAGAGAATGATCCCAGGATCAATTGGATTAACATACGATGAGCGTATGACGGCACTGGGCCTGTAGTCATTGGAGTATAGAAGGATGAGGGGGACCTCATTGAAACTTACTATCTATCAATCTTCGATTCTCTTTTAGTAAAAGTGAAATGCCTGGATAAAGTGGATGTGGGGAGGACGTTTCCACTAGTGGCATAGTCTAGGACCAAATGCCATAGCCTCAGAATTAAAGACGTACCTTTAGAAAGTAGATGAGGAGACATTTTTCTAGTCAGAGGGCGTGAATCTGTGGGGTTAATTGCCACAGAAGGTTGTGATGGCCAATCGATATTTTTAAGGCGAAGATTGATAGATTCTTGATTAGTAAGGGTGTCAGGGGTTATGGGGAGAATGCAGCATAATGGGGTTGAGAAAGAAAGATATATAAGCCATGATTGAATGGCAGAGTAGACTTGATGGGCCGAATGGCCCAATTCTGGTCCTAAAACGTGTGACTTTATGAGATCGGAAATATTACCTATCCATGTCCTCCAGAGATGCTGCCTGACCTGTTGAGTTATTCCAACACTGTGTTCTACACAATATTCCAGCATCTGTGGTTTCCTGTGTCTACTTTACATTGTCCAACTCTCTGTATCACATCCAGTGCTCGAGAAGCAAAATATTCTTCCAACTAACTATCGGAATGGCCAAACACATCAAAAGCTCCTTTCCCTTGCTACCGTTCTCTCCCCTTATCCTGGCAACTGCATGAAAATGAATCAGGTTTACACAAAAGAGAGGAGACACAAGGAACTGCAAGTGCTCGAATCTTGAGCAAAACACGAATGCTCAACTGGTAAGGCAGCATCTCTAGAAGGAATGGTAGATGACGTTTCAGATCAGGCCCCTTCTTCAGACTAATTCTACTACTTCTCCCCCCCCATTCCCTGCACAGGTACTGCCTGAGCCACTGAGTTACTCCAGCAGGCTGTTCACAACCTTGGTGCCATACTTGGCATCTTTGCCCATCATATTGACGTCACCACTGAAGCTGCCTGTTTCCACCTGGGTAACATTGCCTGTCTCCATCCCAGCTGCACATCCACCGATACTACAATCCCGCCTTTGTTACCGCTAGACTTGACTACTTCCTCACACCTCGGACTGGGATTCCTCATTCGAATCTCCATGAATTTATCAGCTGCCCATGTAACCAATTTGCACCTTCTCGTTCACTCCTGTGCTTGCCGATCTAAACGGGCTCTTACTTGGTTTTTAAATTATCACTGCGTTGAAATCCCTGCATCCTCTCACCTCTTCATAATTCCATAATCATCTCAAAGGTTAGAACTCTGCAATATATCTTCACGCCTCCATGGCCCCTAGTTAATTGGTTTTGCTCTGGAGGTTGCAGCTGTCAAAGTTCTAAGCTCCGGAATTCTTTTCCTAAACCCTTCTATCTCACCCTTTAAATGGTTCCTTGAAAAATGTGCTCTTTAAAAAGCTTTAGGTCATCTGCTGTTAAGTCTCCTTATGTGGTTCAGAATGGAACGTTTATATCTCGGGATGTTTACGGAATAAATACAGTAAAATTCTGATAATCTGCTCTGGGACTATTTGAAAATCCTGATGATTCAGTATCTGGCTCACAGGGTGTTGAATCTTATAGTTTTAGTATAGAATCTTTCAGTTTAGTATAGAGATAAACTCCCTTTGGCCCACCGGGTCCGTGCCGACCTACGATCACCCATACACTAATACTATCCTACAAACTAAGGACAATTTACAGAAGCCAAGTAACCTGCAAACCTGTACGTCTTTGGAAAGGGGGAGGAGACCAGAGCACCCGAATAAAACCTAGCCGAATAAAACCACAGGGAAACGTACAAACTACATACAAACTCCATTCAGGTAGTCAGGATTGATCCTGGATCTCTGCCGTTGCAAGACAGCAACTTTGCCACCTTGCTTTTCCCATGGAAATTCTTTTTTGTCTCACCAACTTGTCCCCTTTATTTTCTGGAAGAACATATTTTTTTTAAATGAAAGGACTGCTTTCCTTAGAAGTACAAGCATCAAGAGCTGAATTCACATTAGCAAACAACACATTTCAAATACAAAAGGACACAAAGTGCTGGAGTAACTCAGCAGGTCAGGAAGCAATTCTACCGCTGCGCCACTGCATAGCATCTTCAAAAAAAATGCATGAAAATTATGTTGGAGTATTACAAAAGGGGAATAACATCCATTAGGCCATTACATCTGAAGATGGGTCTTGACCCGAAACGTTACAAGTTATTTTTCTCCTGAGATGCTGTCTGGGACGTAAAGTTACTTCAGCTTTTTGAGTCTATCTTCGAGACTATCAAGTCTGATGGTGCGGCACCACCAAAGACCGAGTATGCTGGCTTAACAGAGTTTGGCTGCATATGGATGATGCAGAGCAGCAGGCTGAGCTGTAAACGCACACCTCAGACCACTGGGCCAATGCTTCTCATGCTGCGGTGGAAGCTGCCACATTGGCAATCGGATACAGCATCAAGAGACGGCTCCACAAGTGTTGAAATGGACTTGGCTCGTTGGCTGCATTGTAATCAATGGCTGAGGGTTAATCACGCATCGCAGACTTGGCAGCTATTTTCAGAGACCATCATATTTATTGCCAAAAATTAGTAAGCATCAAAATGACTTTGGTATCAGTCTCAATTAAGAACCTCTGAGATCTCGGTCCACACTCAAAAAAATTGCCCTAATTTGTAGTTGATAATTTTGTTGCATATGGTTCTTTTCTCCATTGCTGGGAAAAGGTGAGGAATGTACCCATCCTTTATTAGTCCCATTACTTTATCTAGTAATTCATTCCCTAGGCAGCAGTACTGAAAGCATGATCGTGTCCCTTTATTACGTTGTGCTCTACCTCTAAAATTCATTCCAATGGATGAATTACAGAGTACAATAAACCTACATGTCTGTCTATACAACATAGAACGTTATCAAATGGCCAGATATTTCTCGGTATGTGTCGCAGCTCTGGGATTACACGATTTTGTTTGACGCAATTGTTTTAATTGCTTTCATTAAACCAGTTTTAAAAAGCAATTTGAAATCAAAATTGTGTGATCATGTGGTTTTACTATTTTTTTCATAACTTTCAGAAAGTCAAGGCAAAACGTATTGGAGAATAAAGTCTCTGATAATATGCGCTAACTCCCATGTATGACAAAATAATTGGAGTTCAAAGTATAGAACTTATCAACTGATCTAATGTATGGATTTGCTACAGTAATTCTTTGGTGAATCGACACAAAATGCTGGAGTAACTCAACAGGTCAGACAGCATCTCTGGAGAAAAGGAATTGATGACGTTTTGGTTCGGACCGTTCTTCAGACTGAAAGATAGAAATAGTGGAGGGCGGTTGGGGGGTGGGGGGGAACTGGGGGTGAGAAAAGGCCAAAATAAATCAGGGCCAGCAACAGATGACCTCAGGAAGGGAAGAGTCCACAATGGCCCATTGTTGGCTGGGGAAGATGTGCTAACGAGAGGGATAGATACAAGGATGCGAACAGTGGAACTGGTAGGATGCCTAGAATTTGGGAGGGGGGAGAGAGGGGAGGGAAGGGAATGCAGGAGTTACTCGAAATTAGGGATATCAATGCTCATATTGCTGGGTTGTAAGCTCCCAAGCGAAACTTGAGTGACTTTATCAGACTCATTTTCCTGTGAGTTTAGGGTTTGGTAAATCTAATCATGTGTTTAGTTACCCAGTTTAAGATGGATGATTAGCTATTCAGCAATTTAGCTGGTGCAGAGAATCGATCTTGAATCGATCTTGAAGATGCATACGTTGCCATATCTATACACATGAGGCACAGATTATCTGGTGTTTTGATAACAAAGCCAGTGGTGGAAGCTAATGCTGCCCTACTCAGATCAAAGGACATTGTGTCATCGAGTTTATAGATATGTAAATTTGCAGCTGATAAAACTTAGGGGTTTATCAGTGGATACCTCTTACGATATTAAGGATGGGGCAGCCTGTTTTCTTGGGCAGCTAGCTCTGCATGATTGTATGGGAAGTTTGTGAACAAAATATGTGAGTTACTTTTAAACGGAAGTATTGGGCTTAGAGAGGCGTTTATGTGATAGCACAATTGACACTGCTTGTGCTGCTTTGTCATTCTCTATAGTCCCATAAGTGGGACAATAAATGATTGGTTATTCACCCGCTGTTCACTAACGTTATGCAGGGTGTCTTTTATATGACCACTCTAAAAGCCTACACTCATTGTAGTGTGCAATGTATATCAGTAAATTATTATGCAAATATTCTTCTACTGTATTCCTAATGGGAGCAGTATTTTTTAAGTTGATTATGCTTTTAGCAACTGATTTCAGTGCAAAGAACACAATCGTTACTCAATCTCTGTCTCGGTCTCTGGGTCATAACTGACATTAGGGTAGCTTGTTATGGGAATGATCTCATAAGCAAAATGGGCATGATTGCGTACATTTGGATTTGACAGCATACCCACCAGAGCGGAGATTGGGGGTGTTATTAGGTATACGTACACTGAGCTTGCTAGTACCTATGAGATGAAAGATAATTTCTTTATTGTTATTTAATAGTCTCTCAAGAGATTGCTGATGGCTCATTAGCAGCCAATAGAATGGATAGTTCCCTTTCATCAAACAGCAAGAGGCTTACATGGTGCATGTTAAGAAGTTATAACATTTGGTTGAATGTGTCTGGATATTTGCAGATAGAATTCTGAACAGTGTTGCATGAGTCATTGTCTAACTCAAAGTCAATTGGGACTATGGTCCGGTTAAGAGCAATGGCCATGTATGCAAGTTAGCATCATGGTATTAATAACCCATGTTCTTTCTACCATTAATGATTTATCTGTTTAAGTGTTTCACACACACATTGGGTTACTGCATGAAACCACAGAGCTTTGAAGGCTTCACGTAGTCCCTCATGTGACTTTGATATAAAATAGAAAGATTAAACGAGAACACCGTTTGAAGTTTGATCTTTATTTAATGAGAAGTTGAAGTGAGGGAATCCGTGCCCTCCACTCCCAATCCTACTTCTCATAAAGATCATTCGGTAATTCTAAGGTCGTTAATCTTTCTATAGCTTAAGTTCAGCAACTAGTCTGTGGTTTCATACAGCTGCTCTGAAGATTGACGTGCATGCGGGCTGGCGGGCTCTTCACGTATTCCCTCACTTCAACTTCCCATAAAATAAAGATCAAACTTCAAATGGTAAGTTCTCGTTTAATCTTAATATTATTAATAAGGAAAGACAACAATTGAGTACAAGAATAAGTTGACTGGAAAAATGTAAAAACATAGGGAGAGTCCCTATAGCTATTTGAAATAGTATGCAAAGTGATTCTGCAGAAAGTGACTGGCAAATTAATAATGGGAAATAAAGAGGTGGCAGCTTGAATGAAAGGTGTTTTGTATTGGGTTTCACCATAGAGGATACAAGAATCCGGAAATAGCTGTAAAAGGGGGACTGGGAGGGAGGGAGGAACTTGGGGACAATTACAAATGCTTAAGACGGCACAATGGCGCAGCAGAAGAGTTGCTGCCTTACAACGCTAGAGACCCGAGTTTGATCCTGACTACAGGTGCTATCTATACGGAGTTCGTAAGTTCTCCCTATGACTGCATAGGTTTTCTCCGGGTGCTCCGTTTCCTCCCACACTCTAAAGACGTGCAGGTTTGTAGGTTAATTGGCTTCGGTAAAATTTTTAATTGTCCCTGATGTGTAGGATAGTGTTAGTGAACGGGGTGATCGCTGGTCAGTGTGGTACTTGTGGGCCGAAAAGCCTGTTTCCGCGCAGTATCGAAAGTCTAAAAGGCAGTCAAACTGAACTAATTATTAGAGCTGAGACTGACATGTCTACAGCTCCTGACAGACATCATCCTAGGATCTTATGAAAAGAGGCTTATGAGATAGTTGAGAGTTCCATTTTAATTTTCAATAATGCCCTCAATTCACGGGTTTCTATTAAGATTAGGGAATAGCAAGTATAACTCATTATTCGTAAATGGAAACTGGAAGCAGTGAAGTTGGCTTAACATTTGTCAAAGGGAAGGTGTCAGAAGTTAATATTAAAGATGTTACAGCACAGCGCTTCGAAAAGTACAAGATAATCAGGCAAAGTCAACATGGTTTTGTGAAAGGGAAATCATGTTTGACCAATTCATTGAACTTCCCTGCAGTTGTAGTGTGTGCTTTGGATGAAAGGGAATGGCCAGATGCACAACACTTAGATTTCTAGAAAGCACTTGATAAGATATTGTGTCAAAGGTTACCACAGAAAATAAAAGTTTATGCAGTCGAGGCTAACATATTTGGTTGAGACAGATCTGCTGGCTAACCCGGAAGCAGAGAAGAGACAGAAATGGTCTTGTTCTAATTGGTACGAGTTGCCAAATGCTGCAATTCTTCCAAATGCACAGGTATCGGTGATGAGACTTCAACATTTACAATTTATATAAATGACTTGCATGTCGGGGCAAAGAGTGTGACTGCCACATTTTCTAATGACACAAAGATAGGTAGGCATTTGAATAGGACAATAGGACATGGGAAGACTAAAAATGGAATATAGATTAATCAAGAAATCAAATTTGTAACATAACCCCAGCAGACAATCAGGGTTCATAGGTTCTAGGAGCAGAATTAGGCCATTCGGCCCATCAAGTCAACTCTGTCATTCAATCATGGCTGATCTACCTTTTCCTCTCAACCGCATTCTCCTGCCTTCTTCCCATAACCCCCAACACTCTTAGTAATCAAGGAAATGTCAATATCCACCATAAAAATATCCATTGACTTGGCCTCCACAGCTGTCTGTGGCAATGAATTCCACAGATTCACCACCCTCTGACTAAAGAAATTCCTCCTCATCTCCTTTCTAAAGGTACGTCATTTTATTCTGAGGCTACGGTCGCTGGTCCTAGACTCTCCCACGAATGGAAACATACTCTCCGCATTCACTAAGATTCTTTCACTAAGGGTCTCTGGTAACAGGAGGTTCTGCTCTTGGCTTGAAGCAACAATACACTTCCATTGGTATGCAGCTGCCCCATATCTGACTCCAGAGTACTTGACATGTAGGGAAAGTGGAACAATAATTCAAGACTTCAGCAATAATACAAAATGATGTTAAATGGTTCAACGTAGAAAGCAATTATCATTCACAGTCCATGATGAATGTGCACCCTCATGTAATGGATTCTTCCTCGTCTCAATAATCTTAAAACTTAAATTATTTACAAAGAATTCACATCGACCCGTGCAATTACTCTGGGGCTTTGAAGAAAATGAAATAAGATAAAGGTAAAGATTTTTTTGTAGGATGAGAATGAAAATGATAAATTAAAGACACATTTTTGGAGTAAGCATCTTTGATAAGCAGAGTGAAATGAAAATTAAAAAGGGCAGCACGGTGGCATGGTGGCACAATGGTAGAGTTGCTGCCTTACAGCGTTCGCAGCGCCAGAGACCCAGGTTCGATCCTGACGATGGATGCTGTCTGTACGGAGTTTGCACGTTCTCCCCATGACCGCATGGGTTTTCTCCGAGATCTTTGGTTTCCGCCCACCCTTCAAAGACGTACAGGTTTGTAAGTTAATTGGCTTGGTGTATGTGTAAAACTGTCCCTAGTATGTGGTGGGATCGTGTTAGTGTGTGGGGTTATCGCTGGTCGGCCCAAAGGGCCTGTTTCCGCGCTGTATCTCTAAACTAAACTGAACAAAACCACTACACCTTCATAACCTCTTGCTGTTTACAAGTTATAAAGATAATACACAATTGTAATGAGATTGCGAAGGCTGCATTTTTTTAATACATAAGGAGAGATTATGTTTCATCCTGGTACAAACTGAGCCCCAACACAGAGCGAGACTTGATAGCATGTTTCTTTGTTGCTAATGTACATGGCAGCAATGTTTATTTTTTCATGCTGAATAATACTTATTTATGGGTTCATCAATTAAGGGCAGCTCAATCATAATTAAACCTCTCATCAAAATTTCCATTACCTCCCAAATTCAAACCAAGCCAGCAAAAAAAAACTATACAATCCACTAAGCACCAGCGTTAATTCACTTGGAAGCAAATACTCTGGGGACTGAAGCAAATCTCGGGCTTATTAACTGGAAAGGAATTCAGCCATTCTCTATTGGATTAGACCGCGCAGAACACAAATTAATTTTCCTCTATCCTGCTGCCACTTTACCAGAATATATAAGCATTACGACTTTGTAATCCCCGAGACCATGTCGATTGGCAGCTTTGTCTGCATGGCTAACAATATCATAAACAAATGTGCTATCTATATTTTTGATGATATTCCCAGTATAGAGGGACTCTCTGGGAAGCATGTCCCTTGTGGCTATAAATAAAGATGGCAGACAGTCAAGTGAGGCATTTGTCACTGTGCTCATCAACTGTGATAAAATCTGTTATCAGACCAGAGAATTGGTAGTAGGATGCTGCATGCTGAAGGCAATATCAAACCCACATTATACTTGATTTACATTGGTTGTGATACCACTTTGTGCTGTACTCTATTATCCTATCTGCTTATCTGATGTGATTAAATTCTCCCCGCTTTCCTGATTTTCAAATGCATTTGCATTTCCTTTGACAATGGTGACTATTGTTCTGCTAAGAGAAATATCCCACTGCAAATATTCCAGCATTGGCAGAAAGGTCATTTAAAGAACACTTTGAAATTGGGCTTTTCAACATCAGCTTTAGAATCTTCAAGATGCTCATCTGGAACTCCTTATTGTTAAATGTTGTACTAACCTGATAATGCCATGATAATTAGGCTCCCAAAAGTTAGTTAATTGGATATACAAGCAGAATTTGGCCATTCAGTCCATCAAGTCCACTCTTCCATTCAATCATAGCTGATCTATCTTTCCCTCTCAACCCCATTCTCCTACCTTCTCCCCATAACTCCTGACACCCATACTAATCAAGAATCTATCAATCTCCACCTAACAAATATCCACTGACTTGGCCTCCACAGCCGCCTGTGGCAATGAATTCCACAGATTCACCACCCTCTGACTAAAGAAATTGCACCTCATCTCCTATCTGCAGGTACATCTTTTTATTCTGCGGCTATGCCCTCTGGTCTTGGAATCTCCCACTAGTGGAAACATTCTTTCCACATCCACTCTATCCAGGCCTTTCAATATTCAGTAAATTTCAATGAGGTGTCCCCTCATCCTTCTACACTCTGGACTCTGTGTGTCCATTACTGCAGCCTGCATGGGTGCCAGAGGGATCCACACTGATGAAAACTGCGATCAGCCTCCAGCACGAAATGAATACAAAGGCATAAAATCAAATCAAAAATCCCTTTCTCTCAGCAAGCCTTAAAAATGTTATCCCTTTACAGCAGCTTTCTAACCTATGAAATCTCCCAAAGGAAATAACTAGACATACATAGCACCTTCAAGATAAAGCTCAAATGTAGGTTTCTTCCCCTTCAAAGGCAAGGATCCATGACTATTGATTGCTTTACAAGATCTATTCTATTCAACTGTCTAGTTGCGCTCCCTGAAATCCTTATCACTTGTGTCAAAGGAGCTCAGTTGTGTTCTTTGGAGTATTTGACTATGGATTTACCCCTAAATCCAGCAACCCAATCTTCAAAGGATCTTTTATCCACTTCTATCAAAAGAAGAATGAACCCAGCAAATAGCTCCCAGGCATGCTAGGCCATTCTATATCGCTAAGAATGTAAAATGTCACCCTTCCTTCATGAAACAATAGGTTAACAGTTTTAATTTGTATCCTCTTTCTGCATTTAATAAATATCCCGTTTTTATTGCTTTTATCTACATTGTCTGTTCTTCCTGGGTTTACACATAGGAGCATTTTCTTTCAACCTTCTTGTGAGTCTGAGTTTAGTTTATTGTCATGTGTACCGAGGCACAGTGAAAAACTTTTGTTCTCAGTGCTCTCCAGTCAGCTGAAATACAATACATGATTACAATCGAGCCGTCCACAGCGTACAGATACATGATGAAGGGAATAACGTGAATAATATTTAGTGCAAGGTTAAGCCAGTAAGGTCCGATCAAAGATAGTCTGAGGGTTTCCAATGAGCTGTTAGATAGTATTTCAGGACTGCTCTCTAGCTGTGGTAGGATGGTTTAGTCCTATGGGTTACATAGGTGAAGTTCTCGGTATCTCCCCTCACAACTTGCAGTCTTAAGTGCCAGAATCCTACTTGTGTTTGATTTTGTTTCCAGTTCAATACAACAAAATCTTTTTCACAGTAACATGGCCAAAAGTACATGGCGTTACTGTGCTATCTGTTATTTTGACAGGTTTAAATATATTTGCAATAAGAAGGTTAAACCCTTGAAATAAGCCAAGCACATATGATCGGTTTTGGTGCTATTAATAATAATAATATTAATAATAATAATAATAATAATAATAAACTTTATTACGGACTCAAGGTCCAGACAAGGGGCAACATTACATTAAAAATGCATTGCATATCAAATATCATAAATATATATAAAATCATGGTATATCACATAAAAACATCATAATTTATATTTAACAAAAACCCACAATACTTAAGTTAAAAATCCAGATTAAAAGATGATCAATGTCCTACAACGAGACAACGATACCAGTGTCTCCACAACTGGGATTCGTAGCGTGTAGTGCTAACCCTTATGTTTGTCAAGACCACAATAAGCACATTTCTAGAGTCATTTATCCTGCAAATGAATTTATACATGTGGTGTCTTAGGATAGCTTCTAAAGTACTGACTCCTGCAGCCACAAACATATTAGTCTTGCGCTGAAGGGATTACACTGTGAGTAGTCAATGCTCACCAAACGATCTTTCACACTTTTGCTAATGGATTTTCATTCACTAACATTGTGTATTTTCTTACACCTACAAAAATGAGTGACTCCTCGGCATGTTAATTTTAGCGTTAGCTGATTCTGAAGCCTGTTTGTCCCCAGTACACCTGCCATCTGTTCAGGTGGCTGTCATCAAGTGCAGTATTATTATCAGAAATGCTTTCCTTCATAACATCCATGAACACTGCCAGCAGTGAGGAAGGAACCTAGTGTAAAAGCAGAAAATGCTGGATATATTCTGCTGGCCAGGCAGCACCAGTGGAAAGTCAAGAAGGGTCAACATTTTCCGGTGAAAAACACTCATCAGAACTGACAAAGGGTTTTTGACCTGAAATATTGTCTCTATCCCTTCCCACAGATTCTGTTTGACCTGCTGAGTATTTCTAGTATTATTTGACTAGATTTGAGATTTTCAGTATTCACAGTTCTATTTTTATTATTATTAGGATCTCAAATACTCCACGCTGTATCTCTAAAGTCCAAACAGGATTGAAGTCAAAGAATTGCTCTCACCCTTGCTGGGGAGAAGGTGAAGATCACCACAGTAAGGTTCAAATCTCCATTCCTAGTCTATGATGCGCAAACACTCACAAAAACCAACTCACTACCATTGGACACAGTGTTCTGAAATGAACCACATCAAATAGTCTCCTTTTAAAGAGGCTGTTTGGATTCATATTTATAAGCACATTTTATACCTTCAGGATGTTCCAAATTGATCCACAGACAATGAATTAATTCAGCAGTACACATGGTGTTGCTCTGCAGCCTAATGCCATAACAATAGGATTAATGATTAATTCATCATTTTTGGTTGTGTTGAGAAATGCCTTTAGCGAAGAGAAGAAAGTGACACCTCTACACTTATTCAAAAACATATCATGAAATATTTATACTTATTAAATCGACAGACAAGGCCTTGGTTTAGTGCCTCACCCTGAAGGTGTAAAATAATATAGCATTCCCTCAGTAATGTGCTGAAATATAAGCTCTAAGATCAAGGCCCATTGCATGGTTAGACTCCACAAATTCATGACTCAGGGAACCTAACAATGTTGATATAAATACTCTACAATAGTCACCTTAAAGTATGTAGAGGAAAAAAATTAAAACAATAGTGCTGGATTAACCCAGCGGGTCAGGCAGCATTTTTAGAGGGAATGAATAGGCAACGTTTCGAGTCGGGACCACTCATCTGCTGGATGCTGCGGGGCCTGCTGAGTTACTTCAGCACTTTGTGTTTTACTCAAAATTCCAGCATCTGTTGTTCCTTGTGTCTCCGAAAAGGAAATGATCTTTGATTGCAAGTGATAAATAGAGTATCAACTGCTCTTGTGTCTAGCCTATCGCTCTATCCACTTCGGGAAATCCGACCATTCAGCGGTGCTGATTCTTCCTGCATACGGGCAGCAACTGAAGAGCACATCCCCAGAGGTGAGGACTGCACCGAGCTGGTCTGGGGAGGCAGAGGAACAACTATGGGACTGCTTGGAGTCAGTAGACTGGGCAATGTTCAAGGACTCGGCAGCGGACCTGAATGAATTTGCCACAGTCATTACAGACTTCATTAGGAAATGTGTGGAGGACTGTGGTCCTACAAAAACTATCTGAGTGTTTCCTAACCAGAAGCCTTGGATGAACCAGGAGATCCGCATTCTCCTGTAGACCAGATCCCGGGCATTCAGGTCTGGTGACGCGGAGGTCTATAAGAAGTCTAGGTACAACCTTGACAGGGCCATTAAAAAGGCCACAAGGGACTTCCGCATAAAACTGTTTACAGAAATCTTTCATTTGAGCAGAGAGAACTTCAAAGTCCATATTCATTACGTATTCATAGCCTGCTGTTGACTGGTCAACAGAAGGAATATTAAGCATGGAAAGTTACAAGCCAGTAATTGCAGAGATCAGAGTGATACACTATCAGGTGACCCTCTAATCCTCTTCTCATGGCTTCATGGGCATGACAGAGACTTAAATAAATCCTCAAAATATGAGTCTGCACCCTTTTAAACCTTTAAGCTTTTTGGCTTCACCAACTCGCACACACTAGAATTATACAATGACATGTTCCACCTTATCTTGTCTAAAAGCAGCATTCGATGTAAATGACAAATAAGACCAGCTTGTTCCAAAATTACATGAATCAATGTGGTGTTATTTAACACAGTGTCAGTTTAAAGGTTTAAAGAGTTCTGTGTTAATCAAGTTACGTTACAGAGAAGATCCTCATTGTTAATGTATGGCAGTAATTTGCGATGAATCCTTAAATTCAAAGCCCTCTGCTTGCTAATACTGTTACTCAGGCTAAAGCAATTGTCTGAAATCCACAATAGATATATGGTCTGATTTATGACCCTACATATTTTAAAAACACGACAGAAAAGTATGTGAAGTGTATGAAATTGCACGTCAATAAAAAACCTTGCTTCAGTTACTGTGTTTTGGTGGGGATGGGTCACCAATCTTAAGCGGCCTTTTCACGGGGCGACTTGACGCAAGAGTTAACCGGAGTTTAACATCGTGGGAACCTCGTGCGATAACAGTACGGCATTCGTGGACCACCGTGGACCACCGTAGCGCTAACGGCAGGTCATCGTGTAACTTGGTCACTCGGGAGAAAATTCAAGAAATTTTGAATTTCTGCAAGAGTGACTTGTACACTTGTGGTTGAGTATTGCAACATTATATGAACGTAGTGGCCAGTGCGACATCCGTAATAACTCTTGCGGGTACCGTGGGAACTCCTGCGAACGGTGAACCCGGAAGCTGGACAGAGGGAACGGTGAGTAAAAATTATGTTATGTGGGATTGAATTTAAAAAATAAATAAAAATAAAGATTTGCATCCGCATATGGACATCAACTTATTCATGAGTTATGTTAATGAGATTCAAGAAAATAACTATAATCTTTAAAAGGGACTTTAAAAGGGACTTTACTGAAAGGTTACGCATTTTTATGGTCCGTGAGAAATTTTTCACATGTACTTCTTTGAGAGATACAGGTCGGAGTCCTCGGGTCCAGGGGTCCGGAACGCTACCAATCAATGTTGTACAGAGACCCGTGTAAGGAGTGAACTGCACATGCTGGTTTAAACCGAAGACAGACACAAAAAGCTGGAGTAACTCAGCGAGTCAAGCAGCATCTCTGGAGAAAAAAAGCTGATGTTTCGGGACGAGACACATCTTCAGACTCAATTCCGATTAGGCTGTCTGAAGAAGGGTTCCGGTGTTGGGGGAGTCCAGAACCAGGGTCCCAGTTTTACAGTCTACCGTGGGAACTCTTTAACTCAGTAAAGTAAAGTAGCCTTTATTGTCATATCAGCGCACAGGCAGCAGTTGACTGTTGCTCTATTCAGTTTCCCAGGGGGTTGGGACGGGACTGGAGTTGGGAGAGAAAGGTGGGAGAGTCGAGGGAGAGGAGGGGGAGACAGATGGGGGTGTCTTCATTTACTGGCGGCGGGTGTCTGTCACTGAAACAGGCAGGTGAGATTTCACATCCACCTTGTGTGTGCCTCTCTCTCTCTCTCTCCCTCCCTCTTACACAGGCTGAGAGACTCTGCCTCTGTGAGTATACGTCTCTTTCTCCCCCTCTCCCACACACAGTAAGACCGAGGTACTGTGCTCAGTCCATCTGTGTCTCCCACATACACAGTAAAATATGTCTCCAAATGAGCCAATTCAACCAAGGGAGGATATATATAGTGTGTGAAAAAAAAAGTTACATCATTTGTGTCACGTGTAGTTCACGATGTTCATTCAAGATTTAACGGGAAAGCTCGGGAAACGGACAAGTTCACTCGCACAAATAGCAGAAATGCCGAGTACCGTGGGAACTCTTTATCTACTGCCGTTATATCGTGCGAGACTCGTGCTGGACCACGACCTCTTCACTCTGGTGACATCTTGCGTCAACTCGCCCTGTGAAAAGGCCGCTTTAAGTCTGAAGCTCTGTTTATCTCTCTCAATAGATGTTGCCTGACCTGTTGAGAAATCTCAGCATTTTCTGCTTTTATTTCATATTTTCAGAATTGTGTGTTTTCAGCAAAATCGGGCTGAGAAACTTTGTACATAAGTAGTTGTCTGGCATTTTACATCACTGCATTAAAATCTCTTTCAAATACGACACCTTCCCTCAGTAGCTCACAACTGAATGGTATGAATTTTGAATTCTCCAATGTTAAGTAACCTCTAACAATCCACTCCTTCCCCTTTCTTTACCACAAGATTCCTATTAAACCTTTCCCCTCTCATCTTAAAATGTGTGTTTGCTTTTGAGGTGCAAGTTTCTGTTAGCAGGTTAGTTTAGTTTAGAGACACAGCATGGAAACAGGCCATTCGGTCCACCGACTCCATGCCGACCATCAATTATCTGTTCACGCTAGTTCTATGTTATTCCACTTTCGCATCCACTCCCTGTACGCTAGGGGCAGTTTACAGAGGCAAACCCCCACGTGTTCGGGATGTGGGAGGCACCCAGAGCATCCGGAGGAAAGCCATGGTATTCCCCAGGACATGTTATACAGGGCCGAGTGCTGCACACTTTCAATCCAGGACTGTGTGTTGACGGAAGAACTGAAGCTGGGTGCAGCTAGTGTAGGGACTCTCAGGTTCACCCACCACTGCCCAACATTCTGTGTTAAACCTCACAACCTATTTATTCAGGATTGTGTATTAAAGATAACTAGTGTTCTTTCTCATTCATTTTTCGATATGGCTAACAAGGCCCGTATTAATTGCCCATTCCTAATTCCCCTTGAGAAGCGGATGCTGGCCCACCTGCCTGAACCATTGCTATTCTTCTGGTGTGGATAATCTCATAGTCTTAGTGGACGATAGAAAAGTATAGCACAGAAACAGGACCATCGGCCCACAGTATCTCACCAAACATGACACCTAGCTAAACTAACCTCATCTCATCTGCCTGCAAATGAATGAATGATTGAATGAATGAATGAATGAATGAATGAATGAATGAATGAATGAATGAATGAATGAATGAATGATCCATATCCCTCCATTGTTGGGGAAGAAGATTCACGATGTAGACTCAGCAACAATAAAAGTAAACAAAAACAGGTGCAGAACTTGGCCTTTCACACCATCACGTCTACTCCAGCATTCAATCACGGCTGATCTATTTTCCCCTCTCAATCCCATTCTCCCCATGACCTTTGACACCCTTACTAATTAAGGATCTATCAATCTCTGCTTTAAAAATACCCACTGACTTGGCCTCCACAGCTATTTGTTGGAATGATTTCCACAGATTCACCACTCTCCGGCTAAAAAAAATCCTCCTCATTTCCATTCTAAAGATATCATTTTATTCTGTGGCTGTGCCCGCTGGTTCTAGACTTTCCCACAGCAAGAAATATGATTTCCACGTCCGCTCTATCCAAGCCTTTCATTATCCGGTATATTTCAATTAGAACCCCCGCCTCATCCTTCTAAACTTCACACGTCATCGGGTGGTGCCGTGATGGCAGCCTCGCCAGCGGCCTGTGTTATTTTGACTTTTTTGTTATTTTTAGTCCGACTAAAATGTATGCTTTAATGTTTCTCGGTATGTTTTTATGTGGGGGGTGAGGGGGGGAAATCCTATTCAGTCACTTACTTCGACGGAGACGTGATCTTTCTCCGTGTCACATCTCCATTCCCTCCCCGCGGCCTAACAACTGGATTGGTGTGGCCTTTCCTGGAGACCGGCCTGGAGCTTCAAGCCGCAAGCGTGGCTCGGACTTTAAAGGAGCTGCGATCCTTTGCCGACGATCAGCAGAAGAAGTGCTCCGGCCGCGGGGCTTGTGGACTTTGACACCATGAAGCCGCGGTCTCCGGTAAGAAAAGGCTCGGAAGCTCCATGCCAAGGAGTGTTTCCATTCCCCCCCGACGCCGGAGTCTCCATCATCCCGACGCGAGGGCTTTAACATCGGGCCGTCGGCAGAGGCAGTGCTCAGGGTTCAAGGCCCCGACCACCACAGGTGAACAAAGGAGGAAGATAACTGGACTTCATAGCCCTCCATCACAGTGAGGAATGTTGATTCCACTGTGGTGGATGTTTATGTTAAAATTATTGTGTATTGCGTTCTTTTTTGACTTGTATGGCTGAATGATTACTCAAATATCACTGATCATCCAACTCAGTGTCCTGTACCTGCCTTCTCTCCATACCCCCTGATCCCTTTAGCCACAATAGAAACATAGAAAATAGTGATGTGACAATAAATAGATTAGTATACAAACCTAAAGCACACGGTTTTGGGGGTTCAGTATTGATGTGGATAGAGAACTGGCTGGCAGACAGGAAGCAAAGAGTAGGAGTAAACGGGTCCTTTTCACAATGGCAGGCAGTGACTAGTGGGGTACCGCAAGGCTCAGTGCTGGGACCCCAGCTATTTACAATATATATTAATGATTTGGACGAGGGAATTGAATGCAACATCTCCAAGTTTGCAGAACTCCAATGGTGGCCGATTAGGAAAAGGGGAGATGCAACGAGACCTGGGTGTCATGGTACACCAGTCATTGAAAGTAGGCACGCAGGTGCAGCAGACAGTGAAGAAAGCGAATGGTATGTTAGCATTCATAGCAAAAGGATTTGAGTATAGGAGCAGGGAGGTTCTACTGCAGTTGTACAGGGTCTTGGTGAGACCATACCTGGAGTATTGCGTACAGTTTTGGTCTCCTAATCTGAGGAAAGACATTCTTGCCAGAGGGAGTACAGAGTAGGTTCACCAGACTGATTCCTGGGATGTCAGGACTTTCATATGAAGAAAGACTGGATAGACTCGGCTTGTACTCGCTAGAATTTAGAAGATTGAGGGGGGATCTTATAGAAACTTTCAAAATTCTTAAGGGGTTGGACAGGCTAGGTGCAGGAAGATTGTTCCCGATGTTGGGAAAGTCCAGAACAAGGGGTCATAGTTTAAGGATAAGGGGGAAATCTTTTAGGACCGAGATGAGGAAAACAGAGAGTGGTGAATCTCTGGAATTCTCTGCCACAGAAGATAGTTGAGGCCAGTTCATTGGCTATATTTAAGAGGGAGTTAGATGTGGCACTTGTGGCTAAAGGATTCAGGGGGTATGGAGAGAAGGCAGGTACAGGATACTGAGTTGGATGATCAGCCATGATCATATTGAATGGCGGTGCAGGCTCGAAGGGCCGAATGGCCTACTCCTGCACCTATTTTCTATGTTTCTATGTTTCTAAATGTGAACTTGAACTTGAGTGCAGGCCCAGAGCCTTCACCCGCTCCTCTTATGTGAACTCAATCATCCCAATAATACACTTTCAAGTCAAGATGGTGTGAGATCGTCAGTGAAAATCAGGTTCTGGTTTTCCCATGCATCTGCTGGCCTTACAAAATCCATCTTGCCGGGTTGCTGGCTATCTTCCCCCACAATCTCCATCCAATGCCACAGAATCCATGGCCACAGCCTTCTACAAAACCTACTTTGTCACAGTCCTTACACTGTGTAATGAATTACAACCCTGATATTCCTGGTCTGTGAATTCATAAATCCCAGTGAATTACAATGTGAAAATTAAATAAACAAAATAAAAATAAATCACTGGATCATCCAAAAATAGCTAATTCAACATGAATTTACTGTGAGTAATGTTATCTGCATGAATGTAAATGCTCTTGGCCTGGTTGATGCATTTCCCTCAAGGCAGAAGTCAAATAAATCTATACAGGGTATTAGCTAAAGCTTCCACTCCACTGCTGTTCTTTGGACATGTTGGGGACTAGTTCTAATCAGGAATTGTATTTGGAATTGTTGAATTACTTGACTTTGATACAGATACATTCATTCATTCTTCTTCCCTTCCCCAAAATGTTCCATATAAATGAATGGAAATTGGTAGCTGCCACATTCATGCTGTGTTCAAATTCCCCTTTTGAATGGAGGGTGAGTACAGTAAGCAAATCCCACCCCTCCTTCTCCTCGCTGAACATAATACATGGAACTCTTCGTGTTTGATTGCTTTTTCCCGCTGTTTTGATTTACTTTCTTTCCTGAGGATTGTGAACTTTGCTGGAGTTTGCCTCTACAAACAGAAGCTGCCCTCCAGGACAGAAAATACACACAAAATGCTGGAGTAACTCACGGGGGACAGGCAGCATCTCTGGAGAGAAGGAATGGGTGACGTTTCGGGTCGAGAGCCCAGACCTGCCCTCCACGAGCCTGAGCAAGGCTTCCTCATTCATCAGAGTCAGCCTGGACATTGAGTACAAGTCCTCACATTACTGGATAGCAAGGGCCAAAGCGATTCCAAGCCTAATCCCCAGTGGGAGAATCACTGGGTATCTTCAGATATTGGAGCCCAAAGGGTCCCGACCCAAAATGTCACCTTCCACGTTCTCCATGGATGCTGCCTGTCCCGCTCAGTTATTCCAGTACTTTTGTGTCTTCTTTTGTACATCAGCATCTGCAGTTCCTGTTTCTATATTCACTAGTTACAGGAGTAGGATTAGGCCATTCAATCATGGCTGATCTCTGCCTCCTGCCATTTTCCTGCCTTCTCCCCGTGACCCTTGACACCCATTCAAATCATGAATTTGTCTATCTCTGCCTTAAAATATCCACTGACCTGGCCTCCACAGCTCTCTGTAGCGATGATTAACAGATTATTTATCCTCTGACTAAAGAAGTTCCTTCTCGCCTCCTTTCTAAAAGAGCGCCCTTTCTTCTCCAGAGATTACAATGTGTCCTTCTATAAAATCATCTCTACTGAGGTGTTAACAAGACACACCATAATAGAAATGTAATATTATATAATAAAAAGGAACTGCAGATGCTGTTTTTTGCAAAAATCGGCACGTTATGCTAAAGTAACTCAGTAGGTCAGGCAGCATCCAGAGAAAAAATGGATAGGTGACAATTTGCATCGGAACCCTTCTTCAGATATTCAAACCTTCTTCTAAAGAGTTCCAACCCGATACCGTTCCATTTTCTCTGGAGATGCTGCCTGACCCGCTGAGTTACTCCAGCATTTTATGTCTATCTTCTGTAATAAAAATCTATGCTTCTTGCTGCACAACAGTCTATTGGTTACATATTGAGGGAGAGCCACAGTGTTACAGATGTTCATCTTGTCATGAGTCTGGTCCCTCTTAAATTATCACTGCTAATTTGCCGTGTGTTGCTTCAACAAAGGGGGAAAAAAAACGTGATTAATAAAAAAAGACACAAAATACTGGAGTAACTCAGCAGGTCAGGCAGCATCTGTGGAGAACATGGAAAAGTGATATTATGGGTCAGGCCTCAAGTTGTTACAAGGAACACAAGGACACAAGGAAAGGTTGAAATCTTGCGTAAAATCCAAAGTGCTGGAGGTCCTCGCTGGAGGTGCTCCAGCACTTTGTTTCCTTGTGTTATGCTGGGAATATTTTACGTGCTGCATCTTCTGTTTTGATGTGGAAATGTGATCTTAAAATTGATTCCAGATATGAACCTACCCTTGTGATGTGAACCAGGGCTGGATTTAGATGAAGAGAGGCCCTAAGCTGTTCCACGTGAGGCTCCCTCCGCGTTGGTTTTCAGCGCTGGCGGCGAGGCAGCGACCGGACAGCCATGGCGGCCAAATCTCCCACAATTCAAAGCGAGGGAGAATGTGCCCAGCGCCGACCAGTTGCCGTTGCAGTGCGCATGCGCAGGGCGGCCGATGATGTGCTGGCCGTGGTTGTGCGCATGTGCAGGGGGGAGGACGTGCAGGCCGCAGCAATGCGCATGTGCAAGGCGGCCTGCCGTGCCGGCGGATGAGGAGCGAGCGGAGAGCGGAGCCCGGCGGCCCGGACACGGATAGCGAGGGGAGATGGAGAGCGCGAGATAGAGATAGAGATAGAGAGGGAGGGGGGGGGCGTCCAGAGTTGAACGGTAGGTGTCCTGCCTTGGCCGGAGGCCCCCCTAGACCTCGAGGCCCTAAGCTTAAGCTTGTCTAGTTTATAGGTAAATCCGGCCCTGATGTGAACAGATACTTCGTAAAGAAGCTGCTAACTCTCCCTCACACAGAGCACTAAAAATTTGTCCAAGAATAACCCTTGCCCCTGACAACCAGTCTCTAAACAAAACATCAAACCATTCTGCTGCAACGCGCTCACGGAGATTGAGGCAAAGCCTCTTGCCATCGTAATTCTCTTTGACAAATTAGTAAAATAACCTTTCTGCTAGATTGAACGACATTGGATTAGATCTGCAAATTGGCTTTATTAAACACTTAAAATAAGCAAGCTCTGACTAATATGGCCAGTAGCTACTGTTCGTTGGTAAATGCAGCCCCGTACAACCGAGTGTGAGAGTGATTAAAGTTGCAATAGCTCACGGACACATCTAGTAAAATGAGAATGTGGCATGATGCAATGTTCCATGCGCGAGGCCATGCAGAATGATGCAGAGCACCAATGGTCTCCGCGCCTTGCGTTATGCTCCTTAAATAGATAATTCTTTGAAATTTAACACAGCCACAGGCCTTCCCTACTCAACTCCTTTGAAGATTTGTCCAAGCTTCTATCTAAAGCTAGTCTAACAAGTTGACCACAAAAAACTTGCCAAACACCCAATTCCACCTCTTACCACCTCTTTTTTCCAGCTTTCTTCCCACCTAACTATCAACTACTGACTACAATCAGTCCGAAGAAGGGTTCCGACCTGAAACGTTGCCTTTTGATCGCATCCATAGATGTTGCTTGACCGGCTGAGCTACTCCAGCACTTTGTGTTATGTTTAAAACCTATCTCTCTGTCAGTCTCCCAAAAGAATGTAGCCATTCCATTAGTGTATGGCTCAGTAGACTATTCCTGTAAATTTGCTAATCACAGATCGGGGGGATACTCTACTGGACTGTATGTAAGGAAAATAATTTCACTGTGTTAACAATTAACATAAGTGACAATAAAAGCACTATTGACTAAAATCGCTAATACTAGTCAAAGAGCCTATTCTAATCTTGTTTTCATGACATAGAAATTGGAAAGACTATATACAGTAGCAGCTAATATGCAAACTTATATAATGTTTTAGATTTTAGACTTTAGAGATACAGTTTGGAAACAGGCCCTTCGGCCCACGCCAACCAGCGTTCACCCTGTACACACTACCACTATTCTACAAACTAGAGACAGCTTAAGGGCCTATCCCACTTGGGCATCATTTGCGTGTCATTTACGCGACATCATTTACGCTTCACGCACACGACGCGTGCATTGTGACGCGCGCATGGCATGCATTACGCGTGCATGGTGTGTGGTGGCGTAGGCAGTGACACGTGCATGGCGCGTGGTGGCCCCAGGATTTTGGGATTCTCAAAATCCTCACGCGCCACCTGCGTGACGCGCAAATGACGCCCAAGTGGGACAGGCCCATTATTAAAGCCAATTAACCTACAAACCTGCACATCTTTGGAGTGTGGGAGGAAACCCGAGCACCCGGAGAAAATCCAGGCAGTCTCAGGGAGAAAGTACAAACTCCATACAGACAGTGCCCGTAGTCAGGATTGAACCCGGGTCTCTGGCATTGTAAGGCAACAAAGCTACCACTGTGCTAAATACATTCATTCTTTCTATTATGTCTGAGAGCACGGACACATTGTTTTGCAAATCACAATGAAGTGGAAGTCTTGTTGGCTACAGATAGCAACAACTTTATTCCCAGCTTGAAAGGTGATGGGAGGATAATTCTTGCGTCAATCATGTGGAGACACTGTACAGATGTGACGACATGGCATTAATTCATGTGCATCATTGCCATTGCACAATCACCCTGCTATTTACTGCACATCTCTGGGGAAATCTCAAGTTTTTAATCAGAGACGATTCACAGGGTCACAAGATTGGTCTATCACACAAGAAGAATAAGCACACCAAGACTGCTCTGCCACTCAGCAAGATTGTCACTGATCTTCTTAATCAAAAAAACATTTTCCAATCCACCTTCATATCGTTTGATTCGTTTAGTACCTGAAAATATATCAATCAATGACTGGCTCTCCACAGCTCGCTGGGGAAAGAACTCCAAACATTCAGTACCGCTCAGTGGAAAATAGTATTATGCTTGTTCTTGTCTTATACCGAGATGGTGACCCCCATCTCCAGGCTTATCCAGGAGAAACATCCTCCGCATACGCCCCCTATTCAGCCCTCCAGGAAGCAAGACTCCAGCTGTGTCAGAGCTGCCAACAGCTGTTTCAGCAAATATAGACACAAAGTGCTGGAGTAACTCAGCGGGTCAGGCAGCTTCTCTGGAGAAATGTTTGATGCCAGGCGAAAAAACAGTGCAGCCCGTCCAATGGAACCTCAATGCTGGAAATATTGGCGTGGGGGGGGGGGGGGGGGGGGGGGCGAGGACGTGATATTGGTTTGCCCCATTTACTGGTTCCACAGATTTACTCTCAAGACAGTCAATAGTGTTTTATTGTCATATGTCTCGAAACGGAAAAACTAAATTCTTACTTGCAGCAGCACAACGGGTATGTAAACATAGTAGTCAGTAGACACCATACTAAACAGCAAAAAGGAATCCCATTAGACAAGAGGCAAATCATTTATAGCAGAGGTGCATAGAAATTTATTTTCACACAAAGCGGTGAATCTGTGGAACTTGCTACTCAAGAGGATTCTGGTGGTCATATCATTAGAAGTATTTAATCCACACATCCTCAACAGTGGTGCAGTGGTAGAGTTGCTGCCTTACAACCCCAGAGACCCGGGTTCAATCCTGACTACGGGTGCTGTCTGTACAGTGTTTGTACGTTCTTCCTGTGTCCGCATGGGTTTTTTCCAGGTGCTACGGTTTCCTCAAACACTCCAAAGACGTACAGGTTTATAGGTCAATTTGGCTTAGGTAAAATTTGTAAATCACCCCTAGTGTAAAGGATGGTGTTAGTGTACGGGGTTCGCTGGTTAGCATGGACTCGGTGGGCCGAAGGGCCTGTTTCCGCATTGTATCTCTAAACTAAACTAACTTAAACTCTAACAGATAACTTCCCAACTATAAATTCTTGTTTAACTAGGCCCTTTAATTATATTTTTAAAGATTTTGATATCACATCCGTCAATACAGTTCCAGTATTTCCTCTTCTAATTGTAGCAGTCTAACAGGTCAGTAATGAGTAATTGACACGTGGAAGCTACTTATATCACAGTATTGGTGAAAGCCAGATAGAATTTACAAAGCAGGTGGATGTCTTTATGCATGTGTTCCTTCTGGATGAGATAGAAACAAAAAGGTTGCACATGCTTTCTCAATCCTACTGCAATTACACAAGGTTCAATAAGACAGTACTTGGAATACCGTGCAGAGAAGGGTGGCACAGTGGCGTAGCAGTAGATTTGCTGCCTTACTGCACCAGAGACCCGGTTTCGATCCAGATTACAGGTGCTGTCTGTATGGAGTTTGTACATTCTCCCTGTGACCACGTGGGTTTTCTCCAGATGCTCCTGTTTCCTCCCACATTCCAAGGATGTACAGGCTTGTAGGTTAATTGGCTTCGGCAAATGTCGTACATTGTCCCTAATGCGTAGCATAGGGCTAGTGTATGGGGTGGTCGCTGGTTGGCATGGACTCAGTGAGCTGAAGGGCCTGTTTCCGTGCTGTATCTCTAAAGTCTAAGGTCTAAATGATCACTCTTGCCCACTAGACATGAGTATAGTGCTGGGTTTGAGGTCTTGATTTTTAAAACATCCTTTTCGTCAGTCAGCCAAAGGTTATTTTGTTGCACTGAAGGTAATGGTGCACTTCATCAATGTCTGCCTTCACTGAGAGCGGGTGCAAAGAAGTTCAGCAAGTTGATTCCTGCAATAGGGGGTTGTCCTACGAGGAGTGTTTAAGCTAGTTGGGCCCATGCACTAGAGTCAGAGTCACACCGCACAGAAACAGGCTTGACGGCCCAACACATACAGGATGTCTATCTAAGCTATTCCCCTCTCACCTTGCACCCTAGTTCTTAATTCCCCAACCCTGGGGAAAAAGGCTGTGTGCATTCACCTTATCTATGTCCCTCATTAACATATACACCTATAGGATCACCCCTCAGCCTCCTACGCTCCAAGGAATAAAGTCCTAGCCTGAAATAGACGCTCTATGCTGGAGAGGCAACATCTCTGGAAAGAAGCAATGGGTGACGTTTTGTGTCAAGACCCTTCTTCAGACCCTACGTTTCAGGTCGAGACCTTTCTTCAGACCTAGCCTGCATAATCTCTCCCCTTAATGCAGTCCCATGTGTCTTGTCAACATAAATTCACTGTCTTATTTCCAGCATAATGTCATATTTCCTATAACAGGAAGGTTTCAAGGAATAAGAGATGATGTCAATGAAGCTTATAAAACCTGCAGGGCTGGTACAAAAGGGAAGATAGTTCCCCTGGCAGGGATGCCTAAAACTGCAATTCGCAGGCTCAACACATGGGTCAACCATTTAGGACTGAGATGAGCAGAAATCATCCGTGTAGTGATGAATCTTTGGCTTTTCTGTACCCAGGAGAGTTGTGGAGCTTTTATCACAGAGAATATTCAGAGTAAAGACTGATAAAGATTTCACTTCGGAGTCACGTTAGTGACTACGTGAAGACCCCGTCCAGCACGCATGCGCGACATAGCATCTCACGCAGTGCACAGCGACGGACGGGAGTACGAGCTCTCCCGCAACAATTTGAAAACGGACCTTCAGGTAAGCAAATCTTACTCTGAGGACATGGTGTTTTCGAAACCCTGTTCTGTTTTATTTTTAAATAGAAATGGAACAGGGAAAACACCAAGGAAGGTCGTTCCCGTCGGGCTGCAATGGACCAGGAGGGTTCCAGCAGCGGGGGGCGAAGGGCGGCACCTGGATCGCACAACGCTGCGGTCCACAGTCACCGACAGCATTCCGAGCCGAGCGCAGCGCCGATAGCATAGCTCAAAAAGGGAACGTTGGCGACCAACTGCAGCGGGCTGGATGAAAGGCACAACGGAAGTCGGACCGGCCGGTTCACTCAGAAGAGCCCGGCACGGTAGACTCCTGCCCAAGAGCGGCTAAAGGTGACCGTTTCAAGCCTTATGGAAAGGCTCATGGAGCAAAAGCTCCAGCGAGACTTGCTCCGGGAGATGGGGCAAGCTCGCCAAGGGAGCACAAACACTCCCACTCCAGTGCACTAACAGCACTGGCCATCGCATCTCCCTCAACAGAGGGGAGCGTTGGTGACCAGGGCTGGGCTGGTCAAGAAGAGGGGTCACTGGCTGAAGAAAATCGGGAGTATGCTTGAGGTACAGGACCAGGAAGAGCTGCTGGGTGTGGTGAACCGCTACATGGCAACACCACGAGCGGGACGGCCGTTACAGCCTAAACTGGCGGCCAGCTTACTACCTGTCCTTTAAACCTCTCCAAGACAGGTAGTCATTGAGGCGTTGGACTTTATCACGCCTCCCCAAAAATTGCATTTGCTCAATGTGCCTGCCATTACTGGGGGTACATTGAGCAGGGTATTTAAACGCAAAAACTTAAAATTGCAATAAATGTTGATACCCCTGACGTCGGCTATCACTTCATATGCTCATTCCATGGACAGGGTTGACTTGCCAAAACACCCTGGCTCTACTGTGCAACACAGTATGTGATTAACAACCTCCAGAAGGAGGTCATAAGACCTGCCCTCAATTTCAAAAATTCACAGGACTGTGTAGAACGCCGGCCTCAGAACCACAGATCCTGCTACTTGGCAAAGAATTACCAAATCAAGCCTAAAATCTTGACAAAGAATCCAAGGCATTTGGCCTTATGAGGGCAGGACCTGGAACGAGCAAACCACGCAAACCCAGAAGGCAGTAACTCTACGCATCCACCAGTAGGCGTCTACTTCATGGTACTGGTGAAAGCTCGGGGCCCGCATACCATCCCCGCAAGTCTTTCGGGACAGGGCCCAGAGCAGGCCCCATGGAAAATGCGCCACCCCCCAACAACACCACCCCGACAGACAAGGAACCAGAAACCGAAGAAATGAACACACCACCAATCAACAATGGAGGTAGGTGGTGTTCAAGAAGGAACTGCAGATGCTGGAAAATCGAAGGTACACTAAAATGCTGGAGAAACTCAGCGGGTGCAGCAGCATCTATGGAGCGAAGGAAATAGGTAATGTTTCGGGCCGAAACCCTTCATCAGACTGATAGGGGGTGGCGGGGAGAAGGAAGGAGAAAGGACTATTCCTCCTTTCTCCTTCCTTCTCCCCGCCACCCCCTATCATGAAACCCATGAACATTTGGCATAGTTCCAGTTCCCATCATTTATCAATAACCCATATCCAGAACAGGTGGTAGATGGACTAATCTAGAGTCATCACTACTACAGACACTGGACATAAAACCTAGTTGGAAATGTTGGGTGCGTTCTATGGGTTAAAAGCATATTGTTCAAAAGTGCACCATTTTGCATGTTCATTTACAATTTGACAATACTACAGTGGTGGCCTATACTAACCACATGGGCGGGATAAAATCGATATCATGTGATAATTTGATCAACACAATCTGGTAATGGTGTGTCGACAAACATATTTGGCTATCAGCAACTTACCTACCAGGTAAGCTAAATACTGTGGCAGACATTTGCTGAAATTACAAAGCAATATGGAGCACCAGATATCGATTTCTTTGCATCCTGACTGAATCACCACGTACCGATGTATGTCGCTTGGGAACCAGACCTTGAGGCAGCGGCGATGGATACATTCTCGCTGAACCGGGGGGGGGGGGGGGGACTAATCTCTATGTTTTTCCCCCCTTTCTGCCTCATCAGTCAGGTACTACACTAAATACAGATGAACTTTGCTTCGGACTTCTTGATAGTACCCAACTGGCCTACACAGCCATGGTTCCCAGTGGTCCTTGACAGGGTCATTGAAACCCATGACTATTCCCAGCGGACCAGATCTACTGATCCACCCTGTATCATGCGAAAGTCACCATGCCATGACAGAATAAGCCTACTGGGTTGCAGATTCCAAAAATACCTTTTTATGGACCTTGGATTATCAAATAGGACCATGGATACGATGACAGCATCTCACCGACTTCCACCAAGAAACAATATCTCTTCAGTATAAGAAAATAGGAAACATACTGCTCGAGAACAGAGAAAACCTACTAATCAACCACCATATCTATGTACCGGAGTTCCTGGCCAGCCTTCACCACTATAACTATAGCACTATAGCACTATCAAATGTGCTAGAAGTGCACTGTCAGCCTATCTAAGACAAGCACCAAGGGAAACAGGCCATAGGGTCTCATCCACTGGTGGCCAAATTAATGAGAGGTACCTTCTATTCAAAACCCCCTAGACCTAGATATACCAAGATCTGGGATGTCAGCGATGTCCTGACATACCTAAGGGATGGCCACCAGACAGATCCCTTACTCTGAAAACAGCTTTCCTGTATACGGCCATGCTGATGGCTTAGTCTCAGCATAAGGGTCCAGTCCTTTTACCTACTCAGACTGGACAATATGGTCGTAACATCAGACCAAATAACATTCACCATTCAGGAGCTGGTAAAACAGAGTAGACCAAGAACTTCAGGAAATTCCGGGCGTACCCACCTGACCACCGTTATGTGTCATGACTCACCTTCTACAATATATCAACACAACTTAAAATTCCCAAGGGAGACAAAAAGCACGAAGGGTCAGCCACAAAAAAGCCACTGTGTCAGGGTACTGAGTCAAACCATCTCTAGATGGCTCAAACAGGTATTGGGAGCTGCTGGAGTGGATACCGACATTTACACATCTCACTCCACCAGGGCAGCATCCACGTCGGCGGCTACAGTATGAATGTGCCATTGGACCTACCCTGGTAACAGCGGGGTGGTCCATGGAAATAACTTTTCAAACATTCTACAACAAGCCATTATAAACCTGTTTCACTTGCAGAGAGAATTTTAGACGCTGCAAAAAATATATAATTTAAGCATTGTTCTGTATTTTATGAGGAGTTACGATGAGGGATTACCTGCCCTCCGCTCCCACCCTCAATTATAGAGATCAACTGGTATCTTAGTTCTCCTTATCTTTACTATGTTTATTTCAATTATTGTGTTTTTCTGTGATTCCACACCGCTGCGTGCTGGACGGGGTCTTCACGTAATCCCTCATCGTAACTCCTCATAAAATACAGATCAAACTTCAAACTGGTGAGCTCGTTTAATCTTACTATTTTAGATGCTAATGGAATCAGTGGATGTAGCCCAGTGCTAAAAATTGGTGTGGAGGTAAAAGATCAGCCAGAAAATATACAGTAAGTTCATAAGTTCAAAAGTTATACGAGAAGAATTAGGCCATTTGGTCCATCAAGTCTACTCCCCCATTCAATCATGGCAGATCTATCTTTCCCTCTCAGACCCATACTACTACCTTCTCCCCATAACCCCTGACAACTGTACTAATCATAAATCTCTCAATCTCCACTTTAAAAATATCCATTGACTTGTTTCCACAGCCACTTGTGGCAATGAATTCCACTGATTCACCACCCTCCAACTAAAGAAATTCCTTTTCATCTCCTTCCTAAAGGTCCATCCTTTTATTCTGAGGCTATGGCCTCTGGTCCTAGACTCTCCCATTGGTGGAAACAATCCAGTCTACCACTCTACCCAATCCAATCTTCACATCCACAGGCTTTTTCACTACTCGGTAGGTTTCAATGAGGTACCCGCTCATCCTTCTAAACCACACCGAGTACAGGCCCAGTGCAGTCAAACGCTCATACTAAAGAATAATTCAAAGGTTTGGGCTAATAGAGAACGCTAGTTAAATCTACCATTAAGGTTTAACAAAATGTCCAGAAGTAAAGGGTTGACAATGGTAAAAGTAACAACGAAGCTGTGAGATTGTCATAAACATTTATTTGGTCAACTATGTCCTTTCACAATGAGAATCCACTGTCCTTACCTGCCAGTTATCTAAAGCAGATTCTTATTAGCATTCAATCTCAACATAAACTCAAAGGCTCTAATTTATTTTCAAGTCCTGATGCTTCCTTTCACCTTGAACCCACAGCACTTCTGGTGTTCTGCACGTAGCAACAGAATGTGAAGAGCAGCTACAGTGAAGAGCAAAATCTCCATTCATTGCTGATACTGCCATGAAGAAAGGTGACATTACGTCCATTTTGTAAATGTTCTTCCCACCTAGAATTTCACCTCAGGCTCATTGGCATATCCAAAAACTTTGCACAATAAATTAGAAACATAGAAACATAGAAAATAGGTGCAGGAGTAGGCCATTCGGCCCTTCGAGCCTGCACCGCCATTCAATATGATCATGGCTGATCATTCAACTCAGTATCCTGTACCTGCCTTCTCTCCAAACCCCCCGATCCCTTTAGCCACAAGGGCCACATCTAACTCCCTCTTAAATATAGCCAACGAACTGGCCTCAACTACATTCTGTGGCAGAGAATTCCAGAGATTCACCACTCTCTGTGTAAAAAATGTTTTTCTCATCTCAGTCCTAAAAGATTTCCCCTTTATCCTTAAACTGTGACCCCTTGTTCTGGACTTCCCCAACATCGGGAACAATCTTCCTGCATCTAGCCTGTCTAACCATTTTAGAATTTTGTAAGTTTCTATAAGAAATTAGCACAATAAACACAAGTTGTGCAAAATGTGCATAAGGAACATGTATTTCCAAAATTTGAAACCATTGACTTCACTTTCTGAACGTTTCATTTTCAAAAATTTACCTCAAGGGATATCCAGTCACATAAATAAAAATGGCAACTCAGTTTTGCTAACAAATAGGCTTATCTGAATTAATAAAAGTTTTTAATCAGTGCCAATCCTTTGAGTAATGATTTTAAGATCTGTGCAATGCTCCTGTCCCACTTAGGAAACCTGAACGGAAACCTCTGGAGACTTTGCGCCCCACCAAAGGTTTCCGTGCGGTTCCCGGAGGTTGCAGGTGGTTGCCGGAGGTTACAGGTAGTGGAAGCAGGTAGGGAGACTGACAAAAACCTCCGGGAACCACACGGAAACCTTGGGTGGGGCGCAAAGTCTCCAGAGGTTTCCGTTTAGGTTTCCTAAGTGGGACAGGGGCATAAAAGTAAGTAGACTAACTTCTCATTTAATTGATGTACATGGGTCATTATTTTAGTGATTTACAGTGGAAACCACGTTCAAATTTTTATTTTAACCATTTTCAAATGTCCGTGTCACTGACAAATCTTGCATTTATTATCCACTCGTGACTGCCCTTGTAGAGGTGGCACTGAGCTTATTTTTTGAATCGCAGTCCATGTGGTGAAGGGACTCCTACAATGGTCTTAGATGAGGCTTTCTAGAATCATACGAAGACACAAAGTGCTGGAGTAATTCAGCGGGTCAGGCAGCATCTCTGGAGAACATGGATAGGTGATGTTTGGGTCAGGACCCTTTTTGCAGACTGATGGCTGATGACTTCCAGATTTTGAACCAACGACAAACATGGAAATCTGCTAGTGCTCAAAGTGTGAGAGACAACTTGACTGAAATTCATAGCTGGTGCCTCTCCTGACAGGTTTTGATAGGATGGATATGGAGAGATGTTTACTCTTCTGAAAGAATCTAGACATGGAAGTTAGACACACAATGCTGGAGTAACTCAGTGGGACAGGCAGCATCCAAGACCCCAGAAGGGTCTCAACCCGAATTGTCACCTTCTCTCCAGAGATGCTGCCTGTCCCGCTGAGTTACTCCAGCATTGTGTGTCTGTCTTTGGTTTAAAACCAGCATCTCCAGTTCCTAGACATGAAGTTCCCTGTTTAATGGGCTGTTCCCGCTCAAGAGAGAAATGAGGTTCCCACCACTGAATCCTATGATAAGTGTGAAGAGATCAGTACAGAGTGGGTGGATTGTTGGATGGGGGAGGTGCAGGTAGAAAAGGGTATTGGGAAGGGCATGGTCACAGCAGGGCTTGCTGGAGGGGAGGATGATGGAGTGGACACAATTGAAGGAGAAGACAATTGAGCAGGAGGTCAGTCAGGAGCTGTAGGGATGGGGGTGGCCACTCAGGAGAAGGAATGGGGGAGGATGCATAGATTCAGTGACAGGATGACCAGGATTGAGAAAGAGGAACAAGACTGTAGTTGTGATGATGTGACAATTGGGAATAGTAGGAGCCATCAGATTATTATCCTTGAGGTGGACACAACATGCTGGAGTAACTCAGTGGGCTAGGCAGCATCTCTGGAGAAGATGAATAGGTGACATTTTGGGTCAGAACCCTTCTTCAGACTGGGATGGGGTGAAAATAAACTGTGGGAGAGTAGATAAGAAGAAAGAAAAGACCTCAATTTTCCCATAACAGCAAACCGGATAGTTGAAGTAGGGTCTTGGCCCAAAATGTCACCTATTCCTTTTCTCTAGAGATGATGTCTGACCCACTGAGTTACTCCAGCATTTTGTGTCTGTCTTCAGGTTTCTAATCATCCAAGATCCGAGCCAGACCAAGAAATAAGGAAAACTTTATACGGTTTGACAAGTGTTGATACAGTCTTCAGTTGCGGGAAGCTGATGACATTTCAACTTGCAGTGCCTTCAACGTGTAATTTCATCAAGGGGAAAAGCTGGCACAAACACAAAATTAAACAAAATTTCACTCGAACTTCAACTCAAATACTGTGCTAAAGAACAGATTATTGCTTCAACTAGAACCTAGAGAGTACCCCTGTCAACCATGCCATTACTATTGTCATGCAAGACAGGGAACACTGTGCCTCTAATCTCCCTCATGTCAAGCTCTACTTTGAAGCACCTTGTTTCAAGATGCTTCACAATAGAATCGATAATGATAGAGTCTTTACTTTCGAGATACAGCGCAGAAACAGACCCGTTGCACACCTTGTAGAGGTGGCGCTGAGCTTATTTTTTGAATCGCAGTCCATGTGGTGAAGGGACTCCTACAATGGTCTTAGATGAGGCTTTCTAGAATCATATGAAGACACAAAGTGCTGGAGTAATTCAGCGGGTCAGGCAGCATCTCTGGAGAACATGGATAGGTGATGTTTGGGTCAGGACCCTTTTTGCAGACTGATGGCTGATGACTTCCAGATTTTGAACCAACGACAAACATGGAAACCTGCTAGTGCTCACAGTGTGAGAGACAACTTGACTGAAATTCATAGCTGGTGCCTCTCCTGACAGGTTTTGATAGGATGGATATGGAGAGATGTTTACTCTTCTGAAAGAATCTAGACATGGAAGTTAGACACACAATGCTGGAGTAACTCAGTGGGACAGGCAGCATCCAAGACCCCAGAAGGGTCTCAGCCCGAATTGTCACCTTCTCTCCAGAGATGCTGCCTGTCCCGCTGAGTTACTCCAGCATTGTGTGTCTGTCTTTGGTTTAAAACCAGCATCTCCAGTTCCTAGACATGAAGTTCCCTGTTTAATGGGATGTTCCCGCTCAAGAGAGAAATGAGGTTCCCACCACTGAATCCTATGATAAGTGTGAAGAGATCAGTGCAGAGTGGGTGGATTGTTGGATGGGGGAGGTGCAGGTAGAAAAGGGTATTGGGAAGGGCATGGTCACAGCAGGGCTTGCTGGAGAGGAGGATGATGGAGTGGACACAATTGAAGGAGAAGACAATTGAGCAGGAGGTCAGTCAGGAGCTGTAGGGATGGGGGTGGCCATTCAGGAGAAGGAATGGGGGAGGATGCATAGATTCAGTGACAGGATGACCAGGATTCAGAAAGAGGAACAAGACTGTAGTTGTGATGATGTGACAATTGGGAATAGTAGGAGCCATCAGATTATTATCCTTGATGTGGACACAACATGGATATGGTCCGGTGGGCGGCGCGACTTTCGTCAGCAGCGGCCTCTGCAGTCCGTCTGCATTTTTATTATTTTATGTCTATGTTTTTATGTAGTTTTTGTTATTTTTTGTTGGGGTATGTGTGTGGGGGGGTGGTGTGGGGGGGGGGGGTGGGGGTAACTTTTAAATCTCTCCCTGCACGGGAGACCCGACCTTTTCTTTGTCGGGTCTCCGTTGTCATTGGGGCTGCAACGAGGAGCGGCCTCCAACAGGAAGACCGGGGGCTGTGGTGCCGACTACTCACCTCACCGTCGCGGAGCTGGCCGAGTCCAGAGCGGGTGGAGCTGTGGTGGACGCTGCTGCGACCCGACCTCCGGAGGTTCGGAGGCTGCAACTGCGGGTTTGGCAGACGGCGGCACCGGGAGCCCGCGGGTCCCTGGAGGGGGACCGCTTTTCGGGGCTTCCGCAACGGCGACTTCTCCCGCCCGAGTTGCGGGGTTGAAGAGCTCCTGGAGCGGGGCCTTACAGGGGCCTTACGATCCAACGGGGCCTTACAGCTTGGAATGGCCGCGGGACTGCGAGCGCACGCCGGGGGCTCTAACATCAAGAACCCGGTGTGCGACCTTGCATCACCCGGCGTGGCTTTAATGGCCGCGGGACAATTTGCCATCGCCCGCCGGGGGCTTTGGCTTTGACTCTGACATCGGGGGGGGGGGGGGGGGAGAGTGCAGTGGAGAGATAAGTTTTTTTGGCCTTCCATCACAGCAATGTGATGGATGTTTATGTAAATTATGTTGTGTCTTGAGTCTATTTGTTTGTAATGTATGGCTGCAGAAACGGCATTTCGTTTGGACCTCAAGGGGTCCAAATGACAATAAATTGAATTGTATTGTATTGTATTGTATTGTATTGTATGCTGGAGTAACTCAGTGGGCTAGGCAGCATCTCTGGAGAAGATGAATAGGTGACAATTTGGGTCAGAACCCTTCTTCAGACTGGGATGGGGTGAAAATAAACTGTGGGAGAGAAGATAAGAAGAAAGAAAAGACCTCAATTTTCCCATAACAGCAAACCGGATAGTTGAAGTAGGGTCTTGGCCCGAAATGTCACCTATTCCTTTTCTCTAGAGATGATGTCTGACCCACTGAGTTACTCCAGCATTTTGTGTCTGTCTTCAGGTTTCTAATCATCCAAGATCCGAGCCAGACCAAGAAATAAGGAAAACTTTATACGGTTTGACAAGTGTTGATACAGTCTTCAGTTGCGGGAAGCTGATGACATTTCAACATGCAGTGCCTTCAACGTGTAATTTTATCAAGGGGAAAAGCTGGCACAAACACAAAATTAAACAAAATTTCACTCGAACTTCAACTCAAATACTGTGCTAAAGAACAGATTATTGCTTCAACTAGAACCTAGAGAGTACCCCTGTCAACGTGCCATTACTATTGTCATGCAAGACAGGGAACACTGTGCCTCTAATCTCCCTCATGTCAAGCTCTACTTTGAAGCACCTTGTTTCAAGATGCTTCACAATAGAATCGATAATGATAGTCTTTACTTTCGAGATACAGCGCAGAAACAGACCCGTTGCACACCGAGACCACGCCGACCAGCGATCACCCTGTACACTAGCACTATCCTACACACTAGGTATAATTTTACCAAAGCAAATTAACCTGCAATTCCGTACATCTTTGGAGCGTTGGAGGAAACCGGAGGACCCATGCAGTCACTGGGTGAGTGCACAAACTCTGCATGGAGAGCACCTGCAGTCAGGATCGAACCCAGGTGTCTGGCACTGAAAGGCAGCAACCGTGCCGTTGCGCCACCGTGCCGCTATCATTTGAACAATAAGATATATGCAAAGAGAAAACAAAGTCAGACCATTTAGAGAGCCCGTTATGCTCAACAACTAAAATATTATTAATTTTATGATCAAACTTGGATTTCCCTCACTCTCTATCCTCTCAGTGAGAGAGGGGATACGTGCTGATGTCAGAAGCAAAATGATAACAGGAGCTGAGAATGCCATTCAGTTCTCTCTAGTCAGCTCAGTGCTTCCATCGGATCAAGGCTGATCTTCAGCTCAACTCAATGTGCCTGGCTCCCCAGATCCCCTTATCTGTCAATATTCCATTGATCTCCAAATAATGATTCATCCAGCTGCATTTACCGCCTATTCTGTGGTCTGGCATGGAAGGAGAAGAAAAACAGAACAAATACTTGAGTGGAGGAAACCAAAAGGATTCTCAGTGCTGCGCTTACTGCAGAATTGCCAGGTGGCGCCAGCAATGGCTGCCTCACCAACAGTCTCTGTCCCTTCCTTCTTTGTTCTTTGTTTTTATGTTAAATGTATATTTTTAGTGTTCTTTAGCTTGTTTTATGTGGGGGGTGGGGGGAACTTTTTTTAATCTCTTACCTCGATGGAGATGCGATTTTTTTTTCGTATAATATCTCCGTCCGCACTGCTGCCTAACATCGAGGAGTTGGCGGCCTTTGCTGGAGACCGACTTCGGGAACTCCAACCGCGGGAGTCTGTGGGACTTACCATCGTGGTGCTCGGGTCTCTGGTTAGAGACCGACTTCGGGAGCTCCAAGCCGCAGGAGCTTCGACCGCCCTGACATGGAAGCATCGATCGCCCCAACACTGGGGCTTCGACCGCCGGCTGCGGGAGTTTCGATCGCCCCGACTGCCCCGACCGCGGGAGAATAAAGAGGAAGAGGATTAGGCTTTATTGCCCTCCATCACAGTGAGAAACGTGGGCTGTTTATGTTAACTTTTATGTAGTTGTGTGTCTTGTTGCTTTTTGTTTAGTATGGCTGTATGGTAATTTGAATTTCACTGTACCTTAATTGGTACATGTGACAATAAACTGACCTTGAAAGCCTTGAAACCTTGGAAAGAAGTGCGGACAGGTGTAAAGTGAGGGGAAGTGTGCAGGAAGGAACTGCAGATGCTGGTTTACACCGAAGATAGACATAAAATGCTGGTGTAACTCAGCAGGTCAGGCAGCATCTCTGGATAGAAAGAATGCCTTCTATCCAGAAATGCTGCCTTTCCCATTGAGTTACTCAGCATTTGGTGTCTATAAAGTGAGGGGATGTTATTTCAATGTTCTACTTCCAAAAAAAGAATATATTCTTAATGTAAACAGTAACCACATCCAGGACACACCTTTTCAATGCAATTCAATGCAAGGTATGGCACAGTGGTGCAGCAATAGTGCTGCTGCCTCATAGCCCCAGAGACCCGGGTTCGATCATGACTAAAGTCCCACTTAGGAAACCTGAACGGAAACTTCTGGAGACTTTGCACCCCACCCAAGGTTTCCAAACGGTTCCCAGAGGTTGCAGGTGGTTGCAGATAGTGGAAGCAGGTAGGGAGACTGATAAAGACCTCCGGGAACCGCACGGAAACCTTGGGTGGGGCGCAAAGTCTCCAGAGGTTTCCGTTCAGGTTTCCTAAGTGGGACAGCTGTATGTTCTGCATGTGACCATGTGGGCTTTTTTTCCGGGTGCTCCAGTTTCCTCGCACATTCCGAAGACGTGCAGGTTTGCAGGTTAATTAATTGGCTTTGCGAGTGTGTCGGATGTGAAAGTGGGGGAACATAGAACTAGTGTGAACGGGTGATTGATGGTCTGCGTGGACTTGGTGGGTCAAAGGGCATGTTTCCACAATGTATCTCTAAATGAATGTACTCTCTTATGTTGTGTCAATGCCACTCACAGTTCCTCCTTAAACAATGCAGTTGTGAAGTACTTGCGAAGCTGTTACACAGAGCCCAGCCCCTCAGCGACCAGCGCCGACCCCACCCTATGGCCGCTTATATGACCTGATAGCCTCCTTCCTCGAAGTGCCTGGAAAAAAATTCCAGATCCTCAGAAGATGAACTGGCCTCAACAGAATCTCGGAGCACCACATCAGAGCATCAGATTTACTGCCAGGTTAACCTGTTACCGGCTATAAAACGCACTTGAATACAAATGACACATTGGACCAGCTCTGACATGATGACAAATCACCAGCAAAGGAAATTGAAAGAACCAAAAAAAAACATAACTACGCTACTGATGAGGTGTTTGTCTTTGTGTTGTCTACTTCGCAATACAAAGACTTGTGGGCAATATTTGATTGCAAAGGAAAATACATTAGAGATTCAGAATCCTGGAAATATTTCTCGATTATATGGTGCGCTGAAAAATATCACTAGAGTACGCCTTAAATCATGTTGCCGATCGAACTATTCCCAGGCTGAAAAGCTTGACCTTTAAAGTTTCTGTTGTTGAAAGCCGAGTGAAATCGTTCCAATGTTTGCAGTTCGCAGTGCCCTGGCGGAGCTGTGAAAAGGATCGAACATGTCACAGTTGGTGTCCAGAACAACTCTATGTTCCTTTTAATTATGACAATGCTCAACGATGCACTTTTGCCTGCTGCGAGTCCAATCTCCAAGGGCATTTGGAGATTAGGCTCAGGACCGGCAAAAGGCATTTAATTTTGGTAAGTGCAGTGTTCCAAATGCCCAATATCTGCGTAATCCTTCAGGGATGTTTACGGGAATGATTCTGGGAATGATTGGGTTAACATGTGATGAGCCTTGGACAGCACTGGGCCTATACTTGCTGGAGTTCAGAAGGACGAGGGAGGACCTTAGTGAAACTTACCGAATGGTGAAAGGCCTGGATAGAGTGGGTGTAGAGAGGATGTTTCCACTAGTGGGAGAGTCTAGGACCAGAAGGACATACCTTTAGAAAGGAAATGAGGAGGGATTTATTGTCAAATTGTGGAATTCACTGCCACAGAAGGCTGTGGAGCCCAAATCACTGGGTATTTTTACGGCAAAGATTGACAGAATCTTGATCAGTTGGGTGTTAACCAGATCAGTCCGCGAACCGACGTCCCTCTCCTCTCCTCGCTCGGCCACCTTTGTGTCCCGGGGGCATCTCCAGCATTCGACCTTGAAGGCGCTGGAGGCGATACCCCCAATCGCCCTCCTACCGACCCTTGCTCCTCACATCGGATGTCTCTAGCGGCTCCCTCCTCATCAGATCTCTGGTCTTCGGGCGTTGAGCAGAATGGTGAGGCATTGGGATTGACAACAAATTGTGGCCTTGTTTGCAACATCCACAAGTGATGAATGGTCTTGTCATTGAATATAGTAGCTCTCTCTCCACACTGCTGCATGATTAATCCTGAAAGCATCAATACCCTTGCGAAACATGCAGATGTCATCTGTCTGAAGAAGTTTCAGCAACAGGGTCTGGACCTTTCAAGTAACCAACCATCACGTGTTAGTTCCAGGGACTTTGGTGCAGGAAACCTCAGTGACCTAAATAGGTTTCTCCATATGATTCACAGACAGAAACGATGAAGGTAGTGAAAGTTCTGCATGTCTAAAGACAGGCAGCACGGTGGCACAGAGGTAAAGTTGCTGCCTTACAGCACTTGCAGCGCCGGAAACATGAGTTTGATCCTGACTACGGGTGCTGTCGGTACGGAGTTTGTACGTTCTCCCCGTGACTGCGTGGGTTTTCTCCGAGATCTTTGGTTTCCATCCACACTCCAAAGACGTACTGGTTTGTAGGTTAATTGGCTTGGTATAAGTGTAAATTGTCCCTGGTGAGTGTATGATAGTGTTAATGTGCGGGGATCGCTGGTCAGTGTAGGCCCGGTGGGCCGAAGGGCCTGTTTCTATGCTGTATCTCTAAACTAAATTCATCTAAGGAAGATGTCAGCTATAATTCACTTTCTTGTACCTGATCATGGCTCAGGCGTGGGTGGGGTTGGTGAGACAGAGAAGAGCGATGGATGGCTTTGTGCAAATCTTTGCAGAATCTTGGCACCTTTTGTATTGGACAATATCTCAATAATCGAGCTGAGGAGGAAGAGACGGAGGATGTCCAATAACTGGAGAAGACAATAAACAGACACACACACACAAACAGCTGCAATTACTGCTGATGTTGACTGAATAGCACAAGAACTGCCATCAAAATATAACAAAACCCAACACAAACCTGAATATTTAAATACCCTTCCTGCACTTCAGTGGAAATATTCTGAATGTCTTTCTGTGATGATTTACACCTGACTGATTATCCTCTCTGAGCACATCCACTGATCTATTTCCCAGCAACATCCTTGCAGGGTGGGTCGGAGCCCACAAATAACGGCTCTGTTATAATTACTCAACTGCTGCCCTGACAGCAAAGGAGAGGAGACCAGTGAACTATTTTAATCCGTTCACCAGTAGTGATTCTGCACTTCACAGAGTAGCAGCAAGTAGCAAATACATCTCGCCCTGCTATGCTACATGTAGTTGCAAAGAGCAACTCACCATAAACAAGTTCAAAATGAAGGGTGAGAGATTTAACAGGCACCTGAGGGGCAGCTTCTTTACACAAAGGGTGGTAGGCATAAGGAATGAGTTGCCGTAGAAGGCAGTGAGAGGCACAATCACAACGTTTAAGAAACATTTAAATAGGGACATGGATAAGATAGGTGTAGAGGGATATGGGCCAAACGCAAATAGGTGGGACTAGTGTAGATGGGGTATGTTGGACCGAAGAGCCGATTTCCACACTGATTCTATGAATCTATGTAAACAATCTCACATTTTTCCCTTAGAAGTAAAGTTATTTCCAGATTGCAGGCTATACTGCAACTGCGATTTCTCCATTCCATTAAATCTTTTTCAGTATCCCATAATTTATTCCCATTGGAATGGCCAATTCATTCAGCTTGGAACTTAATAGCAGTCAATGCTGTCGTGGAGACCCTTTCCCTTCAAACCCATCTGTGCACATAATAAAGCTATCAGGCTAACTCATTGACGTCATCACAGGTAAACAAGATTGCTGACTGCCTTTAAGGGCCTGTCCCACTGACGTGACCTTTCAACGACTGTCTTTGACCTTCAAGGTCGAGGGCACTCGCCTGAAAAACCACGAGCTGGATCGACCTTCAGCGATGAAACCGCGAGCTGGATCGATTGTCAACACACACACACACACACACACATCACAAAGGTGGGGGCAAGGGAAAGCGGGGGAGCTCTGTCTGAAATTCACACCCGCGATGAACAGAAAGGTAAAAGACGGCTGGTACAGTGTACGGCAAGTACTTTAGAGAGCGCGTGGGTGGGGGGGGGGGGGTGGAGAGAGGGGGAGAGAGGGGGAGAGAAGGTGAGAGAAGGGGGGAAAAGGGGAGATAAGGGGGGGAGAAGGGGGGGGGGGAGGAGTGTAGACACTTTTAAGAAGCCAGACAACGTTTAATAAAGTTTAGCGGGCATTTAACCTACCAGTCGGTTTTCCTTGGTCCTGAAAACTCCAATGAGCCTATTAAAATGCCCGGTCAGCGAAGGAGATTGCCTACGGCTGCCCACGACTGCCTGTAACTGCATAGCGACCCCACTCCACTGCACTACTAGTTCAAAAGAACCATGCCGACCAATGTTCACCCGCGGAAAATGTTTCAACATGCTGAAAAAATTTCCGCGACCAAACTGAGGCTGCAAGTATGCGGGAACTTCCCTCGAGCATGAAGGAGAGTTCCAGTGACCTCATAGGACCTCCTAGGACCACGTGTCGAACATGATGCGAGTTTGAGTCGAGGACAAACTCTTCTAAACTCGCAGATTAGGTCTCCGCAGTGGGACCGCCCCATTACTTCTTCGTTCTTTACAAAATTAAATGTATGCAGTTATTTACAATAGTATATACAGCACAAACTATAACAAAACCCCCACCAGCATAATACAAAATTATCAAGTATTCCTTACAACTAAACATCAAATGATGATGTTACAATCCTGATCCAGGGTACAGTCGATACCCCGCGTTGCCCAGTGGTCCTGAAACTCCTCCAAGGTGCATAGGGACATCATGTGTTCTTTTCCAAGGGATACCCTTGAAGGACACTCGAGGGGGGCGGCACGGAGGCGGAGCGGCAGTGTTGCTGCCTTACAGCACCAGAGACTCAGGTTCGATCCTGAGCATGGGTGCTGTCTGTACGGAGTATGTACGTTCTCCCCGTGACCTGCGTGGGTTTTCTCCAGGTGCTCCGGTTTCCTCCCACAGTCTAAAGACATCCTCATGTGTGTAGGTTAGTGTTAATGTGCGGAGATCGCTGGTCGGCACGCACTCACTGGGCCGAAGGGCCTGTTTCCGTGCTGTATCTCTGAATTCAACTAAACCAAACCTGGGCACGGACATAACCCCGAAAGACGGGCAGGCAGTCGGCCCAGGTGGAGCCTTTGACTGCCTGGCGCCGTGACCCACGAATGGACAATTTGACCAGGCCTAGGAGCAAACCAACCAGGACATGCTGTGATCTTCTGATCTACCCACTCCCCTATGCACTGTGTACCCAAACATTAGATGGTGTCTTTTGAGTTAAGGTTAGTCAATAATCAGCAACTAATCAAAGCACAGATGACAAGTCATCCCCAGGAAATAAATTCAGCATTATTTCATGTTAAGATCAGACTTCCTCCAGGCCCATTTATAGTTTCTGAGGTAAGTGGGACAATGATGTCATTGCATTACCAGTTGTGTTATTTATTTTATTCCTTACTCTGGTTAGGCTGTATGACTTTGGTCAGGCCACCTTTGGAGTGTTGCCTGCTGGTCTGGTCGCTCCATTACAGGAAGGATGTGGAGGCTTTGGAGAGGGTGCGTGCAGAAGGGGTTTACTGCCTCAGTTAGAGGGTATTATGTACAAGGAGAGGTAGGACAAACTTGGATTGCTTTCTCTGGAGGATCTGAGGTTGAGGGGAGACATGATAGAAGTATATAAAATTATGAGAGGCATAGACAGGGTATGGTCAGAATATTTACCCAAGGTAGAAATATCAAAGACTAGACAGCATAGATTTATGGTGTGAGTGGCAAAGTTTGCAGGAGATTTATTTTTACACAGCGGGTGCCTGAAATGGGCTGCCAAGGGTGGAGGTGGAGACAGCTATGATAGTGGCGTTTACGAGGTTTTTAGATAGGCACATGGATGTGCAAGGAATAGAAGCACATGGATCATGTGCATGCAGATGAGATTAGTTTATCTTGGCATCTTCAGCATAGATATTTTGGGCCGAAGTTCCTGTGTTATTCCATGTTCTATGTTCTTTATTTTACGGATGAATGAGTAAGTCCTCATACAACAGATTAGTACCTGTCCAAGTGTCTTATAAATTTAAAAAAAGTGTATTTTTACTGCCCTTGTAGTGTCTGCCTCAACTACCTCCTCTGGCAGCTCATTCTATCCATTGCCATCTGAGTGAAAGTATCACTCCTCCAGATCCCATTAAATAGACCCCCCCTCACCTTAAACCTATGTCCTCTGGTTCGTGTTTTCTCTTGATTGGGAAAAAGACACCTTATTCCTCGTCATGATTTTATGCATCTGTATATCCCTCAGCTTTCATCCCTCAGCTTCCTGTGCTCCAAGGAATAAAGTCCCAGCCTGTCCAAGAACTCAGGCCCTTGGAGCAGCATCCTCTTAAATATTCTCTGCAATTGTTCCAGCTTAAAGACATCTTTCCTACAGCAGTGTGACCAAAAGTAAACCCACTACTCCAAGTGCGGCCTCACCCATGTCTTGTACAACTGTGCAAAACAGTACAATTTCTGAAGAAGTGACTCGACCCAAAACGTCACCTATTCCTTTACTCCAGAGATGCTGTCTGACCCGCTGAGTTACTCCAGCTTTTTGTGCCTATCTTCGGTTTAAACCAGCATCTGCAGTTCCTTCTTACACGATACATTTAAGTGAATCACATCTCCACATACTCAGCATTAACAGGAAAAAAACATATAGCATAGAAAGAAGAGAAAGAATCAAGAGAGAAGTAGCAACTATGTCATATGGTGCCTCAATGGTTTAATATCTCTCTCAAGATAAAACATTTGATAGATGGTTTTATCGCCTGTTTTTTTTTAAAATCATTCAAAACTGTTGGAACTCCTCTCCAGGATTAGAAATTACAAAATGAAAATAAAGAGTGTCCTCTTGATCTCTTTGTGATCAGCGTCACAGTCAACTTTGACATAAATGAGCTGAGGTCCCGAAGATGAAGAAATACTGAAGGTTTTGTTTTTCTTTGAAATTAGGAAGGTATGAAATAGCTTTTAAATTGAACTTTGGCAATAAATTATTCAGCCAAATGACTACATTAGTCATAGATTGAGGTGTGTTTTGGGCTATTAGTCTGATGCAAGAACATTTTCATCCAATTGAAATTAAATCTCATTGTAACTAACTTGTACTGTTCTTACTAATTGAAGAAATGCTTTAATTGACTGCCTCAAAGTACCCTGAGAAAGGAAGGAAAAGATGCAGAGATTGCTTATTGGGGAATATTACTGTTGGTATTACCATGTTTAATGTCCCAGTTAATACAATTGGTGATGACTGTAAACATGAGAAATATATCAGATAAGCTCACTTGTTGAGGATTAGCATGCTAACTCCCTGCATCATGGAACGAGAACTAATAAAGGCCCAAGTCTTATTATATTTGCCTGCATTGGAGCATTACCATTATAAAGATTATAAAGACTGCACAGATTTAGGTGTAGTAAAGAACTGCAGATGCTGGTTTAAACCGAAGATGGACACAAAAAGCTGGACTAACTCAACGGGTCAGGCAGCATCTCTGGAGAAAAGGTGAGACCCTTCTTCAGACTGTCAGAGGAAAGGGAAACAAGAGATATGGATGGTGATTTAATAGACAATAGGTGCAGGAGTAGCCAGCACCGCCATAGTCGTATTGGGTCGTAGTAGGTCGGCATGTTAGTCGTAAGTAATCGAGGGTAGTCAAAGGTAGTCGAAGGTAATAGATAGTCTTCATCATAGTCGAAGGGAGGTCGAAGGGAGGTCGAAGGAGATTGAAGGAGTCGTCTTCACTCTCCACTATTCGGTGTCCAATTTTCCTGAAGTTAGTCGTAGCTAGTCGAAGCTGGTCTTCAATATAGTCGAAGGAGGTCAAAGGAGGTCTTCTACATAGTCGAAGGAGGTTTTCAACATGCCATTTTTTCAAACTCTTCTAAACTCGCCAATAAGAATGTCTACGATGATGTGAAAGACAGAGAGTTCAGGTGAGGTTTGTTGTACCAGTAGATAAGGAGAGGCCTAACTTGTAGGAACAACATTTGAGAGATTGGGGACACTGGAAGCTGATGACTTGCTTAGCCTTGTAAATGTGGATGATGTGCCAAGTATACAACTTTCTGGATTCTGAATGTCTCTCATATATGTTGTTGGATTTGCTCCAGTTCCCCTGAATAATTCTGCTTGATTCTATTCAACAATGCCAATGAAAGTTAGTTCTTAGATAAGTCTGAGAAATAAATCATTTTCATATTTTGAGGAAGGACATCATTGCTATTGAGGGAGTGCAGCGTAGGTTCACCAGGTTAATTCCCAGGATGGCGGGACTGTCGTTTGATGAAATAATGGGTTGACTGGCCTTGTATTCACTAGAATTTAGAAGGATGAGAGGTTATCATATAGAAGCAGATAAAATTCTTAAAAGGATTGGACAGGCTAGATGCAAGAAAAATGTTCCCGATGTTAGGTGAGTCCAGAACCAGGGGCCACAGTTTAAGAATAAGGGGTAGGCCATTTAGGACTGAGATGAGGAAAAACTTGTTCACCCAGAGAGTTGTGAATCAGTGGAATTATCTACCACAAGAGGCAGTGGAGGGCAATTCACTGGATGTTTTCAAGAGGGAGTTAGATAGAGCTCTTAGGGCTAACGGAATCTAGGGATATGGGGAAAAAGCAGGAACAGGGTACTGATTTTGGATGATTAGCTATGATCATATTGAATGGTGGTGCTGGCTTGAAGGGCCGAATGGCCAACTCCTGCACCAATTTTTCTATGTTTCTATATCAATATTATTTTTCTGCCAAATCTAAAGAAACACTGCCTTATGACTACTGGAGCTTCTGTTACACATCATTTTAGTAAGGCATTTTATGTAGAACATCATTCAACTGGATATTTTTTTAGTTTGTGCAAATCAATTGCATGGGTTAGAGATGAAATTGTAATGGATCACTTGCCCTTAAAAGTTCAAGTAAAATGTAAGCATTATCACTACTTGATATTTCCTGACTATTAATGCATGCTGTATCGGTTCAGTGGAAGTATACTTTTCCCTTGTTGGTTCAGGTCCTACTCCAAAATCTAAATGTGGCTTTACAGTGCAGTAGTGAGGGAGCAGTGAGGACTGAGGGAATAATGAGGAAGTCATGAGGAAGGACTGAGAGAGGACTGAGAGTACTGAGGGAGTACTGAGGAATGAGAGAGTACTGAGGCAGTACCGAGGCAGGACTGAGGGAGTAATGAGGGAGCACTGAGTGGCCTGTGGGAATAATGAAGAATGACTGAGAGAGTACAGGGCGAGTCCTTTGGGAATGCTGAGGGAGCATTGAGAGGACTGAGGAGATGCTGAGGGAGGAGTGAGGGAGGAATGAGGGAGAAATGAGGGAGGAATGAGGGAGCACTGAGAAAGGACTGAGGTAGGACTGAGGAAGTGATGAGAGAGGCCAGAGGAGGTACTGAGGGGGGAGTGAGGGAGGGGGGAGTAGGAGTGAGTGAGGGGGGTTGATAGGGAGGAGTGAGCGAGGGGGAAATGAGTGGGAGTGAGGAGTGAGGGGGGTGAGGGGGGAGCGAGGGGGAAAGTGGGGGAAGTGAGGGGAGAGTGAGGGGGAAAGTGTGGGGGAAGTGAGGGGGGACTTAGGGAGCACTGGAGGCAGATTGAGGGAGTACTAAGGGAGTACTGAATAATAATGAGAGACTAAAGCAGTACTGAGGGTGGACTCTAAAAGTACTGAGTGAGGACTGCACTACTGGGATTGGTCATTATGAGCTGCACAAGAAAGTTCCCCCAGTTTCCCAGTGCCAATGCAACTGTTCTTATTCTCCTGCTCACAGAATGGGTGGAAATTAATCATGTCCCAGTCAACAGTTACTCTTTCTCCAATACCTTCCAGAAAGTTTATTTCATTGCTGTTTCTGTGATTTTGCTGTTCATAAATATAATGCCGACGTGGCAGCAATCTTTATGATTCAGAAGCACTTCATTGAAGAATTTATACATAACTAAAACTCTGATCTTGTGCTCTTCCCGTTTGGGCGGTTTTTCTATTTGCGCTAAAATGGTACGTAATAGCGCTATGATTTTTCACCAGATTACTCGCCGTTCTCCTGTGCTGCGAGTGCAACAGGTTTCGTCCAGATCGGTAGTATATTGTAAAAGTTATTGAGGTTTAGAAATCTTAAAAACAGCGTGTGCGCAGATTCCTTCAGTCAGCGCCACGCAGATTGGTCTCTTCTCCTGTCAGTCAATGCCACGGGCAGTATGGCGACGCCCCTTCCTGTCCCACCGGCGGCGGCCTGTGCTGGGGGATGAGGGGAAATGAGCCGTGCCTGCGCAGTTGTGGGCTATGCGTGAGTGGTGCAATATTGCGTTGGGGTACGGGTGAGTGGTGGAATATTGCATTGGGGAACGGGTTACGTTGGGGGACCAGGCCTCCCATGTGACAGGGACCTAACGGGTCCCACTTAGTCTAGTGCTAAATAAATGTGATCTCTCTGTTAATTTTAATCAGATATCAAGGTTAATGCATTCTCCATAATTGATAATCTGGGCAGGACATTTATCCTCTAAATCAAATATTTTGCAACAAACCAGTTACATGTGGTGTGCTACCTGATAGTACCTAAAGGCTCAAACAAAACTGCTGGTCTACATAGCCGTTGTCCTCTCTACCCTGTTGTATGGAGCCGAGTCATGGACCACCTACAGCAGGCACCTGAGAGCCCTGGAACAAGACCATCAAAGTTCCTTACGAAAGATTCTGAGGATCAGCTGGGAGGAAAAACGCACCAACATCAGCGTTTTGGAGGAAGCCAACATGACCAGCATCACCACCACAATAATGCAGCACCAATTTTGATGGACTGGCCATGTCATCCGCACGTCCAACACACGTCTTCTTAAACAAATCCTGTGCTCTCAATTGAAGGAAGGCCGGCGAGCCCTCGGCCAGCCAAAGAAACGCTTCAAGGACAACATGAAGAACAGTCTGAAGAAATTCCACATCACATCGAGCAACTGGGAGCACATTGCACTGGACGGGCGCTCCTGGAGGAAATACGAGCAGGAAGGAGCTGCACTTCACGAAATGGAACTACGCTGTATCACAGAGACAAAGCGACAGCACCGTAAGGAGAGAGAGAGAAGGGGGCTCGACGACTACCAACCACCGCCAGTCTCCACTGCCCACATTGCACCAAGGTGTGTGGATCGCGGATCAGCCTCTACAGACATCTGCAGACCCATAAGTAGACGACCCTATGGAGAGGAGAGAACAATCGTACTCGTTTCGAGTGTCCGCCGATGATGATGAGTAAATAAAAAGAAAAGAAAAATGTGGGTACTGTAAACTTGAAGTAAAAACCTAAAATGTTGGAAACATGCGGGAGGCCAGGCTACATCTGCGAGGGAAATTAAGCAGTTAATGTTCTGACGAAGGATGTTTGACCTGAAACGAGGAAGCCTGTTCCTCTTTCCACATCTGCTGCCCGACTTGATGCGTGTTTCCATCATTTTCTGTTTCTCGGTCTATGATCAAGTACTGATTCTCCTGGATAGTAATGAGGGACTTCTGCAGTGATGGAAGTAGAATAGAGACTCGTACAGCATAGAAACATGTCCATGCCAACCCTATTTACTAGCACATGGTCCATATCCTTCCATGACTTGACAATTCAAGAGCTCATCTAGATACTTCCATCACCCGCACAGGCAAAACATTCCAGATTCCACCTCCGATCCCCTCTAAACCATCTTACCCACCTAGCCCAAACCTATGTCCGCTAGTTTTTGACAACTTTGTTATGGGGAAGAGTTTCTTACTATCTACCATGTCTACGCTCCTCATAATTTTGTACAGGTCTATAAGGTCGCTCCTCTGTCTTGTCCTCTCCAAGGAAAAGCGAAACAGTGATTCAGCGGTAGATTTGCTGCCTTACAGCATCAGAAACCCAAGTTCAATCCTGGCTATGGGTGCTGTCTGTACAGAGTTTGTATGTTCTCTCTGGTGCTCCAGTTTCCTCCCACACTCCAAAGACGTACAAGTTTGTAGGTTAATTGGCTTCTGTAAATTGTCCCTAGTGTGTATGATAGTGCTGGTGTATGGGGTGAATGCTGGTTGGCGCAGACTCGGTGGGCCGAAAGGCCTGTTTTCAAGCTGTATCTCTAAAGTATACAGAAAACAAAAGACAGCCTCTCCAGTCTCCCCTCATAACTAAAATGCTCCAACTCTAGGAACATCCTGGTGAATTTTCTCTGCACCTTGTTCAGTGCTATCAACTCCTCATGTTGGAGATGTCCTCTTTCAAAGCAAAGCACCACTTCTAAGGCGGAATTCCGTTCCCTTTGATAAGCATCACATTTACTTACAGTGCGAGACTAAGTGTGACAGTTTTAACTTGCAGACTAGCAGTTGGCAATTAATGTGGATTTGCTCATTTGCTCACAGAAACCATCTGAGGAAAAATGTTCACCGCACGATAAATTTAATCGCAAACATGGATGAATATTCAGGAGTGAAATTTTCCAATTAAGCCTGGGTGTTATTAGTGACTGATTCAAGATCAATTAAGTTTGCGTTGATATTATCACTAGCTGAAGCATTGAATATCTTCTACCATTCCAAAAATCTCAGCAATTAAATTGCTAGTTCACACTTAAGAAAACACCACTGCTACAAGGAAAAGACTCAAAATGGTTAACTGCAGTTTCTATCAGATACCTTCAGTAGAAGTGTTATTTGGGAACACAACTAGAGTTATTATTAGGTTTAGATTTATCATTGTCACCTGTATTGAGGTATAGTGAAAAGCTTTTATTTCGCGCTAACCAGTCAAATCAGATAATACTATACATGAATACAATCAGGTCAAACACGTTCAAAAGGGAGAGCAGAGAGAAAGATGCCGGAGTGCAGAATAAAAATTCTCTGCATTGTAACAGAACAGTTCCAAAGAAAAAGTCTAATGTCTGGGATAAGGTCGGTGGAATGTTTGGGACTGCACTCCAGCTCATGGAAGGACCATTCAGAGGTCCAACAACAGTGGGGAAGAAGCTGTTCCGAAGACTGATGCATGTTTGCAAGCTTCTTTATCTTCACCCCAATTGGAGTGGGAAAAGGAAGGTGGTAAAGGCCCTTGATTATGTTGGCTTCCTTCCTGAGGTAGTATGAATTACAGATGGAGTCAATGATAGGGAGTCTGCTCTGTGTGTTGTACTGGGCAATATCCACAACTCTCTGCAATTCCTTATGCTCTTGGGAAGAGCTGTTTCCAAACCAAGCTGCGATGCAAATCAACAGTATGCTCCCTATGGTGCCTCTGTAAACATTTGTAACAGTCATTGAAGACATGCCGAATTTAGTCAGTGTCTTGAGAAAGTCGTGTGCTTTTCTGCTTGTCACTGCAATGCGGTCGGTCCACGACAGATTGGTGGTGATATTTAAGCCTAGGAACTTAAGTCAGTGGATATTTTTAAGGCAGATATAGAAAAAATCTTGATTAGAATGGGTGTCAAGGGTTCAATCCCTAGCAGAGCTAGGCAGAGATCAGGCAGAGATCAGCCATGATTGAATGGCGGAGACCAGTTGGGCTGAATGGCTTAATTCTACTCCTATAACTTGTGAACTTGAAACACTCAACCATTTCCACTTCTGCACCATTAATGCTGATTGGGGCAAGTACTCCACCATGCTTCCTGAAGTCGATAACTAGCTCCTTCTTCTTGCTGACATTATGTAAGAGGTTGTTGTCCTGACACCATGTTACGAAGTTCTCTATCTCCTTCCTGTTCTCCGTTTTCATTATTGTATCTGTAAAATTGTAGATGGAGTTAGAGCTGAATTTGCCCACACAATCTTGAGTGGGAGAGTCTACGATGAGAGGCCATGGCCTCAGAATTAAAGGGTGTACCTTTAGAAAGGAGATGAGGAGGAATTTCTTTAGTCAGAGGGCAGTGAATCTGTGGAATTCATTGCCACAGACGGCTGTGGAGGCACTCATTGGGTATGTTTAAGGCAGCGATTGATAAATTCTTGATTAGTAAGGGTGTCAACGGTTGAGGGGGAAAGGCAGGAGAATGGGGTTGAGAGAGAAGGTTGGATCAGCCATGATTGAATGGCGGAGTAGACTCGATGGGTCGAATGGCCTAATTCCGCTCCTCTGAATGATGATCTTATGAAGTTATAAGTACAGTAGGGGACTGAGAACAGATTCTTGCAGGGCACTGGTGCTGAGAATTATTGCGGAAGATGTGTTGTAACCAATGCTCATTGATTGTGGTCATGGGTCAGAAAGTTGAGGATCCAATGGCAGAGGGGAGTGCTAACTCCCTGGTGACCAGTGCAATACTTGCACCAACTGGTGGCCAAATTTTATAGCAACCACTAACACCCAAAATCCTGATTCTTGCGATGAATTGCTGAGTATCTTGATGTACCTACATCACGGAACACAAAGATCTAGAGTATGCGTGTAAAAACTTCACCTACTTTGGCAACAGTGAGTCCTTTTTTTTGGCACATTTCCCTCTCCGCAGGTATTAATCATTTGTTTTATGGCGGGGAATGGCTTGCCAGCAACCAAATGGGAACAGATTGTGTTCACCATGACCAGACCGGAACAGCCTCTTCTTATGTACAAAATATTAAATTATTTTCCTTGGTACTGTTCTCCATAATGGATCATACACAGGAATAGGCTGTACCAGATGAACTACAATTCATTTTGCCCAGCCATTTCAACATGAAATTGTGCATAACACTTCCTGGAGTGCAACCCCTTTGGAAGTGTCTGTCGAAAATCCCAAAAGCTCTGCTGGGGATTGAACACGACCATGAGTCGAGTGTTTTATTGCCATATATCCCGAAAAAGAACAAAGAAATTCTTACTTGTAGCACAACTCAAAAGATATTGTGCTACGTCTTGGCAGGACAATTCAAAATAGGACATACATGGCAAATGGTAGGGAATTGAAGAATGCAGTTGAACAGAGGGATCTGGGAATAACTGTGCACAGTTCCCTGAAGGTGGAATCTCATGTGGGTGGTAAAGAAAGCTTTTGGTGTGCTGGCCTTTATAAATCAGAGCATTGAGTATAGAAGTTGGGATGTAATGTTAAAATTGTACAAGGCATTGGTGAGGCCAATTCTGGAGTATGGTGTACAATTTTGGTCACCTAATTATTGGAAGGATGTCAACAAAATAGAGAGAGTACAGAGGAGATTTACTAGAATGTTGCCTGGGTTTCAGCAACTGAGTTACATAGAAAGGTTGAACAAGTTAGGTCTTTATTCTTTGGAGCGCAGAAGGTTAAGGGGGGACTTGATAGAGGTATTTAAAATGATGAGAGGGATAGACAGAGTTGACGTGGATAAGCTTTTCCCACTGAAAGTAGGGAAGATTCAAACAAGAGGACATGACTTGAGAATTAAGGGACAGAAGTTTAGGGGTAACATGAGGGGGAACTTCTTTACGCAGAGAGTGGTGGCTGTGTGGAATGAGCTTCCAGTGAAGGTGGTGGAGGCAGGTTCGTTTTTATCATTTAAAAATAAATTGGATAGTTATATGGACGGGAAAGGAATGGAGAGTTATGGTCTGAGTGCAGGTAGATGGGACTAGGGGAGAATACGTGTTCGGCACGGACTAGAAGGGCCGAGATGGCCTGTTTCCGTGCTGTAATTGTTATATGGTTATATGGTTATATTGTATGTAAACCTAGTACTATGTAAACACGATAATTAACAACAAAAGCAAAATAAGTTCAGTAGATAGAATCTGCATGCTGTCCCTGAAGAGGATCGATTGTGCTCATGGAATATAGAACAGTATAGAACAGGAACATGCCCTTCAGCGCACAATGTCTGTGCCAAACATAATACCAAGACCAACCCTTCCCACATAATCCAGATCCCTCCATTCTCATGCATGGAGCATGTATGACTGGATAGTAAGCAGAACATGTATGTTAGTGTATCTCTGCACACATGACAATAAATAAAGTAACAAGTAAGTTCATGGAATGCTTTCTTCCATCAAATCAGCCTCTCAGCGCCTATTTTGAATGCTACAGTACATTCACAATTGAGGCATCATTTAAATCACTGCTATCTGACTCTTTCCACTTGGAGAATTTCCATCAACTGACATGGGTAATTCCAGATTCTCAATTTACAATTACAATGGCTTATTTGCTCATTCAAATCTGCAGAAAAGGATAGCTGTTTGTGATGAAACCACAAGTTCACAACTTTGCTCAAAATAAGAATAGGCACAGCAGGTCAGACAGCATCTCTGGAGAAAAGGAATAGGTGACATTTTGGGTCGAAACACATCTTCAGACTGAGATGCTGTCTGACCCGTTGAGTTAATCCAGCGTTTTGGAGCAAACCAGCATATACAGTATATAATATATGATATATATATTATAATACATTGTATTTTATATATATATTAGTAAATTTTTCCCATGACTTCGGAAGATATAAATGTTACTTTAGTAAATCACACAGCCAAGATTCTTAGAGATTCTGTTCAGGAATGTAATAGAGAAGAACATTTTAGATTTTGTTTACACACACACACATATATGTATACATATATTATAATATATGTATATATATATATTATAATATAATGTATTATAATATATATATTTTTATATATATATTATGTATTATGATATATATATTATAATACATTGTATTTTTATATATGTATTATAATACATTATATATATATATTTTATAATACATTATTATGCGTGTGTGTGTGTGTGTGTGTGTGTGTGTGTGTGTGTGTGTGTGTGTGTGTGTGTGTGTGTGTGTGTGTGTGTGTGTGTGTGTGTGTGTGTGTGTGTATAAACAAAATCTGAAATTGTTTTCTCTAAGACATTCCTAAAATTTACTGTCAAGGGCACGGACAACAACTTGCAATAATCTATCACCTCAATCAGTGCTTTCTTTGCAGGCAACAAGCTGCCGGTATACACCGTTAATAAACATATATGTCGCAAGGGCAGAAAACAAAATACCGACGTTTAACTTTTTAGAGCTGCCAGCACATACTGTCGTAAAAAAACACTGCCTTTAACACTGTAAAAATTTTCAGCTTTGCCCAGCACCAAGCTGCATGTTACAGGAAACAGGAGATACAGTTTCAAAGTGGTGATCAAGCTTCAGATAGTAAAGCGACGCTCCTGTTTCGCCACTATGATTTATGCTATCACTAGACACCCGCAAAGAGAACTGTGCCTTACAAATCGCTCCAGAGAAGCGATTATTGCCCATTCAGAATCCAAAGGAGATTTTCCCCTCAAACCACACTATAGGAAGTGAAATAACTCGAAGTCCATGGTACCATGATATTTACTCCAATACCCCATGCTGATAAGCAGATAACGAATCTGATCTCATCCCAGTCAGAAAGACGGGGTCTCCATGTTTTCTCTGCACTGCAATTATCAGCCAGTACAGAGAGATCTCAAGGACTGATACCTCTGTTTACGGGTGAACTGATATTCCTCGCTGGATTTTTTTTGGTTGAGATGATCATACCGTTCAAAAATACAGATTCTGCAAACGCTACACTGCCTTCCTGTTTCTGTGCTGCAGTGCTGAAATTCAGCTGTTGATGGAGATGTAATCAGAAACTCATAATATTGCTGTTGAGGGTTAATGAGCAAAACCTGATATTGTTACAACTCGGACGGTGTATTTCGCAGCCTTAATTGAAGTCATATCAGGGTAGTTATATTCTGTAAGTGGAAAGGACTCAGCTAATGCTTCAAAGCTGCAAACATAGCAACAGTTCCGTGAATAAAGTAGCCTATTAAAATGATTCTTAAAGCACGACAGACTGTGATAGGATAGGTTGGTGTGATGCTCTCACCATACTCCCTAGTTTCATACGTTCAGAATTAGGCCATTCAGCCCATCAAGTCAACTCTGCCATTCAATCATGGCTGATCTATCTTTCCCTGTTAACCCCATTCTCCTGCCTTCTCCCCATAACCCGTGACACCCTTATTAATCAAGAATCTGTCAATATGCGCCTTAAACATACCCAATGACTTGGCCTTCCACAGATTCACCACCTGCTGACTAGAGAAATTCCTCCTCATCGCCTTTCTAAAGGTATATCTTTTTATTCTGAGGCTATGGCCTCTGGTCCTAGATTTTCCCAATAGTGGAAACATCCTCTCCACATCCACGCTATCCAGGCCTTTCACTATTCATTAAGTTTCAATGAGGTGCCCCCTCATCCTTCTAAACTCTGACGATTGATCAGTTACACAAATCATTTTAATTTGTTATTATTAAATGCTATCTAGATTTTCAGCTCACTGCAGGTGATCTTCAAGCAAAATTAATAGTTTTAGTTCCTTGAAGCCAGTGTTTGTGTTACATAACCATCAAAACAAATCCAGTTTTAACCGATCGAAAGGCTGGCTGCCTGTCTCTTGCTTATTAGTTTGTTTAATTCCGTTATGTTTAGAGATACAGCGTAGAAACAGGCCCTTCAGCCCATCAAGTTTGCGTTGCCAAAGTGATCACCCGTACATAAGTTTTACCCTACACACTGGGGACAATTTAAAGAAGCCAATTAACCAACAAACCTGCACGTCTTTGGAGCGTGGGAGGAAACCGTTGCACCTGGAGAAAACCACGTGGTCACAGGGATAGCGTACAAACTCCGTATAGCCAGCACCCACGGGCAGGATCAAACTCAGGCCTGTGGCACTGGAAGGGAGCAACTACTCCGCTACACCACTGTGCAGCCTGCCACCTGGGACAGCGGCAGCCCATATTCACTGGCATACTGCAATCTTTTGAATAACCCTCATCATTGCTGTTTGAAGAAAGCAAGGGTACTTTTAAGAGATGGGACAAATCCTGAATGACTGTTCTGCTCTTCTTCCAATCAATTACTTTACTTCATTATTTCAGTGACTTGGACTCTAACACATTGATGAGTTTGGGAAGCAGTAATTTTCGGATTGCAAGATTCCTATAGCAAGTCAACCAGGCACTTATAAGTAAGTTCACTTTATTGTTCATTTGATACATGACATTAAGCTGGAAATTAATATGTCATTTAGCTGGAAAGAGTGCACAGAAGGTTTACTAGGATGTTGCCAGAACTGGAGTGCCTATTTTAAATGGTGACTCGTTATTCCAAGTTCTCTCTCACAATGAAACATCCTCGCCTCATCCACACTGGGACCACACTAGGACCATTCAATTATGTCACAATATTCATTCTGAGTCTATGCTTTAGTTTTGTATTCAATGATTTAAGTGATTTCAATTGATTTTTATGCAATGCTTTAATTTTGTGATAAATAAACCAAAATAAGCTGTTTTGAAAACACGAGCCATTTTGACAGTATTATCAATTCTTTTATCATACTTTAGATTTTAGAGATACAGCTTAGAAACAGGCCTTTCAGCCCAGAGTTTGTGTCAGCCAACAATGACCCCATACACTAGCTTGTTTTTTACCAATACCCCATTTAAGTACAGGAACACATCTATATTCCTGTGTGCAAATCTTACTATAATAAAGGCCAAATATCATTTGCGTTTGTACTTGCTTGTTGCAACAGTATGATAGTTTATGGTGACGTGTACAAGGCCAGGTCGATCCATTTCATATTACCCCCTATCGCCATTTACTAAAGAATCCTGTTATTGTTCATCAGAGGATAAGTTGATATCTTTATTCATATTGCCTCTGCCCTGTTCTTGCACAATCGCTCTGATTTTATATATTCCCTTGAAGAATCTGTACAACCACCTCCTGCCACCACAGCACCATCATTTTTAGATTGTCAGCAAAGTTTGAAACGTGACATCTAATCCCCTCAATCAAATGTCGATACAGATTGTGAATTGCTCGGACCCAATGCAATATTGGAATGGCCCAGAAAGGGAGCTCTATCCCGCACTAATAATAATAATAATAATAATACATTTTATTTAATGGCGCCTTTCAGGACACTCAAGGTCACCTTACATCACATAATATCAGTAATAAACATACAATAAGCAACAAGGCACCAGTAATTAAAAAATCAACAATAAAACATACAATAAGCAACAAAGCATACAGGTTTAAATTGATATAAAATAAGATGCAGTTGTTGCAGTTAAAATGAGTACACCAGTTTAAAATGATGGGTTTGAAGAGCGGTTTTGAATTCTGTCGTGGAGTCCAGTATGCGGATGTGAGGGGCTAGTGAATTCCAAAGTTTAGGTGCAGTGTGGGAGAAGGCCCTGGCACCCATTGTGCTGAGGTTGATGGGTGGGAGGGCCAGTAGACCTGCTGATGAAGACCGCAGGGGGCGGGAGGGGGTGTCAGTCTGAAGGAGGTCTGTGAGATAAACTGGGGAAAGTGCAAGGATTGAACCTGTCAGTCGGTGATTGATCGGTGTGCAGTCATCTTATGCTGCTCTCACTCTTCTATCAATAAAGTCCACTGCTCTAAACAAAATGATGCTCGTAAACAGGGTTCAGTTCAATGAGATCAGTCAGTAATAAACAGTTACATACCACTGAGTCATCATTTCCAGGAGGTTACCGTCTTCCAGTTATTTCATTTTGATAGCCCGATATTTTATTCCCAATGTAATTTTGTACTTTTAATGTCCTTTGGTTCTTCCATAACTTACACCCACCCACACGATTCCTATAACAACCAATGAGAAAGCTTTGGAGAATAACCATGTGATCCAGCTATGTTATTTCCCCCCTTGGTGTCACAATGCACAGGCTTAGGTTTGTGTCCACTCTTCAATGTCATTCAGTGTAGAGCATATTATTTGTTGTATAGATATGTATGGATATAATTTTCCACAATTTGAATACAATGCTCTTCAGAAATGTTAGCTTGTCATGTGTTTAATTATCATGTCAACAATTAAAAGTTAAATATTATTAGTATTATCAGAAGATAGTAATCAACTGCAATGATAGCATCCATACAAAACAGTGTAGTTACATGACTTGTCAAATATATTGTTATGGCGCATGTAGCAACATGCACTATAGAAATTTCTGTACATTTGCCAATTTTCTTTCATAATGCTAAGAAAGCAGATGAAGGTGGCATCTACCCAATTGTTGATTGATATGTCTCCAGGTTTGCAGCAAGTTTTTAATTTATCCAGAACAATGCTGTAAACAAGAATACACACTCACAGTAAGACACTAGGTGCTGGAGTAACTCAGCAGGACAGACAACATCTCTGGAGGACTTGTACAGGTGACGCTTTGGGTCGGGACCCTTCTTCAAATAGGTGACCATTAAAAACTATGATAAAGTTTGTATGCCAGCGGCTATAGAGGTTTGTGTTAAAAGTCACATCACAGAATATGTTAGACACAAAATGCTGGAATAACTCAGCAGGGCAGGCAGCGTCTGTGGAGAGAAGGAATGGATGACGTGTTGGGTCGAGACCGTTCTTCAGACTCTAATGTTTTGGGTCAAGGCCCTCCTTCCGAACAAAACATCACCCATTCCTTCTCTCCAGAGATGCTACCTGTCCTGCTGAATTACTCCAGCATTTTGTGTCTTTCTTCGGTTTAAACCAGCACCTGCAGTTCCTTCCTTCAGAATATACTGGCGGACATCCTGGGAACGCTACTAAACTGTCTTTCTTGATCCGACATGTAGGGCAGCAAAGGACCACAGGTGTTCAAACCCTTCCCCTTTGAGATTAATAGAAAATCAAACCTACAAGGGTACAACAAGCCCCTCGGCTCACAATGTCCGTGCCAAACATAATGCCAAGATAAACTAATTTTCTCTGCCTACATGTGATTCATACCCCTCCATTTCCTGCATATCCATATGTCTATCCAAAAGCCTCTTAAATGTCACCATCGTATCTGCCACCACCGCCCACCTGAGCAACCCATTCCATCTATCACTCTCCGTGTAAAACCTTGCCCCGCACATCTCCTTTAAACATTGCCCCTCCCACCTTAAAGCTATGCCCTCTTATATTTGATATCTCTACCCTGAGAAAAAGGTTTTGACTGTCCACCCTACTTATGCCTCATAAATGTATATACCTCTGTCAGGATTAGTGTCATTGGTAAACCAGCAAAAATGGCACTGCATTAGCCTATCACCATTGAGCTGTTATTCTTTTGGTAAATTTAGTTTAGAGCTACAATGTGGAAACAGGACATTCGGCCCATCGAGTCCACACCAACCATCAATCAATCACCCATTCACTAGCTCCATGCTATCCCACTTTTTACATCACACGAGGGGCAGTTTACGGAAGCCAATTAACCGACAAACCCGCAGGTCTTTGGAATGTGGGAGGAAACCAGAGCACCCAGAGAAAACCTGCATGGTCACGCGGAGAAGGTCCAGACAGACAGCACCCATAGTCAGGATCAAACCCGGGTCTCTGGTGCTGCGTAGCTGCAGCTCTACTACTACGCCGCTGTGCCACCTTAATATAGCAGCGCTTCATCTGTGCTACAGAAATTTCACTTCAAGGAAGCATTATCAGTGTTAAGGGTCTGTCCCACTTTCACGACCTAATTCACGACCTCTGCCGAGTTTGCCCTTGACTCAAACTTGCAGCATGGTCGTCACGAGGTCGTAGGTAGGTTGTAGCAGGCCGTGATGCTAGTCGTAGGCACTTGCGGCATCAAGTAGGTCGGGGCATTTTTTCTAGCATGATGAAAAATGTTCACGAGTAAAAAAGGTCATGAATTAGGATGCAGAAGGGAGAGAAAAGTCATAACAATGGCCACAGAAACCAGCATGTTCAGTGTCTGCTGCTACTGATTGCAATGCAGGCACACATTAACTCCTCCCTTTCGCAGTGATCCCAATGCCCAGCTACCACCAAATGTACTTTCAATAGCTCACCAAGGGGACGGCATATTGGCGCAGCGGTAGAGTTGCAGCCTTACAGTGCCAGAGACGTAGGTTCGATCCTGACTACAGGCGCTGTCTGTATGGAGTTTGTACATTCTCCCTTTGAACGCTGGGTGCTCTGGTTTCCTCCCGCACTCCAAAGATGTGCAGTTTTGGAGGTTAACTGGCTTAGGTGTAAATTGTCCCTAGTATGTCGGATATACGGGGTGATCACTGGTTGGCACAGACTCAGTGGCCGAAGGGCCTCACACATATACAGGCCAGGATTAAACCTATGTCTCTGGAGCCGATCAGCCCTGTTATCCACGCAGCTGCTTGTGTGGGACCTAATAGAACATGTAAAGGCACATGGAAGATAGTCTCTAAAGCAATGTACAAGGGTGGCTAGCTGATTTTGTGTGCATAATACCACAATCTCATTTATATATTTAGTTAGAAATGCTGACTTGTCATTGAGTTTCATTTCTGCATTATCGTCAAAATGTGACAGCATCGAACAGGGGGAAGGTGGGTCTATAAAGTATGATGAATGGGGAATTGAGAACAAAGTTGCTGGAATCACACTCATTTTAGTTGCGCTTGGACATACAGCATGGAAACAGGCCCTTCAGCCCTCTGAGTTCATGCTAACCATATGTCCATATGTTATCCCACTTTCTCATCCTACACATGATGGGGGATTTGCAGAGGTCAATTAACCTACAAACCCGCCCGTCTTTGGAATGTGGTAGGAAACCGAATCACCTGGAGAAAACTCACACCGTCACAGGGAGAAGGTGCTAACTCCACACAGAGACCAATACAATACAATACAATATTTGTTACATGTCATTTGAACCCCAGTGAGGCTCAAACGAAACTCCGTTTCCACAGCCATACAAATAAAGACAATTTCCTACAGACATACACAAAATTCAATTTACAGAAACATCCATCACAGTGAACCTCCTCCTCACTGTGATGGAAGGCAAAGTCTTTTCTCTCCCCTGTTCTCCATTTCCCCCCCGATGTCGAAGCCCCAGGCGGGCGATGATAAGTCCCACGGCAATTTTAGGCCGTGCCGGGCGATGTACGGCCCCACTACAGGTCTAAATGTCACAAAGTTGGAGCTGGAATGTCCCGCGGCCATTAAGCCGTGCCGGGCGAAGTACGGCACCGCTCCGGGTCGTTCCAACCCCGCGACACGTGCTGGAGAAGTTGCGTTGCGGGAGCTCCGAAAAGCGGTCTCTCACCCGGACCTGCGAGCTCCCGATATCCCGACAGTCCACAGAAGCTGCGTTGCTGGAGCCTCCGAGCTCCAGAGTCGGGCCGCAGCAGCGAGCTACCACCGCTCCCCACGCTCCGAGGCCGGCCAGCCCCATGATGGTAAGTCCGCAGCTCCGCAGGCTCCGTGACTGGAGCCCCCAGGTCATTCCAGCTGGAGGCCGCTCCACGGTGCTAGGCCCCAACGACAACGGAGACCCGACTGGGAAAAGGTTGTGTCTCCAGTGCAGAGAAGAGATTTTTTTAAAGTTTCCCCCTCCCCCCCCCCCGCCCCCCACATATACACAGTCAAAAACACTGTTAAAAACACGAACAACTACATTTATCTAGACAAAAAATAAAAAATAAAGACAGACAGGCTGTAGGGGCCGCTGCAACAGGTGAGTCGCGCCGCTCCAGTATACCAAGTCCAAAGGTGAGAGCTACTGCCCGTGAGTGTAGCATCAAGCAGCCCTGGTAAAGGGGCATGGAAGGGAAAAGACTCCAGCAGCTGAAGTCATAGCTTGCACAGAGGAAGCTGGGTGTATTTGTTAACGATCACTCATCCCAGTCCCATCACTCAGCCAAGTCCAGAAATCTAAAGATGCTTCATCAATGACCTTCCTTCCGTCATGAACTTCCCCCCAGAAAGCGCTGAGGGGAGTACCTTCTCAAGAAGGACTTTAAATTAGTGACAGGTCATAAGGTCATGTGATAGGAGCAGTAGGCCATTCGGCCCATCAAGTCTACTGCGCCATTCAATCAGATTCCTGATTAGTACAGGTGTCAAAGGTTATAGGGAGAAGGCAGGAAAATGGGGCTAGGAGGAAGAAATAGATCAGCCATGATTGAATGGCGGAATAGACTTGATGGGCTGAATGGCCTAATTCTACTCCTACCCCTTATGACCCTTATGATCATGGATGATCTCTCTCTCCCTCCTAACCCCATTATCCTGCCTTCTCCCCATAACCCCTGACACCCGTACTAATCAAGAATCTATCTAACTCTGTCTTAAAGATATCCATTGACTTGGCCTCCACAACCCTCTTTAGTTTAGTTTAGTTTAGAGATACAGTGCGGAACAGGCCCTTCGGCCCACCGAGTCCGCACCAACCAGCGATCCCTGCACATTAAAATTACCCTACACACACTTGGGACAATTTACACTTATACCAAGCCGATTAACCTACAGACCTGTACGTCTTTGGAGTTTGAGCGGGAACCGAAGATCTGGGGGAAAACCGACGCGGTCACGGGAAGAAGGTAATACTCCCTACTGACAGCACCCATAGTCGGGATCGAACCCGGGTCTCCCGTGTCGCAAGCACTGTAAGGCAGCAAATCTACTGTTGTGCCACCGTGTCGCCCTTCTGTGGCAAATAATTCCACAGGTTCACCACCATCTGATTAGAGAATGTACCATTGGAAAAACTGCTCAGTGAGGTCTATGTGTTGTCTTCGCTTCCCTCCCATTGTGTTGCAACAGAAAGAAGTCCCCAATTATCCATTTTCCTGCTGACTGCATTGCCATACTAAATATAATTAGACCACTGCTAAATTGCATCCAACGACAGCAATATCTTTTTGAAATCTAATCACTTTTAAGCAAATTATAGGTGTTTGTTCGTTGTTTTCTGTTTTCATTCAGATTGAATTACTGAATGGGTGATTAGATGGGCCGTGGTTCAAACATTTGCAAATTGCCTCTGTACCAAGAAAGACGGAAAAAGACCAGTCAGTCACTGAGGTTAGTTGAGCTGTTTAAGGCCATATTGAAGTCCACATGGGTCAACCACATGGTGGTCTGAAGTGGGATCCCAACCTGAAACGTCACCCATCCTTTTTCTCCAGAGATGCTGCTTGACAAGACGTTTTACTCCAGCACTTTGTGTCCTTCTTCCACCTAGGTTGAGTGGTGGCGCCATAGAGCGTGGCAGCCTCACCTGCAGCTGTTCATTCTTCACTCTTTCTTTTTTAGTTTGTTAAAAAGTTTTGTTCTGGAGGCCTTTTAGTCTTTTTCTGTGGGGATGGGGGGTGGGGTGGGAGGGGGAAACCGTTTTTTCCAGTCCCTACCTGGGCGAGGATGCATCCTTCCTCCGAGCAGGATCTTCGCCCCTTACTCGCAGATTGGCGCGGCCTTTCCTGTTGAAGAACGGCCAGAGCTTCGAGCTGCAGCATCAGCACTGAGGTACCATTGTGGAGCGGGGCGATGCCTTAACGGGTCACCGTGTTGGAGCTCCGGAGTGCTGGGCCTGCTGACTTCAACATTGTGGAGCTGTGGTCTGCGGAGCTTCCAGCCGCGGCGGCATTGACTTTATCAATGCGGAGCCTGGGATCTCTCGCCGAGGTCGCCAGTGTTGGAGCTCGTCGCCCATCGCGGCCTGTGGACTTTGGGAGCCGCGGTCTCTGGGAGGAAATGGCCGTTTCGGAACTCCAAGCCGCTGAGAGTGTTCTTCTGTTCCGACGCCGGAGTTCCGTCATCCCGGCAAGAGGGCCTGAAACATCGGGCCACCTTAGCGGCAACTGCGAAGGCTTCAATAGGCCCTGACCACGGGTGAACATCGCGGAGTGGACTGAACTTTGCTGCCTTCCCTCACAGTGGGAAACGTTGATCCCGCTGTGGGAGGATGTTTTTTTATGTTTAATGTTAAATTCTATAATGTTGTGTTTATTTTATTTGTGTGCTGCAATGGCAACTCAAATTTCACTGCACCAATTGGTGTATGTGACAATAAATGTCCTTTGTCCTTTTGTCCTTTTGTCCTTTAAGCTCTTAATTATGACCCGTGAATGAGAAATCAATAGCAAATGATGATTTGAAAACTTGGGGGACATGGTTTTCGGCATCCCAGATATTGCTGAAGATATACAGTGGTATATATAGCTTACATGATCAGTCTGAAGAAGGGTCTCGACCAGAAACGTCACCCATACCTTCTCTCCAGAGATGCTGCCTGTCTCGCTGATTTACTCCAGCATTTGTGTCTACCTTCGATTTAAACCAGCATCTGCAGTTCTTTCCTATACAGTTTACATAGCTTCATTGATTAAACATTCCTTAATTTCTTCAGCAGATATTTTCTATTCTTAAAACAAAACACAAGGTGCTGGAGTAACTCGGAGGGTCAGGCAGCATCCCTGGAGAAAATGGATAGGTAACATTGAAATAGGGACCCTTCTTCATACCAGCACTTTTTTGTCTTTTTTTGTAAACCAACATCGGCAGTTCTTCCATGCTTTTCACTGAACCTTGGTATACGTGACAATAAACTAATCTAAACTAAACTTGTTGCTCTTGGAGTATTGTGAGCAGTTTTGGACCCTATATCTATGGAACAACATGCTGGTGGTGGAGAAGGTCCAGAAGAGGTTTACGAGAATGATCCCAGGAATGATTTGGTTATGATATGATAAGCGTTTGACGGCACTGGGCCTGTACTCACTGGAGTTTAGAAGGATGAGGGGGTACCCCATTGAAACTTACTGAATGGTGAAAGGCCTGGATTGAATAGATATGGAGAGGATGGTTCCACTAGTGGGAGAATCTAGGACCACGGGCCATAGCCTCAGAATAAAAGGACATACCTTTAGACAGGGGATGAGGGTCAGAGGGTGGTGAATTGGTAGAATTCAATGCCATATGTGGCTGTGGATGGCAAGTTATTGGCTATTTTTAAGGTGCAGATTGACAGATTCTTGATGAGTACAGGTGTCAGGGGTTAGGGGGAGAAGGCAGGAGAATGGGGTGAGAATGAAAGATCTGCCATGTTTGAATGGAGTAGACTTGATGAGTCAAATGGCCTAATTCTGCTCCTATAACATGAACTATGTGTAAATGAATAATAGTAAAAAGTAATCGGTACTCTCATTATTTTTTGAGATGTTCAAAGCTGCTGGACTACTGAACATATTATTTCTGTTTTGCTCCCTCTCTGCCTGCTGTCCAGTCTTGGGACTGTTTCTCATGCAGCTGGCTCATTCTTTCCAACTGATTTCCTTACTTGTGGCTGCCTGGAGACAGGCAGTCCACAGCCAATTACTTCACTGCCTTAGATTTAGACAGGAGGCTTTCTGTATTGATGTCATCAGAATCAACCCTCAGGATAATTTTTTTGGAAACTCAAGTTTAGTTTAGTGTAGTTTAGAGATATAGTGTGAAGACAGGCCCTTTGGCCCGCCGTGTCCACGCAGACCAGCGGTCCCCGTACACTTACACTATCCTACACACACTAGGGACAATTTACCATTATACCAAGCCAAGTAACCAACAAACCTGTACTTCTTTGGAGTGCGGGGGGAAACTTAAGCACCCGATGGAAACTCATGTGGGTCATGGGGAGAACATACAAACTCTGTACAGACAGCACCCGTCTCGGGCACTGTAAGGCAGCAACTCTACTGCTATGCCACCGTGCCGCTCAAGTGGACTGACCATATAAATACTGTGGTTACCAAAGCAGAGGAGAGGCTGGAATCCTGGGGAAAACGTCACATCCTCCTACAAAGATCATGAGAATAATAGATTGGGTAGACAGGTGTAAATGGGGCGTGTTTTTTGGCGTGGGCAAGTTGAACCGAAGGGCCTGTTTTCACGCTGTATGACTATGATTATGACCCAAAGCTCCTTCTTAGATTCAATATAATGATAAGGAACTACAGATGCTGGTTTATACCAAAGATAGACACTAAATGCTGTAGTAACTCAGCGGGTCAGACAACATCCCTGCAGAACATGGATAGGCGAAGAAATCTGAAGTGGACGTGAAGAAGGCTCCTGACCAAAAACATCACCTTTCCATATTCTCCAGGTATGCCGCCTGACCCACTGTGTTACTCAGGCATTTTGTGACCATCTTCTCAGATTTAGGGAGGAGGATTTCTGTGCCTTTTGTACCAAGGTTGTCCACCATCTAGTGTGTAGTGTGCCATCAAAAAGGCCAAAAGGGACTTCTGCTCCAAGCTGGAGGATGAGACAGATGTTCGGCAACTGTGGCGGGGTCTGAGTGCAATCACCTCCTACAAGGCGAAATCATGAGGCAGCACACGTCAGCGAAACATCACTCCCTGATGAGCTCAATGCGTTTTACGCACGCTTTGATAGGGAGAACACTGATTCCTTCTCGAGCCCCCATTCGCTGTGACGGTATTTCAGTCACGGTCACAGAGGTCGACGTCAGAAAATCGTTCAGAGGGGTGAACCCTCGGAAAGCGCCTGGTCCTGATGGCATACCCAGTCGTGTTCTAAAAACCTGTGCGGACCAACTGACTGGAGTATTTACGGACATTTTCAACCTCTCACTTCTGAGGTCTGAGGTCCCCACCTGCTTTAAAAGGGCATCAATTATACCGGTGCCCAAGAAGAGCAAGGTGACATGCCTCAACGACTATCGACCAGTGGCACTAACGTCGGTGGTGATGAAGTGCTTTGAGAGGTTGATCATGGCGCAAATCAACTCCTACCTCGACAAAAACCTGGACCCACTGCAGTTCGCTTACCACCACAACAGATCAACGGTGGATGCGATCTCGCTGGCTCTCCACTCCGTTCTGGACCACTTGGACAACAAAAACTCATATGTCAGGCTGTTATTCATTGACTATAGCTCGGCATTTAACACAATCATCCCCTTCAAGCTGGTTACCAAACTCTCAGAACTGGGTCTCTGCACATCTCTCTGCAATTGGATCCTCGACTTCCTCATTCACAGACCACAGTCTGTTCGTATTGGTGGAAATGTGTCAACGTCGATACCAATCAGCATGAGAGCAGCACAAGGCTGCGTGCTCAGCCCCCTGCTATACTCACTCTATACTCATGACTGTGTAGCTGGTCATAGTGCGAACTCCATCATCAAATTCGCTGATGACACCACTGTTGTGGGACGTATCACTGATGGAGATGAGTCAGAGTATAGAAGGGAGATCGACCGTTTGACCAAATGGTGCCAGCGCAATAACCTGGCTCTCAACACCAGCAAAACCAAGGAACTGATTGTGGACTTTGGAAGGGGTAGGATGGGGACCCATAATCCCATTTATATCAACAGGTCAATGGTGGAGAGGGTCAAGAGCTTCAAATTCCTGGGCGTGCATATCTCTGAAGATCTCTCATGGTCTGAGAACACTGATGCAATTATAAAGAAAGCACATCAGCGCCTCTACTTCCTGAGAAGATTACAGAGAGTCGGGATGTTAAGGAGGACTCTCTCGAACTTCTACAGGTGCACAGTAGAGAGCATACTGACTGGTTGCATCGTGGCTTGGTTCGGCAACTTGAGCGCCCAGGAGTGGAAAAGACTGCAGAAAGTTGTCAACACTGCCCAGTCCATCATCGGCTCTGACCTCCCTACCATCGAGGGGATCCATCGAAGTCGCTGCCTCAAAAAGGCTGCCAGCATCATCAAGGATCCACACCATCCTGGCCACTCACTCATCTCCCCGCTGCCTTCAGGTAGAAGGTACAGGAGCCTGAAGACTGCAACGGCCAGGTTCAGGAATAGCTACATCCCCACAGCCATCAGGCTATTAAACTCAACTCAAACAAAACTCTGAACATTAATAGCCTATTGCACTCTATCCGCTTATTTATGTGTGTATATAGATATATTCAATGGTATATGGTCACACTGATCTGTTCTGTATTTATTTATGCCTACTATATTCTGTTGTGCTGTAGCAAAGCAAGAATTTCATGGTCCTATCTGGGACATATGACAATAAACTCTCTTTAATCTTGAATATTTTCATACGGAGGGTGGTAGGTGTATAGAATGAGCTGCCAGGGGAGGTAGTTGAGGCAGGTACTATTGCAATGTTTAAGAAACATTTAGACTGGTACATGGATAGGACAAGTTTAGAGGGATATGGGACAAATGCAGGCAGATGGGACTCGTGTAGATGAGATATGTTGGTTGGTGTGGGAAAGTTGGGCTGATGGACACATTGTAAGACTCTATGACAATCATCAATTTTCCTCAGCAGAGCACTGACAAAACACATGGAGTGAAATGTTATACATTTTCCAATTTAATGCCATGGAATCACAATAAATGACTGTGAAGTTATTTCATTGAGTATACAGGTTGAAACACTGGCTCATCATGAGCACACAACAAGATGCAATTCCTTTTAAAAAGATGGCTTTTTGATCACTGTGTTGCTAGCATAAAGTGACAAATGTAGAATTACATTTACCCCCAAAACGACGCAAGGCTTTCAAACAACCACTGAGACCAGATAACAGAATGAATGCTTTAGAGGGATGGCGGGACTCAGGTATTGAGTAACGGAACATCATTTGGAATGAAAACTACGAACAGAGTGAAATAATGCTCCCCTCCCATTCCCAATCCGACCTCTCTGTCCTGGGTCTCCTCCATTGCCAGAGTGAGCAACAGCGGAAATTGGAGGAACAGCACCTCATATTCCGTCTGGGGACCTTGCGTCCTTATGGCATTAACATAGAATTCTCCCAATTTGGCTAGCCCTTGCTGTCTCCTCCCCTTCCTTAACCCTCTAGCTGTCTCCTCCCATCCGCCCGCCCTCGGGCTCCTCCTCCTCCTCCCCTTTTCCTTCTTTCTTTCCCCCACCCCCCATCAGTCTGAAGAAGGGTTTCGGCCCGAAACGTCGCCTATTTCCTTCGCTCCATAGATGTTGCTGCACCCGCTGAGTTTCCCCAGCAATTTTGTGTACCTTCTGAAATAATTTATTGCTGGATATGGAGGGGAGGATGCTCCTCAAACTGCGTAGCATCCTGGACAATACAGCTCACCCCCTGCATGACACACTGGTCAACCTGAGGAGTACCTTCAGCAACTGACAGGTTCCACCAAGAAGCAGTATGGAATGCCACAGGAGATCCTTCTTCCCTGTGGCTATCAAACTGTACAACTCCTCCCCTTCTAACTCCCCCTCACCCTCCCTTTCCCCATCTTTGCACATCCCCAATCCTTTCCACTCGTCAATTTAATTTCATGTTTCATGTATTTTGTGTTTTATGACTGTTGGCAGATCAATTTCCCTCCTGGGATAAATAAAGTACTATCATATCATATCGTATCGTACCGTAGCAAGGAATGAATTTGTCTTTCACTTAATGTTATGATGGAGTGACTTCTGACGTCAGACTCCACTATCTGCTTGTCGGCATTTTCAGGCTGCGCTTAGTTGCCTTACAGTCATGATTTAGCGTCAATTCGTGTATAATTTCGCTGTTCTTTTAAAAAAAAAGAATCTAACAGTCCCAAAAGCTCCCTCTATTATTACTTGGAGAGCCTTTTGGGGAAACAGTTCCAGATTGGAGGGAACATCACACCCTTCAGTGGTAAAAGCATGAAGGAAAGAAAAGCAGTCATTTGTGGCAGGGATGCTGCACCTTGTTGGCTTTGAGCATGAAAACTGTAGATGTACAAACAGTGGCCCAGCTACAGAAACAGTCATCGAGTTATACAGCGTGCAAACAGGTCCTACAGCCAAACTTGCCCTCGCCGACCAACAAGCCCCACCTACACTCATCCCACCCGTCTGCAATTGACCCATGTCTCTCAAAACTTATCCTATCCATGTATTTATCTAAATGTTTTTTAAATGTTGTGATAGTACCTGCTTCAACTACCTGTTTCATGTACCCGTTTTGTGTAAAGAGGTTGTCCCGCAGATTCCTACTAAATCTTTTTTCCCTCACCTTAAACCTACGTCCGCTGGTTCATGATTCCCCTACTCTGGGCAAAAAACTGTGCATTTACCCTATCTATTCCTCTCACGATCTAATACACCTCTGTAAGATCACCCCTCATCCTCCTGCGGTCCAAGGAATAACCTCTCTCTGTAGTTCAGGCCCTGGAGTCCTGGCAACATCCACGTAAATCTTCTCTGTACCCTTTACAGCTTGACACCATCTTTCCAAAACTGAACATAATACTCTAAATGTGACCTTACCAATATAGTCCATTCCTCATAAGGAACTACTTGGGGACTGGTTTTAAAAGGATAAACAATATTACACATTGCACCATTTTGGACATAATAATTTATGTTCCTGACCTTAAAACTATCACCCAGCACTCCACAGTCAGTTGCACAAGTATTAAAACATTTTTTTTTACTGAAAGCTGCATGGCTTCCCTGTGGTTTGAAGCATATGCATGTATCTGTCTGTCTGTTGACATCAAGCTTGGGAGCTGACATTATTTGCCAGTGGGACGACTGAGGCAACATATGGCAATGTGACTTCCAGGACATCTTCATGAAAACTGTCAATTCAGCTTCGAATGGTAACATCAGGATGCAAGTTTCACATGCGCTTCTCACAATCAGTCAAGGCTGCACCAGCCGCTTCAAGCAAGAGTCGTTTCACAGAGATCCAAGGAACTGCAGAAGCTGGTTTACAAAAAAGACGCAAAGTGCTGGAGTAACTCGGCGCGTCAGGCACCATCTCTGGAGGACATTGATAGGCGATGTTTCTGATCAGGTCCTTCTTCAGACTGATGGTGGCATTTCGTGTCCATCTTCAATCTAAAGAAGAGCCTGAAACATCAAACATCCATGTTTTCCAGTGTTGCTGCCCGACCCACTGAATTACTCCAGTATTTTGTGGTTTTGTTTTAAGAGTACTTTCATCATTACTTTGGATAATGGGGATATGATAACACTCCCTTGATTAAAACTGACTGGCATTGTCCTGACTGAACCATCCTACCACAACTAGAGAGCAGTCCTGAACTACTATCTACATTATCAGACTATCTTTGATCAGACTTTACTGGCTTTACCTTACACTAAACATTATTCACTTACCATCTATCTGTACACTGTAAATGGCTCGATTGTAATCATGTATTGTCTTTCCGCTGACTGGTTAAAACGCAACAAAAGCTTTTCACTGCACTTCGATAAAAATGTGAAAATAAACTGAACTATACTAAACCCTCTGCATTCAGACTTTGTGTATGCTAATATTTGTTATGATTGCTTTTAGTGATTTGCCTTCCCTCAGTCTCAACACGGTGGTGCAGCTGGTAAAGCTGCTGCCTCACGGCGCCAGAGACCCAGATTGGATTTGACCGCAGGTGCTGTCTGTATGGTGTTTGCACTTTGACCATGGGGGTTTCCTCCGGGTGCTCCAGTTTCCTCCCACAGCCCAAAATATTGCGGCATTGTAGGTTAATTGACATTCTGTGAATTGCCCCTAGTATGTAGGGAGTGGATGCAAAGGTGGGATTACATAGAACTATTGTCACAGGTAATCAATGTTCGACATGGCTGAAGGGCTTGCTGCCACGCTGCATCAATCAATCAATTCAATCAATCAAGCTCTTATTGTGCATTCCATCCAATATCTTAGGCTCTCCACATAACTATGAGGGCAAGGCTTGATTATCAGACATTAAACTCTCCACGGTGTTTTTGCTCACGTCAAATCTTCAAGTCTTAGAAAGATACAGCACAGTAGCAGGCCCTTCAGCCCACCAAACACACACTGACCTTCAAGCACCTAGTTACACTAATCTTACATTAATCGCATTTTTTATTCTCCCCACATTCTCATCAACTCCCCTCAGAGATTACTACATACTCACACAAGTTCGGAGCAAATAAACTATCAACCCATAAGCCTTGTGATATAGGAGGAAATCAGAGGATCACCAGGAAACCCACACAGCCATAATGTTCAAACACCACAATGGGCCATTATGGGTTCCACCTTTCCTTGATCATCTGTTGCCAGCCCTGATTTGTACTGGCCTTTTCCTACCTCCAGTCCCCCCCTCCCCCCCCACTCTACTTTCAATCTGAAGAAAGGTTCTGACCCGAAACGTGACACATCCTTTTTCTCCAGATAGCAACATTTTGCGAGCAGGGCTAGGCACAGGGCTAAGCACAGGGAAAAAGCAGTTATTTTTTCCAAGTTTCTGCACATTTGTGAACATTTTCATGAATAACTCAGGAAATGATGCATCAAATTTTCAGATGAGGCATAAATCTCTATTGGAATATGTAACAATGTCACATTAGCGTGTCGTGTCTTCGAGGAGATGTGAAACGCAGACGAACAAATACACACACACACAAATACACAAATAAATACACACACATCCAAGATCAGAGTTTTATAAGTATGTAGATAATAGTTTATAAATTATATCTTGTGTATAATAAAATGGAATACAATATTTTCATATGATAACTATACATATTCCAGGGAATTTTTGCCTCATCGTTTCTTACACATAGGAGCGTGGAAAGCTCATACCTTTGAAGAGGTACATCTTTTGTTTTATAATTATTTAGTATTTGACTTAAGAACTAAATTAAACTTCATCCTCAGGAGACACAAGAAGAAACCAAGTTCAAACCCTGGGTAGTTGTTATAGAAATAAGGAACTGCAGATGCTGGTTTACAAAAAAAAGGAGACAAAGTGCTGGAGTAACTCCAGCCAGTTGCTACCCTGGTTGTACATTCTTAATCACAGCATATCTATGAGTGCTGCTAATGAGGGAAGGGAATGAAGCCAACCTGGCGTCAGTTCTATGTACTTCATTACTGAGCACGAGGAAGAGAGTGGCTTAGTGGCGCAGCGACAGAGCTGCTGCCTTATGGTGCCAAAGACCTGGGTTTAATCCTGACTAAGAGTGCTGTCTGTACAGAGTTTGCACGTTCTCCCTGTGACCATGTGGATTTTCGCCGGGTGCTCCGGTTTCCTCCCACACTTCAAAGCCATGCAGGTTTATAGGTTAATTGGCTTCGGTAAAAAAATGGAAATTGTCCCAGGTTGTAAGGCAGTGCTAGTGTACCGGGTGATCACTGGTCGGTGCGGACTCGGTGGGCCGAAGGGCCTGTTTCCATGCTGTATCTCTAAAGTCTAATGTCTAAAAGTCACCTCTTCAGAAAGGCCAGGAAGCAACATTATTGAAGCAATTTACATGCAGTATTTGGTATTCTCGATCCCTTCTATTAATTTATGATCCCTTTAGGCTCAGTAAAATGGAAACACTGAATTGTTACCCACAGAAAGAGCCCATTGAGTTTGCTTCCTCTGACATTCCACAAACATCATGGCCTGCATTTTAAATCAAATGGTTCAATTGTCTTTTTCCTGGAGCTCAAGTCAATGTGGGAGGGTGAATGGCGGGGTAGTTCATGTGGATGTGGAAGAGTGAATGGAGGAGGTATAGCTTGTGGACTGAGAAGTGTGAATGGAGGTAAAGCTCAAGTGGATATGGAATGGTGAATGGAGGCGTAGTTCAAGTGGGTGAATGTAGGAGATAGTTCGTGGACATGGAAGGATCAATAGAGGCATGGTTCAAGTGGATGAGGAAGGGTGAAAGGAGGATGAAGCTCAAGTGGACATGGAAGGGTGAATGGAGGAAGGATCTCAAGCGGAGGTGGACAGTGATGGGTTAGCCGACCGTGTAGGGTGAACCAGAGTGAAGGGTAACTAGCTCAGGAATGTGAAGCAGTGGTTGATCACGGGGGAGCATTGAACGTGAGGAAGCATAATGGGCCACATAGTAAAGGTGCAGTCATAGCAGGGTGAAGCACAAGCAAGGCAAGTAAGTGGGATTAGAGTGGATGGGTACAAGGCAGTATGGACATGGCGGGCCGAAGGGCCTGTTGTGCGCTGAGCGATGCTGTGGCAGTTAATTAAATGACTAGTGTGTGGTCAGCTCGCAATGGCCCTGCCACGTTCATGCATAATATGAACACTCATCGATCCACAGCTTGCGTCAACCAGCAGGGCAGTGCTATCACAAAGCTCTTGTTTCCTTAAGGTCATAAGGTCATAAGGAATTGGAGTAGAATTAGGCCATTCGGTCCATCAAGTCTACTCCGCCATTCAATCATGGCTGATCTTATCTCTCCCTCCTAACCCCATTCTCCTGCCTTCTCCCCATAACCCCTGACACCCGTAACATTGCCCACGATGATGTCTCCCCCAAGATTCCCTGCCTGGGTGAGTGCATGATTGTACAATTATTGGCAGCAGCTCCTGTGCCTTTTCATTATACTCTGGCTGGAAGTGATCGCCTTGCAGAGCAGAAACAAGAAAACATCACAAGTGTCGCCTGGCTGTGATGTAGCATCTGCGAGAAACTCTTCTGGCATTCATCAGCGGATGACTGTGAGCAGTGTTGATTCCACCACAGAAGCTGGGAAAAAGGTTGTTGATGTATTGTCTATTAAGATAGAATACCTCCCAGCCGTATTTTGATTTTCAGCAATACGAGTTCCTCGTCTTCCTACCTTAAAGGCACCATATGATTAAATGCAAGTTATTCTTGTGACTTTGTTGCTTTCAGTTGGCTTTTGTAGACCAGTGGCAGGGGGTACTTCTAAATTATTCAGATGCTGCAGTCACACAGGGGAAATCCAGCAGAATAATGCTGACGTCTGTATTCTCTTGCAGCTCAGATCAATGCCAAGACTGACAGTAAATGATGCCTTTGTAACAGAGCGTGGCGAGTCTTCAAAACTGGAAGCTCACAGAAGATTGTCATCCCTACAATTTCAAGGAGGAAACTAATTCACCTAACAGAACAGTACACGACTAGACAGGCCGTTCAGCCGACAATGTGAGTGCCAAGCATGATGCCAAATTAAACTAATCCCTTCTAAAGCCAGAGGAAGGAATGTGAGCGTGAAGGAAGGAACTGCAGATGCTGGTTTAAACCAAAGTTAGACACAAAATGTTGGAGTAACTCAGCGGGACAGGCAGCATCTCTGGAGAGAAGGAATGGGCGACGTTTCGGGTCAAGTCTGATAAAGGGTCTCGACCCGAAACGTTACCCATTCCTACTCTACAGAGATGCTGCCTGTCCCGCTGAGGTATTCCAGCATTTTGTGTCTATCTTCGAAGTAATGGGAGCCTTTTATATCGATATTAAAAGCAAGAAGGTAACCAAGGAGAAGGTAGGACCGCTCAAGGATCAAGATGGGAATTTGTGCTTGTAATCTGGGGATATAGATGATAATAGGCAATAGACAATAGGCATTAGACAATAGACAATAGGTGCAGGAGTAGGCCATTCGGCCCTTCCAGCCAGCACCGCCATTCAATGTGATCATGGCTGATCATCCCCAATCAGTACCCCGTTCCTGCCTTCTCCCCATATCCCCTGGCTCCGCTATTTTTAAGAGCCCTATCTAGCTTTCTCGTGAAAGCATCCAGAGAACCCGCCTCCACCGCCCTCTGAGGCAGAGAATTCCACAGACTCACAACTCTCTGTGAGGAAAAAGTGTTTCCTCGTCTACATTCTAAATGGCTTACTCCTTATTCTTCAACTGTGGCCCCTGGTTCTGGACTCCCTCAACATCGGGAACATGTTTCCTGCCTCTCGCATGTCCAAACCCTTAACAATCTTATATGTTTTAATGAGATTCCCTCTCATCCTTCTAAACTCCAGAGAGTACAAGCCCAGCTGCTCCGTTCTCTCAGCATATGACAGTCCCGCCATCCCCGGAATTAACCTTGTAAACCTATGCTGCACTCCCTCAAAAGCAAGAATGTCCTTCCTCAAATTAGGGGACCAAAACTGTACACAATACTCCAGGTGTGCTCATTAGGGCTCTGTACAACTGCAGAAGGACCTCTTTGCTCCTATATTTGATTCCTTGTTATAAAGGCCAACATGCCATTCGCTTTCTTCACTGCCTGCTGTACCTGCATGCTTACTTTCATAGACTGATATACAAGGACCCCCAGATCCCGTTGTACTTCCCCTTTTCCCAACTTGACGCCATTTAGATAGTAATCTGCCTTCCTGTTTTTGCTACCAAAGTGGATAACCTCACATTTATCCGCATTAAACTTCATCTGCCATGCATCTGCCCACTCCCCCAACCTGTCCAAGTCACCCTGCACTCTCATAGCATCCTCCTCACAGTTCACACTGCCACCCAGCTTTGTGTCATCTGCAAATTTGCTAATGTTACTTTGAATCCCTTCATCCAAATCATTGATGTATATTGTAAATAGCTGCGGTCCCAGCACCGAGCCTTGCGGTACCCCACTAGTCACTGCCTGCCATTCTGAAAGGGACCCGTTAATCCCTACTCTTTGTTTCCTGTCTGCCAACCACTTCTCTATCCATGTCAGCACTCTACCCCCAATACCATGTGCCCTAATTTTGCCCACTAATCTCCTATGTGGGACCTTATCAAAAGCTTTCTGAAAGTCCATGTACACTACATCCACTGGCTCTCCCTTGTCCATTTTCCTAGTTACATCTTCAAAAAATTTCAGAAGATTAGTCAAGCATGATTTCCTCTTCGTAAATCCATCCCGACTCGGACCAATCCTGCTCCTGCTATCCAAATGTTCGGCTATCTCATCTTTTATAATTGACTCCATCATCTTCCCCACCACCGATGTCAGGCCAACTGGTCTATAATTCCCTGTTTTCTCTCTCCCGCCTTTCTTGAAAATTGGGATAACATTAGCTACCCTCCAATCCACAGGAACTGATCCTGAGTCTATAGAACATTGGAAAATTATCACCAATGCATCCATGCTTTCTAGAGCCACTTCCTTAAGTACCCTGGGATGCAGACCATCAGACCCTGGGGATTTATCAGCCTTCAGTCCCATCAGTCTATCCAACACCATTTCCTGCCTAATATGGATTTCCTTCAGTTCCCTGTCACCCTAGATCCTCTGGCCACTACTATATCAGGAGGATTGTTTGTGTTCTCCTTAGTGAAGACAGATCCAAAGTGCTTGTTCAACTAATCTGCCATTTCCTTGTTCCTCATAATAAATTCACCTTTATCGGTCTTCAAGGGTCCAACTTTGGTCTTAACTAATTTTTTCCTCTTCACATACCTAAAGAAGCTTTTACTATCCTGCTTTATATTCTTGGCTAGCTTACCTTCGTACCTCATCTTTTCTCCCCGTATTGTCTTTCTGGTTATCTTCTGTTGCTCTTTAAACATTACCCATTCCTCTTGCTTCCCGCTCATCTTTGCTACATTGTACTTCGCTTTAATTTTTATACTGTCCCTGACGTCCCTTGTCAGCCATGGTCGTCCCTTTCTCCCCTTGGAATCTTTCTTCTTCCTAGGAATGAACTGATCCTGCACCTTCTGAATTATTCCTAGAAACACCTGCCATTTTTGTTCCACTGTCATCCCTGCTAGTGTATCTATCCAGTCAACTTTGGCCAGCTCCTCTCTCATGGCCCCATAGTCCCCTTTATTCAACTGCAAGCACTGAGACCTCTGATCTACCCTTCTCCCTCTCCAATTGTAGATTAAACCTGACCATGTTATGGTCACTCCCTCCTAATGGCTCATTAACCTCGAGATCCTTTATCAAATCCGGTTCATTACATAACACTAAATCCAGAATTGCCTTCTCCCTGGTAGACTCCAATACAAGCAGTTCTAAGAATCCATCACGAAGGCCCTCTACAAAAGTCCCTTTCTTGGGGTCCAGTACCAACCTGATTTTCTCAGTCTACCTGCATGTTGAAATCTCCCATAACAACCACAGCATTGCTTTTGCTACATGCCAATTTTAACTCCTGATTCAACTTGCGCCCTATGTCCAGGCTACTGTTTGGGGGCCTGTAGATTAGATGATGTTCTAAACTAATACTTTGCATTTGTTTTCACAAAAGAGAAGGGCATGGAAGACAGTGAAATCAATGTGGAGAATACTAATATGCAAAAGGTAGACACAAAATGTTGGAGTAACTCAGCGGGACAGGCAGCATCTCTGAAATGATGGAATGGGTGATGTTTCAGGTTGAGACTCTTCGTCAGCCACATACAAAAATGCAAGGGCCATTTGAAATTCAGAAGGGATTGGTGTTGATGCTGTTGAAGGTGAATAAATCTCCAGGATCTGATGGGATTTATCCCAGGTTATTGAGAGAGGTAAGTAAGAGCAGAAATTGATGGAGTCTTAACAATGATCTTTGTGCCTTCTCTAGCTACAGGCGAGGTTCTGGAGGACTGGAGAATAGCTAATGCTGTTTCTTTATTTTACGGGAATTAGAGAATCAAGGGCATTGAGCCTCGTGTCAGTGGTAGATAAGCTGTTGAAAACGATTCGTCAGGATACGATTTACTCCCATTTGGAAAATAATAGGTTAATTCGGGACATCTTGGCATCTTGGCTTTGTACAAGGTATGTCATGTCTCTAACTTGAATAGCTTAACCAGAATGTCGCCTGGATTAGGAGATAGCAGCTACAGGGAGAGGTTGGACGGATTTGGATTGTTTTCTCTGGAACATCAGAGGTTGCGGGGAGACCTGATAGTGGTATATAAAATTGTGAGGGGTATAAAAAGGGTAGACAGTTAGAACTTTTTTTCCAGGGCACAGCTTTAAGGTGAGAGGAGCAAAGTTTAAAGGCGATGTGTGGGGCAACTTTTTTACATAAAGGTTTGTGAGTATGTAGAACTTGCAGCCGGGGTTGGTGGTTGAGGCAGATACGATAGTGGCATTTAAGACACCTTTGATTGGCATGTGGATGTGCAGGGAATGGAGGGATATGGATTATGTGCAGGCAGATAAGAGATGGTCTTGCTCTTATGTTCGGCACAGACACTGTGGGCTGAAGGGCCTGTTCTTGTGCTGTACTGTTCTATGTCCACTGAAATAATAACAACGAATCATTAATGTTCACTTGACTGGACATATGATACTTCAGCCTAATGTCTCATTTGGTGGGCAACAGAACAGATAGGCATCCTCGATCACTGGTGACATATTTGTCAGGGAGCAGAGACTGCACATTGTGCTCCAGGTGCAAAATTGGGCTCCAGTGCCAGCTGCATGTTCAAACATTGCAAATGGTGTGTAAGGTGCTACCACTAGGAGACTGCCATTAAAAGGCAGGCATTTCTAACACTGAGGTGCTGCCTTTAATTTCTGTCACACAGAAGGTGATGCATATATGGAATGAGCTGCCAGAGTATGTGTAAGAAGGAACTGCAGATGCTGGTTTACACCAAATATAGACACAACGTGTTGGAGTAACTCAGTGAATCAGGCAACATCTGTGAAGGAAAGGAATAGGTGACGTTTTGGGTCGAGAGCCTTCATTGGCTGAGAGTCAAGAAGGGGGAAAATAGAGGTATGGGAACTTACAGAACAAAGCAGAGCGTGCATCGATGACTCAGGAAAGATGGAGCCCACAATGGTCCATTGTTGGCTGGGGACGAGGTGATAACGAAGGGATACAAACAGTGAAATTATCAAGAGGACTAGGGTGGGCGAGGTATAATGTGAGAGAGTATGCAAGGGTTATTTGAAGTTAGAGAAATCAATATTTGTGCCGCTGGGTTGTAAGCAGCCCAAGCAAAATATGAGGTGCTGTCCTCCAATTTGCATGTGGCCTCACTCTGACAGTGGAGGAGGTCCAGGACAGAAAGGTCAGTATGGGAATGGGAAGGGGAGTTAAAATGTTAAATGTTAAATGCATGTAGCTTGGGTTTGGGAGCAACTGAGAGATCAAGGCGGAATGAGTGTAGGTGTTTAGCTAAACGGTTGCCCTGTCTGTGTTTGGTCCCGCTGATATATAGTCCACTTTGAGAACACCGGATACAGTAGATGAGGTTGGAGGAGGTGCAAGTGAACCTCTGCTGCACCTGTTGGGGTCCTTGGACAGAGTCGAGGGATGAAGTATATGAACTAGTGTTGCATCTCCTGCGCTTGCAGTGGAAAGTACCTGTGGAGGGGGTGGTATAACACTAGAGAACCTGATTCGATCCTGACTACTGGTGCTGTCTGTACAAAATTTGTACGTTCCCCCTGTGACTGCGTGGGTTTTCCCTGGGTGCTCCGGTTTCCTCCCCCACTCCAAAGAGATACAGGTTGGTAGGTTACTTGACTTCGGTAAAAATTGTAAATGATCCCTAGTGTGTAGGATAGTGCTAGTGTATGGGGATCACTGGTTGGCGAGCTTGGTGGGCCGATGGGGCTGTTTCTGCGCTGTATCTCTAAAGTAAAATAAAGAAACCACTTCTCTTGGGCCTGGCTCCGAGATATACCATTGTTTTCCTAAGAAGCAGGAGACGACCACAGGTACCCACATTTCTCTTCCACATTTGAGCTTACAGAGCTAAGTGCACACTTTGATATTAAGCAACTGTCAAACTTAACAAACCTTGAAACTATCACACAATAGTGACTGTAAGGTTTCCTGCCCTGGAGCTAAGGCAGTCGGTGTGCCTTTCTAAATCGCCAAGTACAACAGATGCTTGGCAAGGTTCTGGCAGTGCTCACTTGTCAGTTATAGGTTGGCTCAAAACTTTAATGCGTCCCACTCACACGGCAGAAACTTTATCGGCAAATGACAGCTCTCCCTGGAGGGCCTCTTCTGCAAAGTCTTCTCCAGATTTGAAAGAAAAAAAGAACACCAACTGTTTCAGATTTGTCACAGTACAAGATGTCCCAGTGGCATCACTTCTGCAGCTTATGAAAAGTTGAGCACCATGTCTAGAGTGTTAAACTATTAGCAAAGATGTGCTGGAAGCACACTGCCTTTCACTTCACCCCTGCCTAACCTACTGGGTTATTCTTGCCCCAAGGACACCACCTACCCATAAGCAAACAAATATGAAGGGTTCACTGAAAGGTCATCGACCTGAAACTCTGCTTTCCTCTTCACAGATGCTGCCTGACGATGAGTAGTTTAGTTTAATTTTGAGGTACAGTGCGGCCCTTCGACCCACTGTGTCCGCGCTGACCAACGATCACCCATATACTAGTTCTTTATTATCCCAGTTTTGCATCTTACACATGAGGGGCAAAAGCTAATTAACCTGCAAACCTGCACGTCATTGGAATGTGGGATGAAACCAGAGCACCCGCAGAAAAACCATGCGGTCACAGGGCGAACGTACATACGCCATACAGACAGCACCCATAGTTAGGATCAAAACCGGGTCTCAGACGCTGTAAGACAGCAACTCTACCCATGTGCCACTCGGTCTGCAATAATCAATGGTTCAAATGTACTGCACCCCTGTGGTAAAGCCCAATGTTAATAAGATAGTTCAAATAACATCCATAATAATGTATTACGAGATATTAAAACAGTGGACTGGCATGTAGCTTGGGTTTGGAAGTATTATCCTAAGTGGAGTGGACTGTTTTGGGAGACGTGGTCATGAAAGAACATATGTGAACTAAACATTTAAATGAGCCTCTATTATTGCAAAGCAGAAGTCAAAATGGGGTAGAGCCATAGTGTCATACAGCTTGAAAACAGCCCCCAACCACCCACACAGACCACGATGTCCCATCTAAGCTAATTTACTTGCATTTTGCCCATGTCCCTCTAACCTTTCCTGTTCATTTACCTGTCCAAGCTTCTTTTAAATTCTGTAATTGCGCCTGCCTCAACTACTTCCTTTGGCATGTTGTTCCATATACCAACCACCCTCTATGTGAAAAGGTTGACGACTGCAGCTAAACTGCCCGATAAACTTCAAACTATTGCAGCTAAACTCCAGACAAGGCCGCCAATATTTCACACATACTGTATATACACATAGGTAGGGGAGACAGTCAGAAACTTTTCCCCTTGGTGGAAATAGCAAAGATTAGAGGACATTGTGAGAGGGAAAATGTTTAAAAGAAATGTGCGGGGCAAGTATTTTACACAGAGAGTGATGGGTGCTGGGGTTGGTGGCAGAGGCAGGTACCATAGTGGCATTTAAGATGCTTCTGAAGAGGTTCAAGGTGAGGGGTGGAAAGATTTAATAGGAATCTGAGGTGCAACTATTTTTACACAAAGGGTGGTGGGTGTATAGAACAAGCTGCCAGAGGAGGTAGTTGAGGCAGGTACTATCACAACAGTTAAAATAAAACATTAGGACAGGTACATAAATAGGATAGGTTTAGAGGGATATAGGCCAAATGCAGGCAAGTGGGACTAGTAATAGATGGGGCATGTTGTTCAGCATGGTGAGGTTGGGCTGAATTGGCCTGTTTCCATGCTGTATGACTCTATAACTCTATCGCCATTCAATATATTGGAGGTACCATCTGTGCTCCATTTATTTTGAATAAAATTTAATAAAATCATGTTTCACTATTTTATTCACAGAACAAGAGGAACTCTTATTTTTCTTTAATGGTTCCTTACAACGTAAATGGAGACAATTTCAGCCCACCAAGTCCATGCAAGCTCACAGGAGAACTCCAATCCCCAACTAATTTTCCCTGCAAAATATTCTCATCACATTCCTCCAAGATTCTACCATGGAGGAATGGATATGCAGGATTATGTGCGGGCAGATGAAATTAATTTATCTTGGCACAGACATTGTGGGCCGAAGGGCCTGTTTCTGTCCTGATCTGTGTTCTATGTTCTACATGCTGGCACACATTAACTGAACTGCTTCAAATATGTTACCCTTATCGACACTGCTTTGTTACCTTCTAATGTGTTCAATTGCATGAGTCAAAGACAACCTACACCTCTACAGATCCTTGCTAACTGTCTTAAGTGGGCAAAGGTCTTTGTGCAGCCTCAGATGTCAAGTCCTGCATAACCTTCACCATGGCACCAGTGGAAGTCAGCTTAAATTTTTTGCCCTTCATCCTCCTCCCCTGTGTCATCTTGCCAAGGATGACTGAGTTCAGAATTCCATGCAGTAAGAGGATTTACAAAGTTATAAAATACTCTAAAAACTTAAAGAGTAGATTTTTTTCAAAGGCGATCAGTAGAGTGGCTTTACAGAGACACAAACATTCTTCAAGTAGAAAGATAGATCACAGCATTTTTTTTGTTCTGTGTTGAATAAAGGATGGAGAGACTTGCTGGATCTTCATGAGAGCAATGTTAGTTAGGGAATAGAAAGAGGAGCAGGCCATTTTGCCCTTTGCCCCTATTCGCACCTTCAGTAAGATTATGCCTGGTCATCAAACCTACACAATATTCTTTCATTCCCTTAATATCTCAAAATATATCAAACTCTGTACATTCAAGGACTGGGTCTCCACAGTCCCATTAGGTACAGAATTGCAAAGATTTATTATTCCAAAGATTTGTTTTATCCTTAAAAAGAAATGTCTCTGCATCTCTGCCCTGGATGTCTTGGTTTTTATTCTGAGAGGGGATTTCCTGGTGTTAAGACAGCCCAGCCAAGGGAAACATGATCCACGCAGACAGAATTTCAACAACATCACCTCTAATTCATCTAAACGTAAAGGGCCTGTCCCACTTGGTGATTTTTTCGGCCACTGCCGGAGTCATATCAGGGTCGCCAGCAGCGACCCTTGGAAAAACACACAGTGCGTCAATACGTCATCATGCTGCGTCACGCCACGACTTTTTCAATGACCTAATACATCAGTCAATGATGTCGGCAGTCACCGAAAAAATCGCCAAGTGGGACAGGCCCATAAGAGTTTCAGCCCAATCTCTTGAATCCCTCCTCGTAGGGTAAACCCCCCACCTACTATTTCCTCCCTGTAATCCCAGATATGTATCCATTACACCTTTACTTCGTTCCTCTATTGCAAATATGTCCTTTTACAGGTAGACTTTAGAGATACAGTGCAGAAACAGGCCCTTCAGCCCATCATCAGTGCCAGCCAGCTATCCCCATACACTAATAATAATAATAATGGATGGGATTTATATAGCGCCTTTCTAATACTCAAGGCGCTTTACATCGCATTATTCATTCACTCCTCAGTCACACTCGGTGGTGGTAAGCTACTTCTGTAGCCACAGCTGCCCTGGGGCAGACTGACGGAAGCGCGGCTGCCATTCTGCGCCTACGGCCCCTCCGACCACCACCAATCACTCACACACATTCACACACATTCACACACAGGCAAAGGTGAGTGAAGTGTCTTGCCCAAGGACACAACGACAGTATGCACTCCAAACGGGATTCGAACCGGCTACCTTCCGGTTGCCAGCCGAACACTTAGCCCATTGTGCCATCTGTCTAGCACTATCCTACACACTAGGGACAATTTACAAACTTACCAAAGCAAATTAACCTACAAACCTGTACGCGTTTGGAATGTGGGAGGAAACTGGAGCACACGGAGAAAGCCCACTCCTCAGGGAGAATGGTAAAAACTCCGTATAGAAGGCACCCGTAGTCAGGATCGAACCCAGGTCTCTGGCGCTATAAGGCAGCGACTCTACTACTGCATTACCATGCTGGTAGGACCAGGTCTGTATACAATTTTCCAAATGCAATATCTCTTGCATCTTTACACCTTCCACAAAATGTCCTTAACAATATATAAAAATTTGCACGCAATGAAGATCTTTAAATCCAAAAAAAATGACACAAAGTGCTGGAGTAATTCAACAGGTCAGGCATCATCCCTAATGAACATGGATAGGTGATGTTTTGGGTCGAGACCCTTCTCCTGAAAACCATTACATCACTTGGCTTCTTAATTATTTGCTGAACCTGCATATTAAATTTAGTGATTTATGTGCAAGTACACCCATGTCGCTTTGAACACCAACACATTATAATCTTTAAGAAAGAACTACAGATGCTGGAAAAATCGAAGGTAGGCAAAAATGCTGGGGAAACTCAGCGGGTGAGGCAACATCTATGGAGCGAAGGAACAGGTGACGTTTCGGGTCGAGATCCTTCTTCAGACTGATGTGGGGGTGGGGGTGGGGGGCAGGAAGAAGGAAGGAAGAGGCGGAGACAGTAGGCTGTGAGAGAGCTGGGAAGGGGAGGGGAATGAGGGAGAAAGCAAGGACTACCTGAAATTGGAGGTCAATGTTCGTACCGCTGGGGTGTAAGCTAGCCAAGCGAAATATGAGGTGCTGCTCCACCAATTTGCGGTGGGACTCAATCTGGCCATGGAGGAGGCCCAGGACAGAAAGGTCGGATTCGGAATGGGAAGGGGAGTTGAAGTGCTGAGCCACCGGGAGAACAGGTTGGTTAATGCGAACTGTGCGGAGGTGTTGGGCGAAGCGATCGCCAAGCCTGTGCTTGGTCTCACCAATGTAGAACAGTTGACACCTAGAGCAGCGGATGCAATAGATGAGGTTGGAGGAGATGCAGGTGTACCTCTGCCTCACCTGGAAAGACTGCTTGGGTCCTTGGATGGGGTTGAGGGGGGAGGTAAAGCGACAGGTGTAGCATTTCCTGCGGTCGCAAGGGAAAGTACCAGGAGAGGGGGTGGTTTGGTTGGGAAGGGACAAATTGACCAAGGAGTTATGGATGAAGCCTACTGTCTACTATCTCACAGCCTACTGTCTCCGCATCTTCCTTTCTTCTTCCTGCCTCCCCGCCCACACCCACATCAGTCTGAAGAAGGGTCTCGACCCAAAACATCACGTATTCCTTCGCTCCATAGATGCTGACTCACCCGCTGCGTTTCTCCAGCATTTTTGTCTACCTTATAATCTTTCATCATTTAAAAATATATCCATTATGTCTTTCATTATGTCTCCCTAAATGTATGATTTCTATGTTATATTCCATTTGCTATGTCATTGGTCACTCACTCACATCTCTCAGTCCCCAGAGCCTCTGCATCCTCATCACAGGGGGTTATTTTGTGCAGTTTCCCATTATGGTTTGGTCCTTGATGGCCACGGGTTGGATTGCTTTGGACCCTGCTGCGACCCACACTGGCATCTCGTGTGGTGTGGGCACACTGGGGACAGTACGGTGGCGCAGCGGTAGAACTAATGCCTTAGAGCGCCAGAGACCCCGGTTCGATCCTACTACGGGTGCTGGCTGTGTGGAGTTTGTACGTTCTCCCGGTGACCTGCGTGGGTTTTCTCCAAGATCTTCGGTTTCCTCCCACAGTCCAAAAGACGTACAGGTTTGTAGGTTAATTGGCTAATGTGCGGAGATCGCTGGTCGGTGCAGACTCGGTGGTCCGAAGGGCATGTTTCTGCGCTGTATCTCTAAACTAAATTTATCCTGTGGCCGCTGTGCTCCCAATATTCTGCTTGATTCACTGTCTCGCCTCTTCCCGTGAGCCGTGCAGGCCAACAATCCCAGGCTGCATTATTGAAGCCCTGCCCACTGATGAACCCAATGGTCTTCAGATCACCAATGCTGTCAATGGCACTTTTTGACTATCATTGGAGACCTTTGGATGATCTTTAATCTGACTTAATCTTGCACTAACCGTTACTCCCTTTATCATGTATCTGTCCACAGTGGATGGGCTGATGAGTCTTTCTGCTGACTGGTTAGCACGCAACAAAAGCTTTTCACTACATCTCGGTGCACGTGACAATAAACTAAACTAAATAACTAACTAGCTAACTAAAAAAAACGTAATAATTATTATGAATGATTTATCAATATTAGGGAAGTAACTATTTATAAAAGCATTTAAATGATTGAAAACACAAATATGTGCTAAATTAAGTTGAAATAAAACGTGTTAACTTCAGTTTTCTTTTCAGTGAAGATTGGTGACCATTCAATCATGTCATTGCAGTAGGTGGCCGCTAATTGTATGCAAGCAAAGAATTTCACTCTGCCTTGTCACGTGTGGCAATAAAGTATTCCATTCCATCCATTCCATTCATGTATTGTCTTTCTGCTGACTGGATAGCACGCAACAAAAATGCTTTCCACTGTACCTCGGTACAATTGACAGTAAACTAAACTACTATGACTAGATATACCGAATATTGTTGGTCTAATAGAGAGAGGCTTCTATGTCAAGTGGGTGCAGCCCGGAGCACAATATGTCACGGAACTGCTGCACTAACAACAAGTGTTTGCCATACTTGCACTGCAGTGCATGGACAAACAAGTCCAAACTGGGCTGAAATGCACACTGCAGTGAACAAGCACTCCTCTCCAATTAGCTATCTGCAGCATTGTCCATTATTGCTTATTCTCCTTCCTGGGCACAGGAAGTCCGTTGTACTTGTTCATCCATTCTCACAACAAAGTCAAACCTTCTCCTACTGACATGACAAGTAATAATACGTATTTGTGCTCCGATTCTTCCATTTCATTGAAACTTTTAACACGCTCATCAGAAACAAGAGATCTAATGTCACAGGCATCTTCACTGCCATCGATGGAACATTTTCAAATTAACCAGTGGCTCACTTCCTTCAAGTCAAGTTCAAGTGAGTTTATTGTCATGTGTCCCTGTATAGGACAATGAAATTCTTGCTTTGCTTAAGCACACAGAAAATAGTAGGCATTTACTACAAAACAGATAAATGTGTCCATATACCATGATATAAATATATACACACATGAATAAATAAACTGATAGTGCAAATAACAGAAAGTGGTTGCTAATAATCAGAGTTTTGTCCGAGCCAGGTTTAATAGCCTGATGGCTGAGGGGAAGTAGCTATTCCTGAACCTGGTTGTTGCAGTCTTCAGGCTCCTGTACCTTCTACCTGAAGGTAGCAGGGAGATGATTGTGTGGCCAGGATGGTGTGGGTCTTTGATGATACTGCCAGCCTTTTTGAGGCAGCGACTGCGATAAATCCCCTCGATGGAAGGAAGGTCAGAGCCGATGATGGACTGGGCAGTGTTTACTACTTTTTGTAGTCTTTTCCTCTCCAGGGCGCTCAAATTGCCGAACCAAGCCACGATGCAACCGGTCAGCATGCTCTCGACTGTGCACCTGTAGAAGTTAGAGAGAGTCTTCCTTGACAATCCAACTCTCCGTAATCTTCTCAGGAAGTAGAGGCGCTGATGTGCTTTGTTGATGATTGCATTAGTGTTCTCGGACCAGGAAAGATCTTCAGAGATGTGCACGCCCAGGAATTTGAAGCTCTTGACCCTTTCAACCATCGACCCGTTGATATAAATGGGGCTGTGGGTCCCCCTCCTACTCCTTCCAAAGTCCACAATCAGTTCCTTGGTTTTGCTGGTGTTGAGGGCCAGGTTATTGCGCTGGCACCATATGGACAGTTGCTCGATCTCTCTTCTGTACTCTGACTCATCCCCATCAGTGATACGCCCCACAATAGTGGTGTCGCCAGCGAACTTGATGATGGAGTTCGCACTGTGGTTCGCTACGCAGTCATGGGTATAGAGTGAGTACAGCAGGGGGCTGAGCACGCAGCCTTGAGGTGCTCCCGTGCTGATTGTTATTGAGGCTGACACATTTCCACCAATACGAACAGACTGTGGTCTGTGGACGAGGAAGTCAAGGATCCAGTTGCAGAGGGATGCGCAGAGACCCAGTTCTGCGAGTTTGGTAACCAGTTTGGCGGGGATGATTGTGTTAAATGCCGAGCTGTAATCAATGAATAACAGCCTGACATATGAGTTTTTGTTGTCCAAGTGGTCCAGTGCGGAGTGGAGGGCCAGCGAGATCGCATCCACCGTTGATCTGTTGTGGCGGTACGCGAACTGCAGTGGGTCCAGGTTTTTGTCGTCTGCCAAAGTACAGAACTCGATTGTATTTGACAATACAGTAAACCCTCATTATAACGGACCATAGGGTGGGAATGGTGTCCAATGTTGCCAATTGTCCACTATAACTGAGTAAGGGATCATCATTGTATCAGTAGTAGAAACAAACAACTGCAGATGCTGGTTAATACACAAAAAGACATAAAATGCCAGAGTAACTCAGCAGGTCAGGCAGCATCTCTGGATAGCATGGATAGGTGGGTGACCTTTCGAGCCAAAGTGTCTGTATTGGGGTGGAGGTGAATCGGTCAGTACCCTAGCTTGTCGACATTGGCCTTTGTTATGGAACTGATGCGTTATAATACACCACAATCTTGAGAACCATATTCTGCATTCTGTAGTCACCAGTGGAATTCACCGATGTCATCACCCGGCGACAACCTACATCACCTGGCGACAACCTGCGTCATCCTGGCGACAACCTACGACAGCACCTACGACAGGAGAAGACAAGCTACGTCAAGCCCACAGTCACCAAAAGGTCTTGAACATTTCAAAATCCAGCGGCGACAAGTAAAAAGTTACGACTCTTTAGGTGACTGGAGGAGACAACTGACGACCATACAGGCTTCACCAAGCGACCATGTGGCGACAGCCTAGTCGCCGCAAAAATCACCTAAGTGGGACAGGCCCTTAACTCTCTCTTGAAAACATCCAGTGAATTGGCCTCCACTGCCTTCTGTGGCAGAGAATTCCACAGATTCACAACTCTATGGGTGAAAATGTTTTTCCTCATCTCAGTCCGAAATGGCTATTCTTAAACTGTGACCCTTGGTTCTGGACTCCCCCAACACCGGGAACAATTTTCCTGCATCTAGCCTGTCCAATCCTTTAAGGGTAACAAGGCAGAGATGTGTAAAATCATGAGGGGCATAGATAAGGTGAATGCACACAGTTGTTTCCCTGGGTAGTGGATTCTAAAACAAGGGGGCACGGGCTTTATGGTAAGAGGGGGAAATTTAAGAGGGACTGAGAGTGAAAGGGGGAATTTGACGAGGGACAAAAAGCAAGAGAGGAAAATTTCAGAGAGATCTCAGATGAGAGGGGGAAATTTAAGAGCGACCTCAGGGACAACATTTTCAAACATTCAGTTAGGCAAAATGGGCAAAATGAAGGCAAATGGGTTAGAATGTCAACTGATTCTGCGCGGATTAGATGGACCAAAGGGTCTGTTTCCATGAAGTATAGGTCTATGACTTTACGACTCCAACTCAAGTGCAATATAGCTTTACTTTCACAAGAGCATAGCAAAATAAGCCTCAATTAATTATTAAGTGACTGCTGCGTGATTATTAAGTGATTGATTGATAGCCAAAGGAATTGCGATCAATATAATCAAATTGCCTTGTTATGAGTGAACCAAAGGTAGTGGGTGAATGTTTGTCTCAAAGGCAGTCGATTAAATGCGATTAGAAAAAACCCCAAATAAATTGCCACTGCTTGACAATGGCCAAGAAAATTTGTGACTTAATGTGAAAACAGGAAGAATTTAACATCCAGGCTTCCTATTCCGCTGAACTTGGAGAAACACATGATCTCTTTGGACTCAGATGGCTGCCCTTCTGTTGTGAAGTACATTGTTTGATCTTGGCTGATCACTGAATGAATCAATTCGCAGCAATATATTATTTGTGTTCAAAATTCAACACAAGCAATGTGCTATTTTTATCACAGTATGTAGAAAGAAAAATAACACTTACAGTGATGAGCAGCAGCTACTCCCCATGAATAGCTGGGTGCACTGAGTGAGATGTACAGTTGAAGTGACAATCAAGATGAGTTAAGAGCAATTTACGTGGATTAAAATAAGCACTTCCACGGTGATGGATTCCCTTATTGAAGTTTGGCCTCAAATAAAGATTCAAACCAACATTACTGCTTAAAAAATAGAAACCATCAGAACATTTTCCTAACCTAACCTTTACATTTAATTAAATTTATTATTATGCATAAAAATTTACATCATAAGACACCAGAGCAGAATTCGGCCATTCGGCCCGTGTAGGAAAGAACTACAGATGCTGGTTTTCAAAGGGTCTCAATCCAAACGTCACCCATTCCTTGTATCCAGAGATGCTGCCAGATCCTCTGAGTTACACCAGCATTTTGTGTCTATCTAGGCCATTCGGCCCATTGAGTCTGCTCCTCCATTTGATCATGGCTGATCTATTTTTCCCTCCCAACTCCAATCTCCCACCTTCTCTACGTAACCTTTGCATACTATTGTGCTATTATGGAATTATATCAGCTTTTTGTCTTGTCTTATAGTAAATTGCATTCCATTTGATAGATATTTTAATCAAAGATTAGGCAATAACTTTTTTATTGTCATGGTTCTTCTGCAATTAAAAATGGATCATACTTCCAAACTATTATTTTAATGTAATTGCTCTCCCATCGAGCAAATTAGCCAACTCGTGGTGCAAAACAAGATAAAACATTTTACACTTCAGAGATGGAGTTCCTCATTAGGGTTGTACAAAGTCTCACTCTGTCTGAGTCTGAATAACTCTATTTGTAAAATCATGAATGCATTAGGTTGGTACATTAGAAGGGTGACATTAACGCCATTGCAAGTCTGGATAACAGCGTGCTTGGAAGCTTTACTGTACATTTACAATTAAACAGCCTCTACAACTTCCACAGAGAACAACATCCTTTTATATATCTCTCTCACCATGTTGAAAACTCCATGTTTTGAGCTTTTCATTGCTGCTTTGTCTATTGTTTGTGGAATTCTGTTCCTCCTTTTCTCCATTCTCCATTTACAGCAGACAGGCCTACACCCCATAGATGAATTAATCAGGGGCACAATATTTTTTAAGACCATAACATATGCATCCATCTGCTAGTTTTTTGCCAACAATGTATTGCGTGACCTACCGTATATTGTCCTCTGTCCATAAAGACTTTTGTTAATCTGGGCTTTCTTGCTCATTAGTGAACTGGGCTGTGTTATTTGAATATTTATGTCCCACAGCTAAATTCTGTCACACCAAAGAGGCTGAGTAGGAAGGAGCAGCAGATGCTGGTTTACATCGAAGATAGATACAAATTGCAGGAGTAACTCAGCGGGTCATGAAAAGGAATAGGTGGCGTTTCAGGTCGAGACCCCTCCTCAGACTCCGTCTGAAGAGGAGTTTCGACACGAAACGTCACCTATTCCTTTTCTCCAGAGATGCTGCGGCATTTTGCATCTGTCTTCACACCAAAGAGGGTAGTTAATTAGGGAAACAATGGAAAATCCAGGGCAATTTTTATCAGACAAATGTTTAAAACGGGCAAATTTGACAACCACTAAAAGCAAACATTCATTTTAAGTTTTGATGTCATGGAAATTGTCACAGTGACTGAATCCATTTTGAGCATTCACTCAGAAATTATCCCATTCACGATGCAGTGAACAAGACTCCCAGAGAATCAATGGCAAATGGCCAGACAGTCACCAGAAAGTGCTTGGTGTCTGGGAGAGTCTTCAAATCAAGATCTAGTCTTCAACTCAATGGGCTGTTATAGACTTATCCCTCTGGGAAAGGAGTTAACATTGCCAGAAGGCCGTCCTCACATGTATTTACATTAAGATCTTGAGAGAGGTTTTTGGAAGTGCCAATGAAATGCTCCTGCTTTAACAGCTGTGTGTTCAATCCCTGTCTTCTTTAATCTAAGAAATATATCTGTATGTTTGAACGAGGGAATCTAAAACCCCTTAAGCATGAAGTGAACAAATATAACTGCAACCAATCTTCATTGCCGGGGATTTATTTTCCACTGAAGTGTATGAAAAAAAATGAAGCTATACGTTTTCAAGGAACAACACTGTCAAGCAGATGTGCCAGCGTGATTTCTGCCCTTTATTGCAACTGCGTTAGATGGCATCAATCTTGAATATCAAGCAACTGAATTTAATAGCGCAGAGATTCAGGTCGAGTGCTGACTGTAAATGAGGGCTGCCACAAGCAAATCACCTCTGCCAGAGCTGCTGGGAACGTCTGTTTTTTGCTTTAGGGGCCTGTCCCACTTGTACGTGATTTGCGCGTCATTTACGCGACATCCTAAAGATTGGTTGGTGCGTCGTGACACGCGCATGGTGCGTGGTGAGGCGTGGTGGCAGTATGCAGTGGCGCGCAGTAACGCGCGGCGCCCCAGTATTTTGCAGTGCTCAAAATCCTCACGCGCCGGTCTAAGTACGAACGACATCGCAAATGGATCAATAGACAATAGACAATAGGTGCAGGAGTAGGCCATTTGGCTCTTTGAGCCAGCACCACCATTCAATGTGATCATGGCTGATCATCCCCAATCAGTACCCCCCTTCCTGCCTTCTCCCCATATCCCCTATCTTTAAGAGCCCTATCTAGCTCTCTCTTGAAAGTATCCAGAGAACTGACCTCCACCGCCCTCTGAGGCAGGGAATTCCACAGACTCACAACTCTCTGTGAGAAAAAGTGTTTCCTCGTTTCTGTACTAAATGGCTTACTCCTTATTGTTAAACTGTGGCCCCTAGTTCTGGACTCCCCCAACATCGGGCACATGTTTCCTGCCACTAGCATGTCCAAACCCTTATCAATCTTATATGTTTCAATAAGAATCCCTCTCATCCTTCTAAACTTCAGAGTGTACAAGCCCAGCCGCTCCATTCTCTCAGCATATGACAGTCCCGCCATCCCGGGAATTAACCTTGTAAACCTACGCTGCACTCCCTCAATAGTAAGAATGTCCTTCCTCAAATGAGGGGACCAAAACTCACTAGGGCTCTGTACAACTGCAGAAGGACCTCTTTACTCCTATACTCAACTCCTCTTGTTATAAAGGCCAACATGCCATTCGCTTTCTTCACTGCCTACTGTATGCTTACTTTCATAGACTGATGACCAAGGACCCCCAGATCCCGAATACAGGAAGCTCACAAACTCTCTTAGGGACTGTAAAAATAAATGATGTTATGATGTTGTATTCATCCAAAACTGCAAGAAATTGCACAAAGTTGTAGACATAGCCTAGACCATCACACAAACCAGCCACCCTTCCATCTACACTTCACGCTGCCTCTGCAAGGCTGCCAGTATATTGAAGGACCAGTCTCACCCTGGACACACTCTTCTCATCTCTCCCATAAGGCAGGAGATACTGAAGATTGAAAACACATACGTCTAGATTCAGGGACAGTTTCTTCTCAGCTATTATCAAGCAACTGAACGATCCTCTCATCAACTCGAGTGCAGTCCTGACCTCACATCTAGCTCATTGGAGACAATTGAACTATCTTTAATCGGACTGTATTGTTATATATCTTTGCACTAAATGTCATAAACTTTATCCTCTATCCTTGCACTGTGGATGGCTGAATTGTATTCCTGTATAGTCCTTTGTTTCACTGGATAGCACGCAAACAAAAGTGTTTCTCTGGTGCACATGACAATAATAAACTAAACTAAAGTAAACCGTGCTACAGATCACACAGGGCGGATGAACATGCCCAAGTTTTTCAAAGTTTGAGTAACTCCTCCAGTGCTCAGCTCATCGTACCTGAAATTTCATAGGCAAAGAAGATGAAGGGGAGATTCAACACCAGGAAGAAGGAAATCCTTGCATTGTCAGGGGTCATATTTTAAAAAAAACTGGTGTAGTGAATTTGTGTTTTTAACGCTGCAGTGCAGCTTCAAGACATTTCATTGCAGTTTGCAATCCAAAATAATATATTGCCTGAAGGGTACTCTTTGAAATACTTCAATGTTGAGTGACAGCATAGACGTGCATACCTTCAGTTACCTGCAGAAGGACATCCTCAAGGTTGTGCGGTGAACAAGACAAAAGCCAGCAAATTCTCCATTGTTTGGGAAAGTTAAAAGGAAACACTGGGAAAATAAGGGCAAGATCCTTCTGCGTTGCAAAAAAAGCAATAGAAAAGTTTCTAATTAATTACATTCCCCTTGCATTTTTCTACTGAGCATATTGACTGGTTGCATCACGGCCTGGTTGTGCAACTTGAACGCTCAGCAGCGAAGACTGCAAAAAGTGGTGAACACTGCCCAGTCCATCACCGGCTCTGACCACCCCACCAACTAAGGGATTTACAGAAATCGGGGCCTCAAAAAAGCAGCAAGCATCATCAGAGACCCACACCACCCTGGCCACGCATTCATTTCACAACTATCATTGGGAAGAAGATATAGGAGTCTGAAAACTGTAAAGTCCATGTCCAGGAACAGCTTCTTCCCTACTAATGCTATGAAATTGAATTTGGTGGCCTGCACTGTGCTAGAAATGCTATAAATTTGAATTTGGTGGCCTGCTCCCTGATTGAAATGATATGAAATTGAATTTGGTGGCCTGCACTCTGCTTGAAATGGAATTTGAAGGAATAGCCATGAGTGAACTGTCAGCCCACCAGCCCTGAGTGACTGAGCTGCCAGCCCTCCAGCCCTGAGTGACTGAGCTGCCAGCCCACCAGCGCTGAATAACTGAGCTGCCAGCCCACCAGCCCTGAGTGACTGAGCTGCCAGCCCAACAGCCCTGAGTGACTGCCAGCCTACCAGCCCTGATTGACTGAGCTGCCAGCCCACCAGGCCTGAGTGACTGATCTGCCAGCCCACCAGGCCTGAGTGACTGAGCTGCCAGCCCACAAATCCATTCAACCCACAGTCCATACTAGCCCTCTGGAAACCAGTCCCTTCGGCCCACAACACCCATACTAGTGTTCCAGATAGCCCCCCCCCCTCCCCACTGGCCACCAATATTGGAATATTGCATTGGGGGACCAGCCTCCCGTGTGAACATGCGACCCAATGGTCTTATATATATTCTTTCATGGCCTGTACAAAGAGCCAAGAGTGTTTTATTGTCATATGTCACAGACAAAATAATGAAATTCTTACTTGCAGTAGGACAACAGAATATGTAAACACAGTACTCTGTGAACAATATAATAAATGAAAAAAGGTTCAGTATATATATTTTTTATATATATAACTTTTTTTTCATTTATTATATTGTTTACACACTGTTATATTTATATATTTATATATAGTTTGCATAACCTTTTTTCCATGAATGGAAAAAAAGTTATGCAAACTATATATATATAAATATAACACAGTGTGTAAACAATATATTAAATGGAAAAAGGTTATATATATAAAAAATATATATACTGAACCTTTTTTCATTTATTATATTGTTCACAGAGTACTGTGTTTACATATTCTGTTGTCCTACTGCAAGTAAGAATTTCATTATTTTGTCTGTGACATATGACAATAAAACACTCTTGGCTCTTTGTACAGGCCATGAAAGAAGGTCCAATGGCCAGCCTGACAAGGTTTCTGCTGCATAGCCAGTGCCGTTATTAGCAACTCTTGTGGCATTATGTCATCTCAGATTGGGCCGGGGTGATTCATTAACACACTCTATTCCATACCATTTATTAACACTCTTTTCCATGAGACAAGGTCCATATGCTGTTTGGATTTTGGAAAATCAGCAATCTGCCAGCTGACCGATACAAAGCTGTGTTCAATGTGAAATTAGAAATAGGGCCACATCTGCAAGGCACAAATGGCTTGGCACCCAGGACCAATGATAATGAAGCAGATGGTATTCACACTCTACATTTTTCCAATTAGACACATTTACTTAAAGTATAATTTGACAATTTAACATTCCATAGAAAAGGACAGAGGACAGTCACCTCAGTTCTACAACTTCTCTCCAGGAAACATTCAAAGGAACCTTATGCCTTTCCCATCCTCCTGCCAGAAGGCAAAGCGGTAGAGTTGCTGCCTTACAATGCCGGAGTCCTGGGTTCGATCCTGACTATGGGTGCTGTCTGTACAGAGTTTGTACGTTCTCTCTGTGACCACATGGGTTTTCTTCAGATGCTCCGGATTCCTCCCACATTCCAAATGCAGGTTCATAGGTAGGGGTGCCCAGAGTAGGATAATCGAGAACCAGGGGACAGATGTTCAAGGTGAAGGGGAAAAGATTTAATAGGATCCTGAGGGGGGACTTTTTTTTTTACACAAAGGGTGGTGGGTGTATGGAACGGGCTGCCGGAGGAGGTAGTTGAGCTAGGTACTTTAGTAACATTTAAGAAACATTTAGACAGGTACATGGATAGGATAAGTTTAGAGGGATATGGGCCAAACGCAGGCCGTTGGGATTAGTGTACATTGGACATGTTGGTCAGTGTGGACAAGTTGGACCAATGGGCCTGTTTCCACTCGGTATCTCAAATTGGCCTCTGAAAATTGCTCTGAGCGTGTAGGATGCAAAAGTGATATAACCTAGAACTAGTGTACAGGTGATCAAAGGTTTGACTCGGTGAGCTAAAGGGCCTGTTTCCATGCTATATCTCTAAACACAAAACTAAACTAAAGGCTGTGAGTTCAAACTGCACTCTATGATCAAATGAGTTATTCTGGATACAGTGGTACATTGATGAAGATGTTGATGAGGAGAAATAGAGAACCTTTGGAATGCTGCAGCCAAAGGATGTAGTGGCCAGATTATTGTCTGCTCAAGGTGGAGTTTATTAGCAGTTTGGAATATCGGAGTCAAGAGTCTTGAGGAGCAAGCAAAGAAATGGAGCTGGGTTCAAAGGTCAGATAGTCATAGTGTCATACAGCACCAAAACAGGCCCTTCGGCCCAATTCATCCATGCCAGCCAAGATGCCCCAGCTAAGGTAGTGTCATTTGCCCACATTTGGTCCATATCCCTTTCTTATCCATATACCTGTCCAAGTGTCTTTTATGTGTTGTTTCCATACCTGCTTCAACTACCTCCTTTGTGAACTCATTCCATATACGCTCCACTCTCTTAGTGAAAAAATTGTCCCTCAGGTTCCTATTAAATCTTCTGTCACTCACCTTAAACCTATGTCCTCTAGTTCTTGATTCTCGTACTCAGGGTAAAATACTCTGTGCATTCACCCTATCATTTTTCCTCACCCATTATTTTAATGGTTCAGCCGTTATCTTATTGGACCAGGATGGGGAGTGTGGGGTTAAACCCTACACCTGACCCTTTATCTTGAGCTCATGTTCTGTTCCTATGAATTGCCACTCAGAAGAAATAGTAATGCAAAGCTCTGCTTTAACAGTAAATATGGAAAGTGATAATCCATTTTAAGAGGAGAAGCAATCCTCCTGTTGTCCTGATCAGAAAATTGAACACCCAAAAACTCATTAAATGCTCACCAACTATTGTCAATCGAGGAGTTTAATTATACACACAGTTGCTAACAGTTTTGGCTACTGCTTCAAAGTAATTCACTCCCTGTAAAGTCCTTTCAACTCTCTTTGAAATACTACTGGTATTGCTATTGGTTGGTTTATCAATGTACCAAGATATAGTGAAAACCTTGTTTGCATGCTGTCCAGTCAAATCACACGTCCACAGTTTGGGTTGCTGCCAACCTTGTTCATAGAAACATAGAAACCTAAAAAATAGGTGCAGGAGTAGGCCATTCGGCCTTTCGAGCCAGCACAACCATTCAATATGATCATGGTTGATCATCCAAAATCAGTACCCCGTTCCTGCTTTTCCCCCATACCCCTTGATTCCGTTAGCCCCAAGAGCTAAATCTAACTCTCATGAAAACAACCAGTGAATTGGTCCCCACTGCCCTGTGGCAGAGAATTACACAGATTCACAACTCTCTGGGTGAAAAAGTATTTCTTCATTTCAGTCCTAAATGGCCTACACCTTATTCCTAAACTGTGACCCCTGGTTCTGGACTCCCCCAACATGGGGAACATTTTTCCTGCATCTAGCCTGTCCAATGATAAATCCTTTAAGAATGTTATGTGTTTCTATAAGATTCCCTCTCATCCTTCTAATTACCAGTTCATGAATTCTCATTGTACAAGTAAAGCTCAAGATGAAGGTCTGTGTCCTACTTGTGTTACCCTACATGTGGCAAGGATCCGGGGAATGGGAATATCATCTATTGCAATCCATATGAGTGTAATCGTATGAAGTCATAAACATTTGCTGCGTGAAGCTCAGATTTTATACATGGAGCAAAGAATAAAATCTGAAAAGATTTGCTTCAAATATTGATCAGGTCACAGTTAGATAACTGTGCTCAATCTTGGTTAAATTGATTTGACAAAACAATAGAAACCAATCAGCACAGTAAAAGCAGATCTGAAAAATATTTGAAATGCTTGCACCTGTCCTGTTGAATGAAAAGCACGTGGAAAAATTGCAGACTATTTACTTTGAAATTTTCTCCACTTCCCTTCCTCACCCGCGGAATTCCATCAATATTTCTTTGTCTGATTCATCTGTTCTATATTGAGCCTTAAAAGAGCACAGCACAAGAACAGGCTCTTCGGCCCACAATGTTTGTGCTGAACATGATGCCAAGACCAATTCTTATCTGCCTGCATATAATCCATATCCCTGACTACCACATTCTCAATCAGACCTTAATACTCTGCTGCTGACTATCTGGTTAAGACTTGCGGTGATCTTGAACAGTGAGGTCTTGCATGTTGTCAGGACCTCACAAATGGGGTCAAAATTTAAAATTTTTAAAAAGGGAGGGAGAGAGAAAACGGGGAATTACAGACCAGTTAGTCTAACATCGGTAGTGGGGAAACTGCTAGAGTCAGTTATTAAAGATGGGAAAGCAGCACATTTGGAAAGTGGTGAATTCATTGGACAAAGTCAGCATGGATTTACGAAAGGTAAATCATGTCTGATGAATCTTATAGAATTTTTCGAGGATGTAACTAGTAGAGTGGATAGGGGAGAACCAGTGGATGTGTTATATCTGGACTTTCAGAAGGCTTTCGACATGATCCCACATAAGAGATTAGTTTACAAACTTAAAGCACGCGGTATTGGGGGTTCAGTATTGATGTGGATAGAGAACTGCCTGGCAAACAGGAAGCAAAGAGTAGGAGTAAACGGGTCCTTTTCACAATGTCAGGCAGTGACTAGTGGGGTACCGCAAGGCTCAGTGCTGGGACCCCAGCTATTTACAATATATATATTCGGTGGGCGGCGCGACTCTCATCAGCAGCGGCCTCTGCAGTCCGTCTGTCTGTTTATTATTTTTGTCTTGTTTCTATGTAGTTTTTATTTTATTTTTTGTCGGGGTGTGTGTGTGTGTGGGGGGTGGGGGTGGTGTGGGGGGGAGGGGGTAACTTTAAAATCTTTCCCCTGCACGGGAGACCCGACCTTTTCTTTGTCGGGTCTCCGTTGTCGTTGGGGCTGCAACGCGGAGCGGCCTCCAACAGGAACGACCTGGGGCTCCAGTCGTGGAGCTGCGGTCCTACTCACTTTCGAGGATCTGGCCGAGTCCGAGTGGGTGGAGCTGTGGTGGCGCGCTGCTGTGACCCGACCCCCGGAGCTTCGGAGGCTGCAACTGCGGGTCTGGCGGACGGCAACACCGGGAGCCCGCGGGTCCCTGGATGGGAGACCGCTTTTCGGGGCTTCCGCCGTGGCGACTTCTCCCGCCCGAGTTGCGGGAGAGGGTCTGAGCACCTGGAGCGGGGCTTTACATCACCGCCCCGTGCGGCTTGGAATGGCCGCGGGAATTTGTGAGCGCACGCCGGGGCTCTAACATCAAGACCCGGAGCGCGGCCTTGCATCACCCGGCGTGGCTTTAATGGCCGCGGGACAATCGCCATCGCCAGCCGGGGGGCTTTGACTTTGACTCTGACATCGGGGAGGAGTGCAGTGGAGAGATACGTTTTTTTTGCCTTCCATCACAGCGATGTGATGGATGTTTGTGTAAACTGTGTTGTGTCTCGGGTCTTTTTCGTTTTGTAATGTATGGCTGCAGAAACGACATTTCGTTTGGACCTCACGGGGTCCAAATGACAAATAAATTGTATTGTATTGTATATTAATGATTTGGACAAGGGAATTGAATGCAACATCTCCAAGTTTGCGGATGACACTAAGCTGGGGGGGCAGTGTTAGCTGTGAGGAGGATGCTAGGAGGCTGCAAGGTGACTTGGATAGGCTGGGTGAGTGGGCAAATGCATGGCAGATGCAGTATAATGTGGATAAATGTGAGGTTATCCACTTTGGTGGCAAAAACAGGAAAGCTGACTATTATCTAAATGGTGGCCGATTGGGAAAAGGGGAGATGCAACGAGACCTGGGTGTCATGGTACACCAGTCATTGAAAGTAGGCATGCAGGTGCAGCAGGCAGTGAAGAAAGCGAATGGTATGTTAGCATTCATAGCTAAAGGATTTGAATGAGACCACACCTGGAGTATTGCGTACAGTTTTGGTCTCCAAATCTGAGGAAGGACATTATTGCAATAGAGGGAGTGCAGAGAAGGTTCACCAGACTGATTCCTGGGATGTCAGGACTTTCATATGAAGAAAGACTGGATAACCTCGGATTGTACTCGCGAGAAATTAGGAGATTGAGGGGGGATCTTATAGAAACGTACAAAATTCTTAAGGGATTGGACAGGCTAGATGCAGGAAGATTGTTCCCGATGTTGGGGAAGTCCAGGACAACGGGTCACAGCTTAAGGATAGAGGTGAAATCCTTTAGGACCGAGATGAGAAAAACATTTTTCACGCAGAGAGTGGTGAATCTCTGGAACTCTCTGCCACAGAAGGTAGTTGAGGCCAGTTCATTGGCTATATTTAAGAGGGAGTTAGATGTGGCCCTTGTGGCTAAAGGGATCAGGGGGTTTGGAGAGAAGGCATGTACAGGATACTGAGTTGGATGATCAGCCATGATCATATTGAATGGCGGTGCAGGCTCGAAGGGCCGAATGGCCTACTCCTGCACCTATTTTCAATGTTTCTATGTTTCTAAAATGTGGATAAGGGTGAACGAGCCTCACCCAGTGGAAGAAACTTTGGCAGACAGCAAAGCTACACCCCTGCATGCTTTCTCAGCCATCAATCATGTCAACAAAATCAGCAAAATAAATTAAATATTAAAATTATAAACTCAATTTCATAAACTGTAAATCTCTTAAAAAGTAAGCAAACTTAATTATTCCAAAAAAGGTAAATTATTTTACTTCAAATTAACCTCCTCTCCCCCAACGATTCCTCTCCATTCAAATGACAAGCTTGCTCACATTGTACCATATCTAACCTAGTGCAGGTTCATAGGTCTAACTAGAGCACCTGGAGAAAACCCACATGGTCACAGCGAGAACGTGCAAACTTCACACAAACAGCACCCTGCCCAAAGGATCTTTAAGACCCATCCAAAGGCTTGTTGGTCGGTGGGACCTCATGTGTGGGCTCGGTGGTTGATGGGATAGGCTCGTCCTGACGGCCAAAGGCTCGTCGGGGCCTGCCCGAAGGCTAATCAAATGGTGTAACCATGAGGGAGCTGGAGACGTCAGATGTTAGGAGTGGGCCGGTAGGAGGTTGAACCTGGGTAATGCCTCCAGTGCCTTCAAGGTCAGCTGCAGGAGGTGCCTGCAGGACACAAGGATGGCTGGGCAAGGAGTGTAGAGGAACGTCAGTTTGTGGGAACTGCTCCAGTACATCGAGCGCCCAGGCCGACCCGTCTCTGGACTTTGAATAATGGCATCAAAAATGGCGGTGGCAGAATGTGTAATATATGCAAAAGGAATTTCACTGTGCAGTTACATATATGACAAATAAAGCACTATTAAACTATTGAACCCAAGGTCAGGATCAAACTCGGGTCTCTGGCACTGTGAGGCAGCAGCTCTATGAGCTGCACCATTGTGCTGCCCCATGTTGCTCTGCGGCTATCAGTTTCATTCCTTGCCTTACGAATTACAATGTATTCAAGTACACAATTTCATTGGAAAGACCATTGGAGGTGCATGTATTCAGAGGTGACCTCCTGGTAAGTAAAATGTAATATGATATTAAATGATAATTGTAATGATATAGTCCAAATGTCAGTGAGATTTGGTTTTAAAAGCTATTTTAAATATTTCACAGATCCAATGACAGATGGAGAAAGGGTTATGGAGTCTATAGGCAGTTACGCACAACATCAACAGTTATGTTACTAATCAGCCTATATGCGTGATTCAAGAATGCAGCCTTCAGGTACGGCAAAGTTATAGGTTATGGACAAAATGGATCCAATAAGAAAAACTCAACTTTCTTTTCAGCAATTTTATTTTTAAAACCACTTATATTTATTGCCACCCCAGGCATTGTGAACTGAAAGTCAATGAATATATATTCTTGTAACCAGTAAGTCCTTTTCTAAATGTGTCCACCATTCCTTTTTATATAGCCGCGCCAGGAAATGATAAATATTTCAGTCTGTGCACAAGCAGAGGTCCTCAGGCAGTGAGCTGAGCAAGAGCTTGCCCGTGGAATCCTAATTCTTCCTGCACATTGAGGCAGGTGAGATGGCTTCAGTTTTGCAGATTTCTTCATCCAGTGCTTTGGTTGTTGAAAAAAGGTGCTGGTGCACAAGATTAATAAACATACATGTAACCGGGCCAGAAAGCAAAATAATGGTGTTTCTCTTTTTAAGAGGTGACAGTGTGTCGCCCGAGCAGGCACCATCACAAAAAAAGCAGCAAGTCCATCTATTACCACGAATGTTTGATCTGTTTTCAACCAATTCTGGGCAAGCTTCATTATTTTGTTTCCTTCGGTACTTGCAGTTACAGATCCACCACCGATTTTCCGGCACTCTTCGTTCCCGGGCATTTCTGGATTTTCCATTTTCCCGTACCAACAGAGATCATGGCCTCTGAGAGGAGTCCAAAGGTACCAGAACGGTCCGCCTAGGCTGCCAATAGACTGAAATACCAGCCTGCGCAGTCGGCTTTGGAAGTCGGCTATGGAAACTGATCTGCCAACTCCGGCCAGGCTGGAGTTCCAGAGCCCCGGCCGCAGGGGGCAAATAAGACCCACTGATCGGCATGGACGTCCCAATGAGGTCGACATGGCTGCCTCACCCGGCCTATGTGCCACATTTTCAGGGGACTTCCGGGGATGATTTCAAGTGCGCTTTCTTGATTTTGCCCGGATTAAAGGAGGCAAACCATCAGTGGCCGGAAAATCAGTGGTGGACCTAATGTTTGGTTCTGCCACTGTTCAGCAGGCCTGGCACCTCTATTCATCTGGCATCTCTATTAATCTGGCATCTCTAAATGCTGGAGTAACTCAGAGGGCCCGGTAGTGACTCTGGAGAGAAGGAATGGGTGACGTTCCGGGTCAAGACCCTTCTTCAGACTGCAGAACGATATCGACCCATTCCTTCTCTCCAGAGATGCTACCTGTCCCGCTGAGTTACTCCAGCATTTTGTGTCTATCTTCGGTTTAGACCAGCATCTGCATTACCTTCCTGCACATCTCTATTAATTAGTTGACTGAGAATGGAAGGGCAGTGAACTCTTTATTAGTTCAGACCACTTATCCTTGTCCAGAGCATCCACCATTGTTTCTTAAATTATGAAAATTAAGACCGTAGTCCAGATATGTAATTCAGGTGAGTTAATGACACCACTAAGGAAGCTGAAGAGTCAAGAGTATTTTATTGTCATATGTCCCAGATAGAACAATTAAATTCTTACCTGCAGCAGCACAACAGAATATGTAAACATAGTACACTGTAAACAATATAATAAACGAGAGGGAAAAAAAGTTAAATGTGTGGAATATATGCATACAAATACATACATCCATACATACATACATATATATCTATATTACTAAAAGTCTGATCTTGACCGCTTTTGGCCCAATGTGCTGCGATTTCCGAGAGAACGCCTCCACCTACGGCCGTCATTTTTGACCACCTCGCTCAGAGCCCACGTCTGCCTTCCTGGACCGGAGGATTTTTCCCATCGATGAAAAATCAGAGAGATACTAATGATTTTTTTTAAATCACCATTCTCTCTGCTGCCCCTGCTGGACGGAGGGGGAGGGACTATGAAACCAGGAACACTGAACACATGTCTACTCAACCGTGAGTGACCTTAATGTGGTTTGAAAATGAAAATATGGTTGGTTTGAAGTAAAAAGGCACTGCCTGCAAATGGTTGTTTGGGGGGGTTTGGGTTGAAGTAAAAAGTTGAAGTCTCCCCTCCTCTCTCTTCCCACCTCTCCCCCCCTCTCTCTCTCCCCCCCCCCCCCTCTCCCTCCCCCCTCTCCTCCCCCCTCTCCGCCCCCCTCTCCTCCCCCCTCTCCGCCCCCCTCTCCTCCCCCCTCTCCTCCCCCCTCTCCTCCCCCTCTCCTCCCCCTCTCCTCCCCCCTCCCCTCCCCCCTCTCTCTCCCCTCTTCCCCCCCTCCCCCACCCTCCCTCCCCTAAACCCCCCTCCCCTCCACACCACCTACCCCCTTCCCTCCACCCTCCACCCTCCCTGCTCCTCACCTCTCCCCCCTCCCCTCACCACACCCCCTCTCAGCACCCCCTCTCTCTCCCCCTCTCTATCCCCCATTCCCCCTCCCCCCTCCCCCCCTCTCTCTCCCCTCTTTCTCTCCCCCTCTCTCCTCCCCTCCCTCTCTCCCCTCCTCCCCCACCTTTCCCCCCTCACCCACCCTCCCTCTTCTCCTCCCCTCCACCCCCTCTCCCTCTTGCCCCTCTCTCTCGGTCTCTGCCTCTCTATCTGTCTCTGCCCCTTCTCTCTCTGCCCTCACTCTCTACCCCCGCCCCCCCTCTCTAGATGTGGCTGCAAGTTGGGGGCTATGCGTCAGTAGATAGGGTGCTTATGGGGTAAAAGGAGCAAATGAATAATATTAATATAATATCAAGGGGGGTAATTAGCGTGTGTGCGGGGGGGGGGGATAGTTAGTGTGTGTGACACTGCATGCCGCCTCCCCCCCCCCCCACAACCGCACGTTGGGGGAACAGACCCAACGGGTCTGCAATTGGTCTAGTATATATATATATTCCTACACATATTATATATATATATATAAATATATTATACATATATATGTATATATACATAAATTAGGTTGCCCATCTGGTGCTTGGAACTTGTCTGCAATATAGAGCAGGTGGAAGCAGCTCATAGGCCCTTCCTCAAGTCCCAGGGTAACACATCACGAAAACAGCCCTTCGGCCCAACTTGTCCATGCCGACCAAGATGCCGACTTAAGCTACCCGTATTTCCCTGCATTAGGCCCTTTTAAACCTTTCCTGTCCATGTACTGGTCCAAAAGTCTAAACCTGTTGATATCAGTAAGGATTGAACTGAGCGATTGATTGGATGAGGATGGGATGGGGAAAAGATGAATCCGAAGATATGTTAGATTTATATGGTCATGAGAGGTACAATAATATATGCCTGATCAAGATCAAATTAACCAAATCCAATAATTATCCAATTAAAACATCTACAAACTGTTTTTTTTAAAACAAAAAATATGAAACTTCTAACTTTTCTTTAAAATGGCAGAGAAAACTTTGTGCAAAGCGTGTAAAATTCTCATAACTTGAAATTATAGTCAGGCGAGCAGAGGAGGTATAACTTCAAGTTAACAGCTTTCACTAGTCTAGCTGTTCACAGTCAATCTGAATTGGTGTGTGCCAATTCCGTGACAGGCTGCAAACTGGTTTCATCAAGCAAAACAAAACAAAGATTTGAACAAGCGTGTTCCTCAGTCACGGATCCAAATGATGGATGCTTGTAATGTCACATTCATTACAAAGTGAGCCACCAAGCAGCCGGTTACATGAGCATTTGCAAGCCCCTTCGTCACTCGCATTGTCTACCACAGCCTCAGTTACACTATATTGTTTCATAAATCCATCTGTAGAATAGAATGCTAGGCTCTTTGCTTATTTTTAGACATTAGACTATGGAGTTACTGCGCGTAAACAGGCCCATCATGTCCACAGAGTCCACGTCGACCAGCGATCACCCCGTATGCTAACACTATCCTACACACTAGGGGTCATTTAAAATTTTACCAAAGCCAATTGACCTACAAACCTGTATGTCTTTGGAATGGGGGAGGAAACCAGAGCACCCGGAGAAAACCCTTGCGGTCACAGGTAGAACGTACAAAATCCTTACAGACAACAGCCACAGTCAGGATCGAACCTGGGTTTCTGGCGCTGCAAAGTCAAAGTCAAAGTAGCCTTTATTGTCATTCAGACCTCTCGGTCCGAACGAAATTTCCTTGCCTTGCAGTCATACATATAATAAAAATGACAAAAACACACACTAAACACAAATTTAACATCCACCACAGTGAGTTCACCAGGCACCTCCTCACTGTGATGGAAGGCAAAAATCTTAAAGTCCTTGTCTCTTCCCTCCTTGTTCTCCCTCTGCGCTGAGGCTTCGGTTGTTGTGACCCCGCCGAGTGGTGGTAAGTAAGTAAGTTCCGCGGCTGAATCCAAGCGCCGCGAACGGGCCGGTTCATACTCCGCGGCCCGGGTTGGTCGAAGCTGCCGAAGCTGCCGCCCTCCAGTCCAGCGGACGAAGCTGTTGTTGCAGGAGCTCTGGAAAAACAGGTCACCAACCTGTGACCAGCGAGCTCCCGACGAGGTCGGGTCGCCGCTGCCGCCGGAACGCCACAGCTCCGAGGTCGGGTCGCCGTTGCCGCTGCCGCCGGAACGCCACAGCTCCGAGGTCAGGTCGCTGCTGCCGCTGGAACGCTGCCCCAGCTCCGAGGCCACCAGCTCCGCTATTAGGCCTCGGCGCAGACGGAGACGGACTCGGGGGATACGACAAGAGAAGTCGCATCCCCCCGAAGGAAGAGACCAAAAACACGTTTCCCCCCCCCCCCCCCCACCCACACACATACACAACATAATAAAACCAAAAATTAACTAAAACAGGACAAAAGAACAAACAAACAAAAAAAAAGAAAAAACAAAAGGACTGCAGGTGAGCCGCAGCTGCTAAGGCACCACCGCCATCTTGATGGCTTCAGCTCTACCACTCCGATACTGTGCCGCCCCTGATCTTGGTAAATATCAAACTTTTGTTTTTAAGCAGGAATTTCAAGAGGAAGGGAAAATTGTTAATGGAGAAATTGTTAGAAATATAATATTGCAGTCCATATCTATTAGTTATTAATTGGACAGGTTTATTCTTGGACAGATCCATTTTCTGGTCATTAATAATTTCATCAAATTTATTCTCCAAACTTGTGCAACTAAGTCATTTTAGTGGAGAAGTATGAGTGCCAAAGGAAAACATAAATGAAATAATGATCACTGGGAGGGATTACACAAAGAAAATTAACACTGCAAGGAGTGACTACATTGAGAATAAGGAAAGACTTCAAAGCAAAATATATAATAGGAATAGTCCGATTGTTTCACAAAACATAAGGAAATATTATTTTTTGCCTCAGGTTCCTACTATTTTGTCTATGCAGTGGTATGGAAGCGTTATACAGATGCTTTAGTTTTGATTACAGGTTTGGAGCAGCACAGTGGTTTGACAAAATGTCATATTGAAGACCTCCTTCGACTATGTTGAAGACATCCTTCGACCTCCTTCGACCTCCTTCGACTATGTTGAAGACTTGCTTCGACTAGCTTCGGGAAAATTGGGCACCAAATAGTGGAGAGTGAAGATGACCTCCTTCGATCTCCTTCGACCTCCCTTCGACTATGTTGAAGACTATCTATGACTATAACCATATAACCATATAACCATATAACAATTACAGCACGGAAACAGGCCATCTCGGCCCTTCTAGTCCGTGCCAAACACTTATTCTCCCCTAGTCCCATCTACCTGCACTCAGACCATAACTCTCCATTCCTTTCCCGTCCATATAACTATCCAATTTATTTTTAAATGATAAAATCGAACCTGCCTCCACCACCTCCACTGGAAGCTCATTCCACACAGCTACCACTCTCTGAGTAAAGAAGTTCCTCCTCATGTTACCCCTAAACTTCTGTCCCTTAATTCTGAAGTCATGTCCTCTTGTTTGAATCTTCCCTACTCTCAGTGGGAAAAGCTTATCCACGTAAACTCTGTCTATCCCTCTCATCATTTTAAAGACCTCTATCAAGACCTTAACCTTCTGCGCTCCAAAGAATAAAGACCTAACTTGTTCAACCTTTCTCTGTAACTTAGTTGCAGAAACCCAGGCAACATTCTAGTAAATCTCCTCTGTACTCTCTCTATTTTGTTGACATACTTCCTATAATTAGGCGACCAAAATTGTACACCATACTCCAGAATTGGCCTCACCAATGCCTTGTACAATTTTAACATTATATCCCAACTTCTATACTCAATGCTCTGATTTATAAAGGCCAGCACACCAAAAGCTTTCTTTACCACCCTATCTACATGAGATTCCACCTTCAAGGAACTATGCACAGTTATTCCCAGATCCCTCTGTTCAACTGCATTCCTCAATTCACTACCATTTACCATGTACGTCCTATTTTGATTTGTCCTGCCAAGATGTAGCACCTCACACTTATCAGCATTAAACTCCATCTGCCATCTTTCAGCCCACTCTTCCAAATGGCCTAAATCTCTCTGTAGACTTTGAAATTCGACTTCATTATCCACAACACCACCTATCTTAGTATCATCTGCATACTTACTAATCCAATTTACCGCACCATCATCCAGATCATTGATGTACATGACAAACAACAGTGGACCCAACACAGATCCCTGTGGCACCCCACTAGTCACTAGCCTCCAACCTGACAAACAGCCATCCACCATTACTCTCTGGCATCTCCCATTCAGCCACTGTTGAATCCATCTTGCTACTCCACCATTAATACCCAACAATTGAACCTTCTTAACCAACCTTCCATGAGGAACCTTGTCAAAGGCCTTACTGAAGTCCATATATACAACATCCACTGCTTTACCCTCATCAATTTCCCGAGTAACCTCTTCAAAAAATTCAAGAAGATTAGTCAAACATGACCTTCCAGGCACAAATCCATGTTGACTGTTCCTAATCAGACCCTGTTTATCCAGATGCTTATATATATTATCTCAAAGTATCCTTTCCATTAATTTGCCCAACACTGACGTCAAACTAACAGGTCTATAATTGCTAGGTTTACTCTTAGAACCCTTTTTAAACAATGGAACAACATGCGCTGTACGCCAATCCTCCGGCACTATTCCCGTTTCTAATGACATTTGAAATATTTCTGTCATAGCCCCTGCTATTTCTACACTAACTTCCATCAATGTCCTAGGGAATATCCTGTCCGGACCTGGAGACTTATCCACTTTTATATTTTTCAAGAGTGTCAGTACTTCCTCTTCTTTGAATCTCATAGATCCATAGCTACTCTACTTGTTTCCCTTACCTCACATAATTCAATATCCTTCTCCTTGGTGAATACCGAAGAAAATAAATTGTTCAATATCTCCCCCATCTCTTTTGGCTCTGCAGATAGCTGTCCACTCTGACTCTCTAATGGACCAATTTTATCTCTCGTTATCCTTTTGCTATTAATATAGCTGTAGAAACCCTTTGGATTTACTTTCACCCTACTTGCCAAAGCTACGTCATATCTTCTTTTAGCTTTTCTAATTTATTTCTTAAGATTCTTTTTACATTCTTTATACTCCTCAAGCACCTCATTTACTCCATGCTGCCTATAATTATTGTAGATCTCTCTCTTTTTCCGAACCAAGTGTCCAATTTCCCTTGAAAACCATGGCTCTTTCCAATTTTTACTATTTCCTTTCAACCGAACAGGGACATAAAGATTCTGTACTCTTAAAATTTTACCTTTAAATGTCCTCCATTTCTCTTCCACATCTTTCCCATAAAACAAAATGTCCCAATTCACTCCTTTTAAATCCTTTCACATCTGCTCAAAGTTAGCCTTTCTCCAATCAAAAATCTCAACTCTAGGTCCAGTTCTGACCCTCTCCATAATGTTATTGAAACTAATGGTATTGTGATCACTGGACCCGAACTGTTCCCCAACACATACCTCTGCCACCTGACCTGTCTCATTTCCTAACAGGAGGTCCAGCACTGCCCCTTCTCTAGTAGGTACCTCTATGTATTGCTGCAAAAAACTATCCTGCACACATTTTACAAACTCCAAACCATCCAGCCCATTTACAGAATGTGTTTCCCAGTCTATGTGTGGAAAATTGAAATCTCCCACAATCACTACCTTGTGCTTAATACTAATATCTGCGATCTCCTTACATATTTGCTCTTCCAATTCTCGCTCCCCATTTGGCGGTCTATAATACACCCCTATAAGTGTTGCTACCCCTTTCCCATTTCTCAGTTCTACCCAAATAGCCTCCCTAGACGAGCCCTGTAATCTATCCTGCCAAAGCACTGCTGTAATATCTTCCCTGATAAGCAATGCAACACCTCCACCTCTTGCCCCTACAATTCTATCACACCTGAAGCAACAAAATCCTGGAATATTTAGTTTCCAATCACAGCCCTCCTGCAACCATGTTTCACTGATCGCCACAACATCATACTTCCAGGTGTCAATCCAGGCTCTAAGCTCATCCACCTTTCTTACAATGCTCCTAGCATTAAAATATACACATTTAAGAAACCCACCCCCTCTTATTCTCTTGGGCGATCGTTTCGCCGAACACCTCCGCTCAGTCCGCAAAAACCTACCTGAACTCCCGGTGGCTCAGCACTTCAACTCCCCCTCCCATTCCCAATCCGACCTCTCTGTCCTGGGTCTCCTCCATTGCCAGAGTGAGCAACAGCGGAAATTGGAGGAACAGCACCTCATATTCCGTCTGGGGACCTTGCGTCCTTATGGCATTAACATTGAATTCTCCCAATTTTGCTAGCCCTTGCTGTCTCCTCCCCTTCCTTAACCCTCTAGCTGTCTCCTCCCACCCTCCCATCCGCCCGCCCTCGGGCTCCTCCCCCTCCTCCCCTTTTCCTTCTTTCTCCCACCCCCCATCAGTCTGAAGAAGGGTTTCGGCCCGAAACGTCGCCTATTTCCTTCGCTCCATAGATGCTGCTGCACCCGCTGAGTTTCCCCAGCAATTTTGTGTACCCTCTTATTCTCTGTTTATTATCTTTTTCTTCTTTCTCCCCTACATTTTGGGTCCGAGTGCTACCATTCTCTGCCTCCTGCCTTACACACTGACTGCTAGCTTTCCCTATTTGAGTCCCTCCCCCCAACCGTTCTAGTTTAAAGTCTCCCCAGTAGCCTTTGCAAATCTCCCCGCCAGGATATTGGTCCCCCTCGGGTTCAAGTGCAACCCGTCCTTTCTGTACAGGTCACACCTTCCCCAAAAGAGGTCCCAATGATCCAGAAACGTGAGTCCATACCCACTGCACCAGTCCCTCAGCCACGCATTTATCCTCCACCTCGCTCCATTCCTACTCTGTCGCGTGGCACAGGCAGTAATCCTGAGATTGTTACCTTTGCTGTCCTTCTCCTTAACTCTCTTCCTAACTCCCTAAATTCTCCTTTCAGGACCTCTTCTCTTTTTCTACCTATGTCGTTGGTACCTATATGCACCACAACCTCAGGCTCCTCTCCCTCCCATTTCAGGATATCTTGGACACGTTCAGACATATCCCTGACCCTGGCACCAGGGAGGCAAACTACCATTCGGGTTTCCTGACTGCGTCCACAGAATCGCCTATCCGAACCCCTGACTATAGAGTCCCCTATTACTATTGTCCTTCTCTTCTTTTCCTTACCCTTCTGAGCAACAGGACCAGGTCTTTGTGCCGGAGGCCTGGCCGCTGTCACTACCCCCAGGTAGGCTATCTCCACCAACCCTACTCAAACATGAGTACTTATTGTCAAGGTGTACAGCCACCGGGGTACTCACTAGTCCCTGCCTCTGCCCATTGCCCTTCCTAACTGTGACCCAGTTGTCTGCCTCCCGTGGTCTTGGAGTGATCACCTCTCTGTAACTCCTCTCTATGACCTCCTCGCTCTCCCTGACCAGACAGAGGTCATCGAGCTGCTGCTCCAGGTTCCTAACACGGTCCCTTAGGAGCCCCATCTCGACGCACCTGGTGCAGATGTGGACGTCTGGAGGGCACTCAGACTCCATGACCTCCCACATCTGACATCTGACTATCTTCGATTACTTTCGACTACCCTCGATTACCTACAAATAACATGCCGATCTACTTCGACTAAACCTATGAACAAAAAAAGTATCGATTTTTTCCATGGCGACCTTTTTTTTTACTCGCGGGCGTTTTTCAACATGTTGAAAAATACGCCGCGACCTAGCTGAGGCCTCGAGTACGCGGGAACTACTCTTGAGCATGAAGGAGAGTTATAAAGACCTCCTAAGACCTCGTGTCGACCATGCTGCGAGTATGAGTCGAGGGCAAACTCGCCAGAACTCACGGATTAGGTCGCCACAGTGGGACAGCCCCTTTACTGCCTTACAGCTCCAGAGACAGAGGTTCAATCCTGACTACGGGTGCTGTCTGTATGGAATTTGTACGTCTCCCTATGACAGTGTGGGTTTTCTCCGGGTGCTCCGGTTTCTTCCCACATTCCAAAAATGTCCAAGTTTGCAGATTAATTGACCAGTAAATTTGGAAATTGCCCCTAGTGTGTAAAATAGTGCAAGTGTGCGGGGTGATCGTTGGTCGGGGCGGACTCAGTTGGCAGAAGGGTCCGTTTTCTTGTAGTTAATAATAAACAGCAGTATTCCTGCCAGACTGGCAGAAAAATATCACTTGTATTATGTAGCTTTATCTTTCTCAATCACAGTGAGTACAAGGGCACTTTAAAAGATCAAAAATAGGTGGGGGCTGGCCATAGTTGCCGCCACTCAATAAGATCAGCTTGAACCTACTCTCCATCCACATTCTTCTGAACCCAATATCCTTTGATCCCCAATGTGTGCAACATTAGCGTTGAATTAGTTTGAGTGTCCACAGACCTTTGGATTGTGACAACTTACAGCCCTGTTCCTAAAGAGGTATTTTCCTATTTCACTGCCAAAGTACACCATTCTGAGGCACCATAATATTAGGCACACAGCCAGTCCTACACGTGGCAGCCATCATTTGAGGGATAACTGTTGGGCCAGGAATCTCATATACTGTAAGATCCTTACTCATCCTCGAACGTTCAGACAGTGACGAGGGATCTCTGATGTCCAATCTAAAGAACAGATAGAGCTTTAGTTTTCGTCATAAGGGATTGGATTAGAATTAGGCCATTTATCCCATTAAGTCTACTCCGCCATTCAATCATGGCTGATCTATCTCTCTCTCCTAACCCCATTCTCCTATCTTCTCCCCATAACCTCCGACACCCGTACTAATCAAGAATCTATCTATCTCTGCCTTAAAACCCCTGACTTGGTCTCCACAGCCTTCTGTGGCAAAGAATTCCACAAATTCACCACACTGTGACTAAAGACATTTCTCCTCATCTCCTTACTAAAAGAACGCCCTTTAATTCTGAGGCTATGACCTCTGGTCCTGGACTCTCCCACTAGTGGAAACATCCTCTCCACATCCACTGTATCTAAGCCTTTCACTAGTGGTCAGGTAATGGATGCGTGGTTTGCACTGTGATGCAACCTCTTTCAATGGTCTCCAGGCGCAAAGCATCAAGACTGCGCATCCTAACCTATTACAGTTACACCAAACCCCCCAGCATACACTGGAGATACTGGTTGCATGAATATGCCGGATGCATCAGAGTTGTTAAAATTACTATTCAGCACATTGCGCTATTCCAGACATAAACCTTTAAATAAATTGGCAAACTATTATCACACTTCAGTTTACGAATAAATCTTTAAGCTTTGTACTTTGCGATTTAAAGTCATAAATCATTGAGAAACCAGTGTTGAATTATTTCAGATGTTACAATTTTCACCTTTTTTCCAGTCTTTTACGTGTTGCCATTTTCTGCTTCAATGTTAGAACAATGTGCTCCCATTTTGTCGTTGGCGAGAGGCTGTCTCACAAAGTGGACAGATGACCCCTGTAGTGGCCATTTGGCCTGTTTTGCATGTCATTGTGGATGGCATGTTCCTTTAAATTTTAGACTGCCCGTTATAATGTGGGTGGGATTTATGACGTGTCTTTGGGCGTGTTTATGCAGCTTAACTGCTTGCGTGGTAGTTTAGTTGGTTAGATTCGTTTTGGAGTGAAGATGGAGAAGGTTAATCCTTCGACCATGTCAAGCCACATGTCGAGCATGTCGAGGCACATGTCAAGATCATGTGAAGCATGGAGACACGAGGAGTTTTCTAGTATCTGAAGTAATGAGCTGGAGTTCGAAGAAGATTGCCGGAACAAGTCGGAAAAACCTTGGATGTATCTTACTGTTTTATATCTACAATAAAGAAAATATTCATTAAAAGACTGTGTGCTGAAGCTTTATGAAAGGAGAAGCTCTGAAGGTCTCTGAGGCAGCTTGCATGCGTACCGAAGATATTCCTCTTATCCCGTCTCAACCAATTAGTGGCTAGGGAGTTAATTTCCTGAAAGATTTGAAAAATCTGCCGCTACAACCCCAATCATAAACCGGTATCAGATGAGAGGAATACGGTTCATTTTATGAAACACTATTGGAACCTTCCTCCGCTTGTGAGCAAACCTGATGAACTGAGGCTGGGCCGTTACACCAGGGGAAAGTCCCTCGTGTAAGCTAATGTCAGTTCCAGCGCAGGTACAGAGAGTGTCAGAAGGAACTGAAGATGCCGGTTTATACCGAAGATAAACACAAAATGCTGGAGTAACTCAGCGGGTCAGGCAGCATCTATTGCTGACCTTGACTTGTTCCAACATTTTCCTTCATCCTGAACCCCCCACCCTGTCTGCTCCAGCGTGAAATCTCCTCAAGGTATGCCCGCTTTGAAGAAGTTCTCCTCCTCTCTCTGATGGGAGTTCTGCAACACCCTCTCTCACTGCTTCCCCTCTGTGCTGACCTTTTCTCACCTGTTACCCCCCCCCCCCTCCCCAACCTCTACTTTCAGTCTGAAGAACAGTTCCGACCAGAAATGTTACCCATCCTTTTTCTCCAGAGGTGCTACCTGACCCGTTGAGTTGCTCCAGCACATTATGTCTATCTCAGGTACAGAGAGCTTGGCTTCATTCTCTACGCAACACACTGTTTCGTGCATTGCAGGAGTATTTGGACCACACTGTTCACGAAACAACCTTTGATAGACACTCGTGGTGCAACTGGTCTTCCCAATGCAACCCTAGATTCGAACCCAGGTTAGGTTTGTGTCTTACTTCCCATTATCCCTTGCTCCCATCCCATTGATCTGTCCCACCAGCCCCCATGCCCACCAAAGTCAAAGCTGATTAAAGGTTCACCCCAAACCTGTAATCATCCCAAGCTCCTAATCTTGCCTCCTATCACGAACCGTGCCACCCACTGACCCACAATTTCCCAAATCGCAGTCCCCAACAACAACCCTGCCATCTGCCACCACCCCTTAAACTCTACAGCCAGCCCGAATACTGCAACCATCCATACCAAATTTTAGGTGGTATTCCAGATACGGTAGCACCCATCTCCATGCCCTTCTACCACATGCTTTAGGATCCACAGGAAGTTCAGGCAAAGTTGATATGCACCTAACTGTCTACCAGACATATCAAAATATACTGTATTGCAGTTATGATCATTCTACCATAGGCCGGGGTATCTCAAAGATAAACATTCATAAGATTTTGACTCAAGTACAGAATCTGGCAGAAAATCCAATGGGCTCTCTATGACTCTATGACCTCTTGAACTATCAAACTAACTACATTTTCATTCCACTGCCTGGAACACAAACCCAGAATGATGCACACAGAAGGTAGACAAAAATGCTGGAGAAACTCAGCGGGTGAGGCAGCATCTATGGAGCGAACAAAATAGGCAGCGTTTCGGGCCAAAACCCTTCTTCAGACTGAAATAGGCCCGAAACATTGCCTATTTCCTTCGCTCCTCACCCGCTGAGTTTCTTCAGGATTTTTGTCTACCTTCGATTTCCCAGCATCTGCAGTTCCTTCTTAAACATGATGAACACAGAGGAGTTTGTAAATGTAGTTTGGTATCCGGTTCCTCCTAAAACCCTTCAAAAATCAGAATGGTGGCACTGTGGCGAAGCAGTAGAATTGCTGACTTAAAGCCCTGTCCCACGGTACGAGATCATTCCAAGAGTTCTCCCGAGTTTGCCCTGATTCGAACTCGGAGATTTACGGTAATGGCCACTCATCGGTACTCGGGGCTCTCATGGACATTTTTCATCATGTTGAAAAATCTTCACGCGTCTTCCCATGCTTTCCTGCCATTAGCGAGTATTCCCGAGTACCTGCCGTTAGCGCTAAGAGACGTCCCCGAGCTCCAACGTACCCGATACATTCATTCTCGGAGCTTACCACGAGTTTGATTTTTTAAAACTCGGGAGAGCTAATGGAATGAACTCGTACCGTGGGACAGGGTTTTTACAGCGCCAGAGACCTGGGTTCAAGCCTGACTATGGGTGCTGTCTGTACAGAGTTTGCACGATGTTCCCGTGACCTGCATGGGTTTTCTCTGGGTGCTCTGGTTTCCTCCCACACTCCAAAGACGTACAGGTTTGTACGATAATTGACTTGGTAAAATTGTAAATTGTCCCTAGTGTGTGCAGGATGGAGTTAGTGTGCGGGGATCGCTGTACAGCATGGACTTGGTGGGCCGAAGGGACTGTTTCCATGCTGTATCTCTAATCTAAACTCGTCCAAGATAGAAGTTTTAATAGCTCTGAAAACACAATTCAGCTGGTTCATGTTATAGTCATCGTCAGAGATCCAAGACGCTTCATCAGGAAGCTATCAGTGCATGTAGAACCACATGAGGGGATGGCAATAATTTTTAGTTAATCTACATTTCCTCTGCACTGTTTCCACGCTATGACTTGAACAATGACTGGACTCTTGCCTTCAAGTGAAACGATGGTGGAAATTGTAAAGAGTTGTTGTACATATAATTAAATGATATTCATCAGTGCATTATTATCACGCCATTATGCTTTGTGAATGTCTCTCCTCCCACCCTTCTCAACCATTTTGCCCTTAAATATGCATTTCCAAATAAGTAGAGTGAAATCAAGCCTCCCCGAGAACATACCAATACACACTGAATACTGTGAGGCTCAGATTTTAATTAAAAAAACAGGTATATGAAATAAAGTGCAAATGTCAAGCTTTAATATTGATGTGCCCAATAAAGTGCCAGATTTAATTTAGATCCTAGTCTATTTTGTGAAGCTCATTCACAGGGGACAAAGAATTTCAATCTACTTGCAAAGCTGTAATTATTAGCATCGTCAAAGAGGCAGAAACAATTTCTAGGTCCAGGAGACAAGCGGGAACTCATCAGAGGGATAACAAGGTGAGGTTGGCCTGTTTGCAAAGGCAATTTCTCCTTCAAATCTTCAAGTGTGACGATCAGTCAATTTTACAGTTAGGCACTGAATGACCTGCTTTACAATTAGGTGGCTGATATGGAGTAGGAGTCATTATTTGGATGGAAGGGTCAGTGGCACAGCGGTAGAGCTGCTACCTTACAGCGCCGGAGACCTGGGTTTGACCCTGACTAGGGGCGCTGTCTGTACGGACTTCTTTCAGCAAGGAGGCATTACATGCATGGAGTCGTAGTCATACAGCATGGAAAAAGGCCCCACGGCCCAACTTGCCCATGACGACCAAGATGTTCCCTCAATGCTAGTCCCACCTGGAGTCATTACTTGTGAAAGGTTTGAGGAATCCAGGCTGGTCCATGGAGTTCTGTTCCACTGTGAGCACGTGACTTTATGAGAAAAATAAAGATGAAAGGAAGGGAGGAAAGAAAGAAGGAGCATAGCAGAATGGACGGGTGGGCGACAGTAGAATAAAGGGAAAGAAGAGGAAAAAACGTATCCCGCTACATTGTAAAAAACAGCAGTTGTTCTCAGCAAGTACACAACGTGCCTACAGGCTCCATGCTTCGTGATTTTAATACACAATGTCCATTAAGAAGAACCCTAGGCAGCAATGGCATTGCACCAATCTAAAGACTGATGAGGCAAACGTGTGTCAAGGAAAGAAATTAAACTTTCAGTGGGAATACTGCAACATTAAACGCTTGCTGCTCTCCATTTAATTAATTTTTCATTAGCTTTAAATGTTCTAAATATTCAGATTTCAGGAAATAGGCTCAGTTCAAGGTTTATTGTGTGTTTTCTCGTGAACTAAGGAATCAATGATCCGATACAATTCCCATCCACCCCTCCCCCAACCCCGGGTGGCCAATCAGTATTGTTTAATAAATGTCCTTTTGGTTCGGCACGGTGGTGCAGCGGTGGAGTTGCTGCCTTACAGCGCCAGGGACCAGGGTTCCACCTGACTACAGGTGCTGTCTGTACGGAGTTAGTACGTTCACCCTGTGACCATGTGGGTTTCCTCCAGGTGCTCTGGTTTCCTCCCACCTTCCAAAGGCGTGCATGTTTGTAGGTTAATTGGCTTTGGTAAATTGTCCCTTGTGTGTAGGTTGCGATACTGGGATAACACGGTGCTAGTGTATAGGTGATCATTGATCACTCGGTGGGCCGAAGGGCCTGTTTCCACACTGTATCTCTAAGCTGAACTATACTAAACTTCTGCAGCCTTGAGAAGGAAAGATCCTAGGGCCTGTAATGTTGATTGTAAGTCAGGAATCTATCCAGCTCTGACCTAGGAAAATTCCAAGCACCCGCTACTACCCTCTGAAGAATAGTTCAAACACTCTGAGAGAAATAAAATGGCCTCATCCTTGTTTTAAATGAACAAACCATATTTTCGAATAGTTACGCTGTAATCTGAGATTCTCGGACAGTTTCTCCACATCCACCCTATAGTAAATTAAACTGATGCGGTGAATTGCAACGATACTGTAATGAATCGAAAAGAAACAGAGACTTTAAAAACTGAGATAGATCATTGAATACAAAAATCTTTAGTGATACGTCCAGAAATACATGGAGATAAGGTAACTGAATCAACAAAATGAAGGAAATCTAAGATGGTATTTGAATGTTGGGCAGTCGAGTTGAGATGATATTGAATATTAAATTGGGCAAGTCGACAATTTCACAAAATGGAGATGAGCTAAATAATTTTTCCTTGCCCTTGATTTCTGCTTCAGTTCTTTCTCATTGACTTCTTCCAGTTTTACATTTCAAATCTGCTCACATTTTCATCCACTTTACATTGGAACTGTTTCCTTCCTCGTGAAGGTCAGCCCTGTCTCCTCTGCTCTGTGTCATCCGTTGTAGTTCAGAGTGGTAGCTATTAGTTGTGACAGAGAGAGCAGCCTTTCTCAGTGGGAGAGGGTGTTCATTCATTGTCACCCTCCCAAAGAAAATGCTGCCTTGCCTAAAAAGATCAGAAGACAACAACTTGAAAAGGCTGCACCTTTCACCTGCCTTACATGCTATATTTGTTAATTGACTCTAAAGGGGCGCAACTATCAGTTTTGCAAATGACAAAATATTTTCTGAAAAAAAGCATGTCAGTGTTGTGACAATTGTATAAGGAGATAGCACAGATCCCTTTGTGCATTAATCAGCATCTGCAGTTCTTTGTTATTTCTTCAATAAGGCAGAGTTGGTTAGAAGAAGGGTCCCAAACCAAATCGTCACCTATCCATGTTCTCCACGGATGCTGCCTGACCCGCTGAGTTACTCCAGCACTTAGTGCCTTTTTTTGTAAGCTAGCATCCGCAGTTCCTTGTTTCTACAGGGCATAGAATTTATTTGGTGGGTGAATAATCCCATCTGAGCAAAAGAGTTTAGTATTGTTTGGCTTGGTTAAGAGATACAGCATGGAAACGGGCCCTTCGGCCCATCGGGTCAGAATTGATCATCAATCACCTGTTCACATTAGTTCTTATGTTATCCAATTTTTGCAATCACTCCCAGCACACTAGGGGCAATTTACAGAGGCCAATTAACCTACACATCAGCTTGTCATTGGGACGTGGGAGGAAACTTACATGGTCACAGGGGTGGACGTGCAAACTCTACAGACAGCTTCCAAGGTCGGGTTCAAACCCTGGTCTCTGACGCTATGAGGCAGCAATTCTACCAGCTGCACCACTATAACACCTGCCTGTGAAGTAACAAATCATCTCGTTCTTTACAATACACTTCCATTTATTAAGATTGCAGAACTTTTAAAATATAAAAGACGAACAGAATAAGGTTAAATTAGTGAGTTATTGATATTTAAGACAATGTTCATAATATGAAAATAATTGAAATTGCCCCAATTTTGCAGATAAGACCATAAGACATAGGAGCAGAATCAGATCATTCTGCCCATCAAGTCTGCTCCGCCATTCGATCACAGCTGATCTATCTTTCCCTCTCAACCCCATTCTCCTGCTTTCTTCCCATAACCTTTGACACCCTTACTAATCTTGGTGGATAGAGCTCTTGAAGATAGCGGAGTCAAGGGATATGGGGAGAATGCAGGAACAGGGTACTGATTGTGGATGATCAGCCATGATTACAGTGAATGGCATTGCTGGCTCGAAGGGCTGAATGGCCTACTCCTGCACCTATTGTCTATTGTCTAATCAAAGACCCTATAAATCTCTGCTTTAAAAATACATAATGACGGCCTCCACAGCCATCTGTGGCAATGAATTCCATAGATTCACCAGCCTCTGGTTTAAGAAATTCCTCCTCAACTTAATTTTATAGACAGAATTTTTATTCTGAGGCTGTGCCCTGTGGTCCTAGACTCTCCCAATACTGCAAACATCCTCTCCACATCCACTCTATTTAAGCCTTTCATTATCCAGTACTTTTCAATGAGAACCTCCTCATCCTTCTAAACTGCAGCAAGTACAGGCCAGAGCCTTCAAATACTACTCAAACATTAACCTAGTCATCCCTGGAATCATTCTCATAAACCTCCTTTGGACCCTCTCCAATGCCAGCACATCCTTCCTCAAATGCAGAATCTCTTGCCCAGAGTAGGTGAATCAAGGACCAGAGGACATAGGTTCAAGGTGAAGGGGAAAAGATTTAATAAGAATCTGAGGGGTAACTTTTTCCACACAAAGGGTAGTGGGTGTATGGAACAAGCTGCCAGAGGAGGTAGTTGAGGCTGGGACTATCCCAGCGTTTAAGAAGCATTTAGACAAGTATACGGATAGGACAAGTTTGGAGGGATATGGACCAAACGCAGGCAGGTGAGACTATTGTAGCTGGGACATGTTGACTGGTGTGTGTAAGTTGTGCTGAAGGGCCTGGTTCCACACTATATCAATGACTCTATATGGGGCCCAAAACTGCTCACAATATTGCAATAATTTGACTCTTATTGACCCTTAAGAATAATGAAAGGCTTGGATAGAGTGGATGTGGAGAGGATGTTTCCACTAGTGGGAGTTTAGGACTGGAGGTCATACACTCAGAATTAAAGGACATTCTTTTAGGAAGGAGAAAATGAGACATTTCTTTAGTCAGGTGGTGAATCTGTGGAATCCTTTGCCTCAGAAGGCTGTGGAGGCCGTCAATGGATATTTTTAAGGTAATAGATAGATTCTTGATTAGTACATTGTGTCAGAGGTTATGGGGAGAAGGCAGGAGAATGGGGTTAGGAGGGAGAGATAGATCAGCCAAGATTGAATGCTGGAGTAGACGATGGGCCGAATAGCCTAATTCTACTCCTATCCCTTATGACCTTATGACCCTATGACCCTTCATGCATGGATTACCCAGATAATGGTACGTCCAGTATTTCCTGTGTGCTTTCATGTCAGCCTTCTATTCTTGTCAGGATGTGTGTTGACATTCTCCCAGTGTCTAGGATGCAAGTCTATTCACAATCTTATAATTATAGGCTGGGTCCCCAGTGAAAGCTGATGAGCTTTGTCACAAGAAAGAAACGGATCAATCCCAGCGATCTCAATTTCATTTACATATAAATTGGAAAGGAGCGGGAACATTGTATCAATAAATCTGCAGCTTTTGCCGGCTGGTTTCTCATGCACCGCTAAAGAGTTACAATGGCTTTTGTCTCCTGCATTCTCCCCACTCCAAATGTATTTCAAAGCATCAAGAAGCATCAAGCATCAATGATGAGAGAAAAAGATCGGGTAGATGCACAGTCTCTTGCCCAGAGTAGGTGAATCGATGACCAGAGGACATATGTTTAAGGTCAGGGGCGAAAATATTTAATAGGAATCTGAGAAGTAACTTCTTCACACAAAGGGGGTGGGTGTATGGAACAAGCTGCCAGAGGAGGTAGTTTAGGCAGGGACTATCCCAGCATTTAAGATAGAGTTAAACCAGTACATGGATAGAACAGGTTTGGAGGGATATGGACCAAACGTGGGCAGGTGGGATTAGTGTAGCTAGGCATGTTGGCTGGTGTGGTCAAGTTGGGCTGAAGGGCCTGTTTCCACACTCTATCACTCTATGGCTAATGGGCCTGTCCCACTTAGTCGATTTTTCAGGCGACTGCCGGCGACTGTTAAGTTGCCACCTATAAACCAGTTGCTGTCTGATTAACTTTTCCAGTAAAGCACTTGCTTAACCTGCTGACAGACAACATTCCACTGTTCAACTGCGAAGTGGAGAGCCAGGACCAAATACTCGGATAACTGCTTGCTTCCACACATTCAGAAGCAGCAGAATGGAATGCTAGCTGGCGAAAGAGAAAGACAAGAGAAGGGGGAAAAGATGACACTGCGAATGGCAGAAGGTACAAAGGGAACCCTACAAGGATCGGTGCTGGGACAACTCTTGTTTGCGACTGCACTAACAATTTAGACTTTGGAATCCAAACATAATTCAAAATTTGCTGACGAATTTCATGGAGATGGAGTGGGAAGTGGAAAAATGTTCGTTCAACGCGATGGAAAATGAATTAAACACTGGATCAATAATGCAATCTGTTCCTTAAAAAGCCATGTTTAAACTCACGGAATAGAGATACAAAGGACAGATAAGAGTGCAGTATTACATTTTGGAGAGAAAAAATATGGAAGTCATATATAAATGCAAAAATGAGAATCAAAATACAAAATCATCATAAGAAACGATGTAGGTTAATAAGACCGTAAAAATGGCATGAGATTTTGAACATTTTGAACATTTCAAAATCCAGCGGCGACAAAAAAATGTTGCGACACTTAAAAAAACACCGCGCTTCTATACGTCATCATGCCGCGTCACGCCGAAAATTTTTCAGTGACGTGATACGCTAGTCATTGATGCCAGCAGTCGCCGAAAAAAATCGCCAAGTTGGACATGCCCTTTACTCCAGCACTTTGTGCCTTTTCTTGAGTTGAACTTTGTAAAGCTACACTTGAAATTCTGTGTGTGTCTGATGAACGCATCGTAAAATGGGCATGGAGACTTTACAGGGGGTAAAATGGATTTACAAGTGGTGTGGGATTATAATTATCAGAACACTGACGTTCTTTTTTTCTTTAAAATTGAAAGCTGAGGAGGGATCTAATGGAAGGTTTTAAGCTTATGATGTGTTTGCGTGGAACTGAGAGAATGTTTCTACCTGTGGGGAAGGACAAAATTAGAAACCATTAATCTATAAGAGTCACCATGAACTAAAATAAGAAATTCAAAGCAAACTGAATGAGAAATAAGGAGAGAGGAATGCTCAGCCAGAGGAAGTGGACATCGATAGAGAAACACTAGGTCAGAAATATGAGGGAGGTTGCAGCAGGGGTCCATGCTGTTCCAGATAGATCAGGAAAGAATGGAACTCACATGGAAAATAATTACTTAGTATGGAGAGAGCAAATGGTCCATTGTGTATCTAATACTATATTATAAACAACACGCTTCACAGATGTCAAGGATTCCATTCGGACACTGTGAGGCCATGCATGTGGATGCACAGATTTGCCCCCCAGGAACATGAAGGGTGCAAGCACACAACCCTGCAAAGATATAGCTCCGTGCATTCCCAATTCACAGTGACCAGCTAAATAGATAAATAGCTAAAGAGCTAAATAGCTTAACATTGCGTGTGAAGTCTCAGCCTTACAAAGTGTGACATGGGATTCAGAAACAAGACTGCAGTTTTGTTTGGAAAAACAGAAGTGTGGTAATTTTTATTGCAGAGGTGACGATCTGACAACTGCACGGTTCTCCCAACTGGGAACACCAGTGTGAAGCATCAAGCTGCAATCTCAGGTCAGAACCAACGTTGCTTCCAATGTGCTCCAATAGCTACTCTACTAGTGTGCTGCACCCCCATGTTTAGGGTCTAACCCAGAGTCTCTGATAACTTTGAATTACCAGTGCTCCGGACTTTGCATAATATCTCCAGATCCAGTGTTCAAGATGTCGTCTGTCACTTCCCTCGCTCCCCCTTCCCCCAAACGGAACAAGGATAGCGTTCCCCTGGTACTCACCTTTCACCCCACTAGCCTCCGCATACGAAACATGGCCCCTCGAGCCATTCACTATGATCATGGCTGATCATCCGGAATCTTCTGCAACCCACCCCCTTCCCCCTTCTTCCCCCCCTTCCCTCGCTCTCCTATGCCCCACCTGGACTTGCACCCATTTCTCCCCTTTCTCTTCCCCTCCCCTTCCACCTACATGCCTTCCTCCAGCTTCATAATTTGCAACTCTTCTGTCTTTTTATCTTCCGCCTTTGTCCAACCATCAAAAATTCCCCTCACCTGTGTCCACCTATTACCTGCTAGATTTTGTCCTGCCCCTCCTCCCTTCCAGCTTTTAGCCTCACCCCCACACACACACATTTGTACATTCTCCCTATGACCACGGGGGTTTTCTCTGGGTGCTCCGGTTTTCTCCCACACTCCAAAGGTGTACAGGTTTGTAGGTTAATTGGGTTCTGTAAATTGTCAATTGTCCCTTGTGTGTAGGCCAGTGCTAGTGTAAGGTGTGATCGCTGGTCGGCAGTGCCTCTGTGGCCCAAGGAGCCTGTATCTGGGCTGTATATCCAAAGTAAAGTGATGTCTCCAGTAAAGTACCCAAGCCGTTGAAAGCCGACAAATCATGTGTTTAGTGGAAAATTTAGCACAGAATTCAGGAGTATATGCCTCAGCGAGAGAGAAGTGAAGAAGTGGACAAGGCTTTGTAAAGTCGTTGATATGATAATAATATCTTTTTTTTTTTTTTTAATTGTCATTACACATTAGTGCAACGAGATTTCGTATGCAGCTTCCAACCGATGTCAAAAATAAATAAAATAAATAAACTGTGCGACGTGACCATCTGAGGGAGACAGTCCAGGTGGGATGGGGGGCACTCAGCAGGGCCGGTTCAGAGCCGCTATAGCTCTGGGAATGAAGCTGTTTCTGAGTCTGGAGGTTCGGGCGTAGAAGGCCTTGTAACGTCTGCCGGAGAGAAGTAGTTCGAACAGTCCATTACAAGGGTGTGAGGAGTCTTTATGGATGCTGACGGCCTTGTTCAGCATTGTTGCGTTAAATATGAAGGCAGATGAGGGAGAGAGGAGATAAGAACAAGCTGACGAGCTGAGATTAAGGAAGGCCATATGAATCATTTGGGGGAAATGGAAAATACATGTGAGAAGGCATTGACTTCTGGATTGAGTTAAAATGGAGAAGTTAAATACAAACCAAATTCTGAAACTTACCCCAGTGAAAAAAATGAGTAGTGGGAGTTTGGAGGGTGGAAAGTTATAAATTGTAATAAACACACATTGTGCTTTTTTGGCTTACACCTAATGCATTACCAACCGTGATGGGGTTATTCCCCCTCAGCTCTGCAATCCTTCTTTGACAAATTACCACAAAAAAAAATTACTGAAGCATGACCACCTGACAGTTCAGTTTGTTTTAAGAATCAAATGGTGCTTTGTGATTATTGATGGAACCAGGAAATGGCAATTAATGCCATGTTGCACATGACTAATGATGGGGCAGGTTTAATTATAGCAGAAGGCAAGGATAACAGCCTCTAATTGATGTCCTTGCCTAATTGATGGTGCCAGACCATTGTATGACTGTGACCCAAGACCTACAGAGCTATCATGAAGAGTATGTGTCTTTCTATACCTGTCAGTTGTGACTCAGTTGTTGCATTCTCCCCTTTGAATTAGATGGTTATGGTATCAAATACTTCACCAGGAAACTGGACACAAGATGTTTCCACTAGTGGGGGAGTCTATGACGAGAGGTCATAGCCTCACAATTAAAGGATGTATTTTTAGGAAAGAGATGAGGAGAAATGTATTTAGGTGACGAATCTGTGGAATTCTTTGCCACAGAAGGCTGTAGAGGTCGTCAGTGAATATTTTTAAGGCAGAGGTAGATAGATTCTTGATTGGTACAGGTGTCTGAGGTTATGGGGAGAAGGCAGGAGAATGCAGTTAGGAGGTAGAGATAGATCAGCCATGATTGAATGGTGGAGTAGATATGATGGGCCGAATGACCTAATTCTACTCCTATCACTTATGACCTTATAACATGTAATACACGATGACACTTCAATTAACTAAGGAATTACTGCACATTTGAAGAGAGAGATCTTCTACAAGGGATGCAAAATTGAGGATGGCCAGTTCCGGGATTCCATTCCTTTTCCCGCTGAAGTTCTGCAACGTATTATCTCTCATACACCCGTGAGTTCTCCCTCAGTGGTTTTACTTCTTAACTACACTAGGAATAATTCATAGTGGTCAACTGACCTACCAGCACATCTTTGTGATCTGTTGAAACTCTATGTAGTCACATGGTGAACATGCAAACACCACAAGTCAACATCAGAGATCAGAATCCAACCTGGTTTTCTAAAGCAGTGAGGCAGCAGAACTAACTACCGCATACCCGAGTGATTATATCCTCTGACTTGCACATTTACAGTGCAACCTTCCTGGCGAATAGTTACTTTAGATATACAGCATGGAAACAGGCCCTTCGGTCCACCGAATCCACTCTAACCAGTGATCACCCAAACGTTAGCATTATCCTACTCACTAGGGACAATTTACAATTTTTACCAAAGCCAATTAACCTATATACCTGTACATCCCTTTGGAGTGTGGAAGGAAACCAGATTAACCACAGGGTTACAGGGAGAATGTACAAATTCTGCACAGACAGCATCCATAGTCAGAATCAAACTCAGGTCTCTGGTGCTGTAAGGCAGCAACTCTACCGCTGTGCACTGTGCCACATTGTACTTCTAATACGATGATCAGTAAGATATTGAAATATAAGATAGTCATTGACACTCCCACCCGATAATCACAAATTCCTCCTCTGTAACAAATTCCTGCATTTAGTTAGGAACTCTATTCAAAGAGTAGAAAAGCACTGAAAAAGAATTGGACTGTCTGCCTTTACACTGTACAACCATATACAGGATTATAAGAGTGAATAAATGTCAATACACAATGTTTCCTGGGGGTGCTCCCCTGTAGAAGAATAGGAATAAATCTGAAGAACAAAATTGAAATAAATGTAAAATCTATTGTACAAGTAACAATAAAGAACAGCAATTAGACCAAATTGTAGATACCGGGAGGGGGGGGGGGGGTGGAGAGGGATAAAAGCCCCTGCTAAAGCCCCTGTCCCACGATGCGAGTTTACCCAAGAGCTCTCCTGAGTTTTAAAAAAATCAAACTTGTGGTACTTCATCACGAGTATTTTTTTTACTCTTGGACATTTTTCACAGTGTTGAGTACCCGAGTACCTGCCGTTAGCATTATGAGCCGCTACGAGACATCCACGAGTTCCAACGTACCCGCTACGTGCATTCTACATACTTACCACGAGTTTGATTTTTTTTTAAAAGCTCTTTTAAAAAGAGCTCTTGGGTAAACGCGCATTATGGGTATGTCTCCAAAAATGTTGTTTACATTTTCGAGCACTCTGTGTCAATTGCAATAAGGAAGAGAAGCAATGTTGTATCCATTTCTGGGAAATTAATTAGGATAAGTGGAGATAGTTTCAGTGGAAGAACATTAGGATAGAAGAGGTCGTAAATGGGTGTCAAAATCGTCAAGGAAAGGGGTAAAGAAAGCTCGGCAAAGCCAACAGCATAATCAAGGACCAGTCTCACCCCATTCACTCCCTCTTCTACAAAAGGTACAGAAGTTTGTAAACGCATACCTCCAGATTCAAGGACAGTTCTTCCCAACTGTTATCACGCAACTGAACGGTCCTCTCATCAGCTAGAGTGTGGGCCTGACCTCCCATCTCCCTCATTGGAGATTTTTGAACTGTCTTTAATCAGATTTTATTGGACTTTATTGGATTGCACCAAATGTTGTAACCTTTATCCTTTATCTGTGAATGGCTTGATTGTATTCATGCATAATCCTTTCTTTCACTGGAAAGCACACAAATAAAAGCTCTTCACTGTTCCTCGGTACACGTGACATTAATAAACTAAACTAAGAAGTCAAAAATAACGACAGCCAATTAGATGCATCAACTTCAGATATTTCAGTTATTTCTGAAGGAATTGGAATTAAAACCGTGAAGAGAAAAAGCGACTTGGTTGGATCCAAGAAGTGCAATTTAACTTTTTGGGTGCATCAAAACCTAGCAACAGGGTGAATAAGAAACAGGTGGCTAACAGACAGAAAGAGCTTAAAGAGGCAGCTATAATGTAATGCAGTTAACTGTGAAGTTTTACATTTATTCACTGACAATTCATATTTATTCAGACAATTCATTCAATGAGCCACGACACACAGTAATTCCACCTGTGCTGCACGATTATACTGTTGTTCGTCAGTCTGGATAGAACTGTTGCATTAATCTTCTCCTTTCCCTTAAACCCCATTCTACTTTTGTAAACTACTCGAACAGAGGAAGATTTTCTGCATTGTACTGCAGAGCACAAAGAGAAGGTCTATTCGATATACTGTATTCCAGGTCCAAATGGGCCCAGATTACCAGCGGCTTAAGTGTGGAATTCTGAATTGTTTGTCGCCCTGTCTTGACTTGAGTAATATATCTCACATGATTCTTACAGTGGCCGCAGCTTTTCCGAACCGTGCTACAGATGCATGCAGTTCTTTGTGTTAAATTGACAACTGCATGCCATTCTATCCGAACAATACCCATGTCCACAACTGGATAGAAAACACACTGTAACCGGGAAGACAACACATTTGTAATCTGTTGACAAGCACTGGAATTGAAACTAGCTTCTGGAAGAAACAAGATAGTGTTCACATGTTCATGAGTCATAAGAGCAGCATTAGGCCATTCGGCCCATCATGGCTGATCTATCTTTCCCTCTCAACCCCATTCTCCTGCCTTCTCTCCGTAACATTTGACGGCGTTACTCATCAGCAACTTTAAAAATATCCAATTGGCCTCCACCAAAGTCTGTGGCGATGAATTCTTCAGATTCATCACCCTCTGACGAAATAAATTCCTCCTCATCTCCTTTCTAAAGGTCATCCTTTTATTCTGTGGCTGTGCCCTGTGGTCCTAGACTCTCCCACTTGTGGAAACATCCTCTCCACATCCACTCAATCCGGGTCTTTCACTGTTCGGTAAAACACAATATTGTTTAATGAAACAATAACATAGGCTTGATAGAGTGCAGAGGAAGATTTACAAGGATGTTGCTCGGACACAAGGGCCTGAGTTATGGGGAGAGGTTAAGCAGGCTAGGACTCTATTCCTTGGAGCGCAGGAGCATGAGGGATGATCTTATAAAGGCATACAAAATCATGAGAGGACTAGTTTAGTTTAGTTTAGAGATATAACACGGAAACAGGCCCTTCGGCCCACCGGATCCACACCGACCAGCGATCCCCGCACATTAACATCATCCTACACCCACTAGGGACAATTTTTACATTTACCAATGCAGGTCACAGGGAGAATGTACAAACTCCGTTCAGACAGAACCCATAGTCGGGATCAAACCTGGGTCTCCGGCGCTGCATTCGCTGTAAGGCAGCAAGTCTACCACTGCGCCACCATGACCACCCTAAATCAGGTAGACGCACAAAGTGTCTTTCCCTGAGTAGGGGAATCAAGAACCAGAGGACATAAATTCAAGGTGAGGGGGGAAATTATATAATAGGAAAATCAGGAATGTGGTGGGTGTATGGGATGAGCTACCGGAGGAGGTAGTTGAGGCAGGTAGTATTGCGACATTTAAGAAACTTTTGGACAGATACATGGATAGGACAGTTTTGGAGGGATATGGGCCAAATGCAGGCAAGTTGGATTAATGTAGATGGGCATGTTGGTCAGTGTGGGCAAAGTGGGCCGAAGGGCCTGTTTCCACACTGTTATGACTCCATGACTCTAAATGCCAGAAACACACAGCACGTTGGGCAGCATTTGAGGTGAAAGAAGCAGTCAACGTTTCCACTACTGAGGAAGGGGTGTCGACCCAAATTAGGCTGCACAGTGGCACTACTGCTCCTGCTAGTGTCTCAAAGCAGCAGCAACTTGGGTTCAGTTCTGACCATAAAGTTAGCTGCCTCGGACTTTAGGAGCTCCGAAGTAGAAAGTGAACTCTAAAATAAAAAAAATTGATTTATTTTAATTACTTTGTTGACTGTGGGAAAGACAGATGCTGGAAAAGCGGATCCAATCTGTGCTCGAACATTTTAACCTCAGGGTCAGCATTAACAACCCATCACCTGGCGGTGGCTCCCTCCAAGTGGACAGGCAGCACATTATGTTCCTTACAAGTTCCACTAATGAGACACCTCATTACATCTTCAGGCCTTTGCAATGTGTTTCGTGGCAAGCTGCCCAAGACCTGACACAGCACGGGCATATCTTCTGACTCTGGTGTCACCAGAGGAGTTTCCCAAGCAAAGGTAGTTGCCTGGAACATATCCTTAATGTGTTCATTTCAGACAAAGTCCTAGTAAAATGGAGATTTGAATGAAGTGTATAAAATTATGAGAGGCATAGATCAGAACCTTTTCCCCCGGGTGGACTTTTCCCCTAGAGGGCATAAGGCAAGAGGGGGGAACGTTTAACAGAGAAAGTTTAATGGAGAGGTTTTTTACACAGAGAGTGGTGGGGGCCTGGAACGCATTGCCAGGGGTGGTGGTGGAGGTGGATACAGCAGTGGTGTTTAAGAGGCTTTTAGATAGACACACAGAAGTGCAAGGAATCGAGGGATATGGGTCATGTAGGCAGATGAGATCAGTTTAATTTGGCATCATTTTCAACAACAACATTGAGATCCATGGGGTATGCTCCTGTGCTGTAGAGTTCTACAGTATGTTCTATGTTAAACCACAGTTGTTTGGCATCAGCAGGAACAAAATAAATCCAATGGGTCCAATAGAACATCTCACCACCACAGGACAAGACTGAACCACAACTGGGTCCAGACACTGTCAGCAATCAGTCAGAAGGGGCAACAAATTAGTTCACCAGGAAGGAGATATTGGGAGGCACTCAACATCAGCAGTTCATCGGGCATTTTGAGTACTTACCCTGTGACAAATGTGTGACCGTGAATTCTCTTCTCACTGGTTTCAGATCAATCCTATTCAAACTTTCATAATTTGGTGGAAGGGACAGCGAGGAAAATGCATGGATCGCTGCTTTTTAACAATTCATTCTGCTGAATTTTATTGGAGACATGACCAGCCCTTGTTGGGATAGTGGCCACTGCGGGATTCATGAGTAGATGTCACAGAAGGGTGATTAAAACTGTCTTCCTGTTATAGTTACATTATTTTTCAATTTTTAACATTTAAGGAAGCCTGTCAGATGGAAAGTGAAAGTCATAAATCGGATAAGCCTTCTTTTTACTAACATATAAATCAGTGAAGGTTAAGGCCGATAAATCTAGTTAATAGCCATCCTGTTAATTAAACAACAACACTAACAAATACTTTGAGGCAAGAGATCAGAATGGGAAAAATACTCGTTTAAGCTACAACTACTTCACAGACACAATACAAATCTCTTTGTTAGAACAGCTTGGAAATATAAGACGAAGACTGGGAGATAGAAGCAGAAAGAGGCTATTCAGCCCTTCACCCCTGCACTAATATCCAATAAGCTCAAGGCTAATTGTTTTAACCCATTGCCACTGCCTTGAACCGTACCATCGTAAGATCTGGAACATTTGGATATAAGGCAAATAGTAAGAATGATCTGGACAGGGAAAACAAGCATTTAAAAAAAAATAATAACTGAATAAAAGTAATGCTATGACTAGTCAAACATGAGCTGTGAAGATGGTTCCAAAGGGTGGGCTTTAGAACAAGCTGATAAACATAATGCATCAAGTTCTGAACTACGAAGATAGACACAACATGCTGGAGCAACTCAGGGGACAGCAGCATTTCTGGAGAGAAGGAAACGGTGACGTTTCGGGTCGAGACCCTTCTTCAGACCCGAAACGTCACCCATTCCTTCTCTCCAGAGATGCTACCTGTCCCGCTGAGTTCCTCCAGCATTTTGTGTCTATCTTCGGATTAAACCAGCATTTGCAGTTCTTTCGTACACATGTTCAGAATTACACTCAGTTTTCAATTTCCTGACTAAAACTCAGAAGGTTTTGACTTGAGTAAAGCCATGTATCTTAATAATAGTCATAGAGCTGTACAGCTGGAAACAGGCACCTCAACCCAAATCATCCATGCCAAGTACAGCACCCGTCTATGCCTGCATTTGACCCAAATCCCTCTAACCTATTCCCATCTATGCATCTGTATCTTTTAAATGCTGCTATCAGACCTCCCTCAACCACTTCCGCTGACAGCCCGTCCCATGTGCAGACCACCCTCTGTGTGACGAAGTTGCCCCTCAGGTTCCTCTTAAAAGTGTCCCCTCAGATTCCAATTAATAGTTGTGAACAACTTCATGAAATATACATGAAAAGTTTTGAGAAATCAACAGGAAACACGATATTACAGATTCTGAGTTATGAAATGTGAGAGGGTGAATTAAAATTCTTGCTGTGAGGAAGATCGGCTCTGACATGATAGAAATTTACACTGAGTTTGAAAATTATGCAGCCCTATGTGAAACACAGCCCTTAAATCGTGAGAAGCAAGTTGGCTGTGATTGATTGGGAAGGCGCATTAAAAGGTACGACTGTGAACAAGATATGCCCAGCATTTAAAAGAAATACTGCAAGATAGTGAGCAAAATATACAGTATATCCCTTTGACTCACAAAAACCCAATAGGAAAAGTAGTCTGTCCATGGCTGACAAGGGAAATTAAAGATAGAAAATGAAAACATAGAACATAGACACTACAGCATAGCAACAGGCCCTTCGGCCCACAGCGTCTGTGCCAAACATGATGTTAAGATCAACTCTTGTCTGCCTGCACATAATCCACATCACTCCATTCCCTGCATATCCATAAGCCTATCCAAAATTATTTTAATTGCCACTATTGTATCTGCGTCCACCACCACCCCCACCAGCGAGTTCCAGGCACTCACCACCCTCAGTGTGAAAATCTTGCCCCGCACATCTCCTTTAAACTAGCGAGACAGGCAGCATTTCTGGAGAGATGAAATGGGTGACGTTTCGGGTCGAGACCCTTCTTCGTCATTCTTCTCTCCAGAGAGGCTGCCTGTCACTCTCTCGCTGAGTTACTCCAGCATTTTGTATCTATCTTCGGTTTAAACCAGCATCTGCTGTTCCTTCCTAGACATAGCCGACAGTTCAGGTTATGTATATTCTCCACTCCCAGTGAAGAAAATACAAAAAAAAAACCCAAAATCATAGAGGGACAACTGATACAGAGAGAAATGAAGTTACCTGCAGTTGAAGAATTCAATAATGAGCCCAGACAGCTGGACTTGCCCAGACTGAGAGGACATGTCATTTCTCCAGCGGGCTTTGGGCCTCATTATAGCAGTGCAGGATGCCACACAGCAGAGCAATAAGTGTGAACAGCAATGGGATGGAGAATAATTAAAGTATGACAAATGCTCAGGGTCAGCCGTATGGTTGAGGAGACCACATTGTGAACACCTCGGGGCAGGCAGCATCTCTGGAGAGAAGGAATGGGTGATGTTTCGTGTCGAGACCCTTCTTCAGACTGAGGAAGGCTCTCGACCCGAAACGTCACCCATTCCTTCTCTCCAGGGATGCTGCCTGTCACGCTGAGTTACTCCAGCAGTTCACCAGACTGGAGGAAGTGCAAGTGAATCATTCCTTCACCCAAGAAGACAATTTGGATCCCTGGATGATGGAGAGGGAAGAGTTGAAAGGACTAGTGTTGCATCGCCTGTGTTTGCAAGGGAATGGCGTGAGAAGGGATGGTTGCTAGTGGGAACCTAAAGCTGAACCAAGGAATCGCAAAGGGGACAGTCTCTACAAAATGCTGAGGGAGAGGGGAAATTGTGACTGGCGGAGGAATCTCTTTTCATGGTGGTGTAAATTGCGGGGGACTTCGTTCAATGGGGTGGTTGGTGGAGGGGAAAGTGAAGACCGGGGTACTCACTCCTTCTGTCCTAGAAAAGAGGGGGTGGGAGCACAGGGGCAGGAAATAGATGAGGTGTGGTTTGGGCTTTGCTAACAATGGTAGAAGGGAAGCTAGGGAAAGGAAGAAGGAAGATGTTTCAGAAGCACCTGTATAGAAAGTCTCACCATTGGAGCAAATATGACTGACATGGAAGAACTGGAAGAATGGAATAGAGGAGGCAAGGTTGGACAAAGAATAATTGATAAATAAGTGGAGTCAGTAGCTTGTATTGGATATTAGTTGTCAGCCTATCACCTGAGATTAGTTTAGTTTAGTTTAGAGATACAGCGCGGAAACAGGCCCTTTTTCCCACCGAGCCAGCACCGACCAGCGATCCCCGCACATTAACACAATGCCTACACACTCTAGGGACAATTTTACACATATACCAAGTTCTCGGAGAAGATCCACACGGTCACAGCAAGAACGTACAAACTCCGTACAGACAGCACCCGTAGTCGGGATCAAACCCGGGTCTCTGGCGCTGCAAGCGCTGTAAGGCAGCAACTCTACCACACTACCGCTCTGCCACCGTGTCGCCCTTAATGGAGGAGTAGATGGAGGTAGAAGCACCCAGAAAGGGAAAGATGGAGTCAGAAATTGAGAAAGTTGTCTTGCTAAATTTATATAGGATACTGGTGACACCTGGAGTGTTGTGTCTCTTTATCCTAAAAACAGGAATATTTGCCACAGAAGGAGTGCAACAAAGATTCATCAGACTGATTTGTTGGTGTTTAAGAAGAGGCACTGTGATGCAGCAGTAGAGTTGCTGTTTTCCAGCGCCAGAGACCGGTTCAATCCTGACCATAGTGCTGTCTGTACGGAGTTTGGATGTTCGCCCTGTGTTTTCTCCGGGTGCTCCAGTTTCCTCCCACATTCCAAAGATGTGCAGGTTGGTAGGTTAATTGGCTTCTGAAAAAATAAGTTGTGCCTAGTGTGCAGGATAGAACTAGTGTATGGGTGATCGCAGGTTGGCACGGACTAGGTGGGCCAAACAGCCTGCTTCCACTCTGCATCTCTATACTGACATAAACTAAATGACACTATGCTGAGTAGCCACTCTGTACACTAAAACATGTCAGGCCTTTCCCGAAGATTTCCCACACTGGACTTTTACCAATTTCCACCCTGCCACTGTGGAAATGTGCTACTTTGGAGCAGGTGTAAATGGGGGAGGAGGAAATCAGAGCTGATGTCAGCCATGCCCTGTTAAAATGTGCGGGCCACTATCTGGCTGAACAAAGCAAAGTTGAAGCCACGGAACACATCAGCCAAACACCCTCTCTGCCAAAGTTAGTGAACGTGCAGCAACGAGAAGAAGCCTCCTGAGTATAGAAGCTTCCAACCCTATACAAGGATAGACTGTTTAGTTTAGTTTAGAGATACAGCATGGAAACAGATCCTTTGGCCCACCAAGTCCACGCCGACCAGCGATCCCTGCACACTAACACTATCCTACACACATTAGGGGCAATTTTACAATTTTACCGAAGCCAATTAGTCTATAAACCTCTATGTCTTTGGAGTGTGGGAGGAAACCGGAGCTCTCAGAGAAAACCCACGTAGGTCACGGGGAGAACGTTCAAACTCCGTACAGACAGCATCTGTAGTCAAGATCGAAACCGGGTCTCTGGCACTGTTTGGCAGCAACTCTCCCACTGCGCCACTGAGCAGCCGAGAACGTCTTCAGCCTCAATCAATCCATCTCTTCATGTTAACAAGGTACATTTAAACACCTGGACATATTGAAGACTACACACGCACGCACACTAACATTTATCAGAATTCTCCCTCACTGCACTTAGCCATGCAGTTAAATATATAACATGAGGCTGAACAAACTCCTTGAATGGCAAATAATTGATACCACTTATCGGGAACAGACTTTATGCTCTAATCTGGTACAATGGTTCCATACTTGGAAATGCAATCAGCACTTCATTATTCCTTTTGTATGTTCCTCTGTGCCGAGAGAGCTTCAGTGGGCATTGTACAGAGTGCTGCATTGACAGCTACAGCCAGGAATAAATGGGATGCTTTGAAAACCCCAGTTTATGAAATCTAAGGATGGGTAATGCAGATTATGTCTTCCTTTGACACTGAGGCAGCCAGTTACCAGTCACTGTAAGTAAATGATAATGATCAGAAACTTCTACCATTTTTGACAAACATTCATCTTCTTAAAACTGGTTACAGTCAGAAGAATACCACTTCCACTTGTCTGATACTCTTGTGGTCGAACACAAAATTACTCCAGTGCACTGCCTGGCCTCTGAATGAATACAGGATCCCTAATTATCAGCAGGGAGTTATATCAGTGCTTTCTCAAATGCTGGCAAGCTATGCCTCATGAATGACAAGATGTTGAGTGAAAAGATGTACGAGCATATAGATCCTTTTTTTTAAACTTGTTCATGTGAAGTGGGAATTACTGGTAAGGCTCATTCATACTTGCTTCCCAAACTAAGTATTCTGCTGTGGATGTAATGAATTGCAGATGCTCATTAACTAAAAGAAGACACAAGGTGCTGGAATAATTCAGTGGGTTAGACAGCATCTCTGGAGAACATGCAAAGGTGACATTTTGGGTTCCTGCTACAGATTGATTGTGGGGGGAAGAAATAAAGCTGGAAGGGAGGAGGGGCAGGACAAAGTCTGGCAGGTAATAGGTTAATACAGGTGAGGAGGGTTTTCGATTCACTGATGGTAGACGAAGGCCAGAGATTAGTTTAGTTTTTAGTTTAGAGATACAGCGTGCAAACTTCTGCCCACCCAGTCATTGGTGCATTGGAGCTCATAAGTTCATACATTATGGGAGCAGAATTAGGCCATTCGGCCCATCAATTCTACTCCACCATTCAATCCTGGTTGATCTATCTTTCCCTCTCACCCCTGCCTTCTCGCAACAACCCCTGACACCCTTACTAATCAAAAGTTAAATGTGCTTCGATCAAAAGGCAAACTCAGAGCAACCCTATGATGGGACTGCCAACCTTCATTGGAAAGGTAAGCTTGGGGAAGGTTCTGTGTTGATTTTTCTTTAGTTAGGTTTTTTCCACATTTCGAATCAATCAACTGCAGCTTCATGCGTTTTTAAATAAAGTTATTATCTTTAAACATTTATATTCTTCGATTGTATAAATCAGCGTTTTTGTAAAACTGTTTCCGAAATTCTTAGACAAATTAGACACCATCACCGTGGTCCTTAGACTGGGCATCGTAGCTAATGCCAATCGCTTCAACACAGAGCAACAAAGGCAGTCACACCAGCAGTGTGCCGGGAGCTATGAGACCAGCACAGGCACCACCTGCAAGGCCTGCACAAGGATCAATGCAATCCATCCCATTGAATTTAAAACAGTTAGTTCAAGTAACCTGCATGAATCAATAAACTATAACCTCGTTACAGCTAACCATCCATTCATACATGAGAACACACATATAAATGTAGTCACATTATCACGCTGCACTGCACATAAACTGTGTCTTCTGTCCCTCTGGGGAAATCAGTCTGCGCACTTCAAAGCACAGCTTTGATCAAAACTCGCTTTCTGTCAAAGGTGCCCTATGGTAGTTGACCACCGCTAATCAGTAGCATCTGATCGGCAGCCAATTCACCAATTTAACGTCTCCCGACTCGCATCGTGGCACAGCTGGCCGTTCTCGACTGAGGTGAGGCAAATGTTTTCCAAGCACACAACATACAATAGACAATTGGTGTAGGAGGAGGCCATTCGGCCCTTTGAGCCAGCACCGCCATTTAATGTGGCCATGGCTGATCATCCCCAATCAGTAACCCGTTCCTGCCTTCTCCCCATATCCCCTGACTCCGCCATTTTTAAGAGCCCTATCTAGTTCTCTCTTGAAAGCGTCCAGAGAACCCGCCTCCACTGCCCTCTGAGGCAGAGAATTCCACAGACTCACCACTCTCTGTGAGAAAAAGTGTTTGCTCGTCTCCGTTCGAAATGGCTTACTCCTTATTCTTAAACTGTGGCCCCTGGTTCTGGACTCCCCAACATCGGGAACATGTTTCCTGCCTCTAGCGTGTCCAAACCCTTAACAATCTTATATGTTTCAATGAAATTCTCTCTCATCCTTCTAAACTCCAGAGGGTACAAGTCCAGCTGCTCCATTCTCTGAGCATATGACAGTCCTGCCATCCCAGGAATTAACCTTGTAAACCTACGCTGCGCTCCCTGAATAGCAAGAATGTCCTTCCTCAAATTAGGGGACCAAAACTGTACACAATACTCCAGGTGTGGTCTCACTAGGGCTCTGTACAACTGCAGAAGGACCTCTTTGCTCCTATATTCGATTACTCGTGTTATAAAGGCCAACATGCCATTCGCTTTCTTCACTGCCTGCTGTACCTACATGCTTGCTTTCATAGACTGATGTACAAGGACCCCCAGATCCCATTGTACTTCCCCTTTTCCCAACTTGATGCCATTTAGATAGTAATCTGCCTTCCTGTGTTTGCTACCAAAGTGGATAACGTCACATTTATCCGCATTAAACTTCATCTGCCATGCATCTGCCCACTCCCCCAACCTGTCCAAGTCACCCTGCACTCTCATAGCATCCTCCTTACAGTTCACACTGCCACCCAGCTTTGTGTCATCTGCAAATTTGTTAATATTATTTTGAATCCTTTCATCCAAATCATTGATGTATATTGTAAATAGCTGCGGTCCCAGCACCGAGCCTTGCGGTACCCCACTAGTCACTGCCTGCCATTCTGAAAGGGACCCGTTAATCCCTACTCTTTGTTTCCTGTCTGCCAACCACTTCTCTATCCATGTCAGCACTCTATCTCCAATACCATGTGCCCTAATTTTGCCCACTAATCTCCTATGTGGGATCTTATCAAATGCTTTCTGAAAATCCAGGTACACTACATCCACTGGCTCTCCCTTGTCCATTTACCTAGTTACATCTTCAAAAAACTCCAGTCACATACACTGAGTCTGGGTGCCGCACAACATATCGCCTTTTGGAAAATGAATCCTACGTCAATTTTTCCTGACAACATGGTAAGGCCGGAAGAAAAAACAGGGAAAGAATAGAGCCCCTCGGGGCCAAAAGGGGAGCTGCTTGTATGGAGTCCGAAGGTATAGCAGTGTTCCTAAATTAGTTGAGTTTAGTTTATTGTCACGTTTACCAAGATACAGTAAAAAGCTGTTGTTGCATACTAATCAGTCAGCAGAAAGACAATACATGATTACAATCGAGTCATTCACAACATACAAGTATGATAAAGGGGATAACGTGAGAAACATTTAATGCAAGATAATGTCCAGTAAAGTCCGATTAAAGATAGTCCGAGAGGCAGTTGGTAGCTCAGGACTGCTCTCCAGATGTCGGTAGAATGGTTCAGTTGCCTGATAACAGCTGGGGAAGAAAATGGCCCCGAATCCGGACCCGAATCACACCAATATCTCGCCTGATGGAAGAGGGGAGAAGAGGGAGTGACCGGGGTGTGACTTTGTCCTTGATTATGCTGATGATTAGGATCATTCACATGGAAACTTTTCATCAGGACTCACCAGTGAAACAGACTTTGTACTTGGAGAAATTAGCAAAGGGAAAGATCGAAGCAAGTCTCAATAAGTGCGGAGGATGTACTCAATGATTCAATTCAATGATTCAATGACACTTTATTGCCACATGTATCTAGGTACAGTGAAATGCTTTGTTTTGCATACAACTCTGTAAAATCCTACAGCGGATTTCACCTAGTCAGTGCACAAGAGTCGCCACATTTCTTGCGCCAACAATGTTACACAAAGCTCACCGAGCTTTACTTAATACACTTAAAGCTGGGATTGTATAGATTGTACAGACATGGTCAGGATCGAGCCTGGGTCTCTGGCGCTGAAAGGCAGCAACTCTACCAATCTATCCCTGTGTTCTAATCATTCTGCGATTTTGCAAAGGGCAAATTAACTCACCGGAACACCCCAGGGATAAATAAACTAAAATTCAAAATTAGGAAGATTATACACGCTATGTAAATAGAAAAGAGGAGATGGTGATAAAGGAATATGAGAGCAGTTAGGAAAAACAATTAAGACAGGGAAATTAGAAAATAAACATTCCACAACTGCACAAAGGACAAGGTGAAAATCGGGATGAGGGAAAGAATCATTTAGATACACTTGTGAAACTCACAAGTAATAACAATATGCAGAATGAATAGAATGACCTCAGTACTAAATAGAGTAACTTACCCAGAGGATATGTGAGGGGAAAAAAAGACAAAATGCAGAAAGATATTTAAGAATTAAAAAAGGCAAGTAATGAAATAACAAACTGAAAAAGAATCTATATGAAACAAAATTACAGAAAATGGAAAAGATGGTAGTGTAGGAAATTCTGAAAATTATAAGAAAAAAGAATAGCTTGTAATATGCTTTATACAAGATCTTATGTACTGAGAAAGCACTTTGGAAAAAATGTTAACATATTGAAGGATGTTAGGAGAGGCAATAAATAGATTTATAGAAGGAACTGTAGACGCTGGTTTACACCGAAGATAGACGCAAAATGCTGGAGTAACTCAGCGGGACAGGCTGCATCATTGGAGAGAAGGAATGGGTGATGTTTTGGGTTGAGACCCTTTTCAGGTCGAGAGTCAGGGGAAAGGGTAAAGATATGGAAGGGTAAGGTGTGAATATGACAGATCAAAGCAGGCAATAATCAAGGAAATGTAGAATGGTTCTTTGTTAGCTGATGGGAAGGTGATAACATGGCATACAAACTAAAATAGTAAGATTAAACGAGAACTTACCAGTTTGAAGTTTGATCTGTATTTTATGAGGAGTTACGATGAGGGATTACGTGAAGAACCCGCTCAGTGCACAGGCGCGGCATACTTCCAAGCAGCGGTGTGGAATCACAGATAGACACAGTTATTTTGAAGTAAACATAGTAAAGATAAGGAGACATCAATTTATTAGTTTGATCCATATAATGAGGGTGGGAGCGGAGGGCACGTAATCCCTCATCGTAACTCCTCATAAAATACAGATCAAACTTCAAACTGGTAAGTTCTCGTTTAATCTTACTATTTTACTTCGGAGTCACGTGAGTGACTACGTGAAGATTTCAAAGCTCTGTGATTTCAAACCGTGTAACAGTTTCATTTCACTCACTGCCGAAGTTCTTGAGGGAGGAAGTGTTATCGTAATGAACCAATGAGTCTATTTGTAGAAAAACACAATGGTATTTTTTAAACAATAACAACAAAGAATTAAGTTGCTCCCCTGGGCTTAAATTAAATATTTGCAGTTCGTAAATCTTTACTGCAAATAAACCAGGTTTTGCCAACGGCTTATTATAAAATTTCTGAACGGTCTTTTCCCTTCCCACCATCCTGCTGTAGCCAGGATGTGGTCTATAGGCATGTCCATTCTTTAGCCGTCGACATGGATGCTGCCCTGGTGGAATAAAATTTGTACATGTTAGTGTTTATCCCAGCAGTTTCTAGCACCTGCTTGAGCCATCTCGCAATGGTTTGGCTCGTACCCCACCATAAGGTTTTTGTGACTGACCCACAAGGCTTTTCATCTCCCTCGAATATTCTGGTTGTGTCTATGTAGGATAGTAGGTGGGTCATGGCACATAACCGTGGTTCTGGTGGGTAAGCCACGACTGGATTAGGTGTTCCTGGTCTGCTCTGTTTGACCAGTCGCTGGATAACGACAGATCTGGTCTGGAGCTATGATCATGTTGTCCAGTCACAATAGGTGTAGTGACTGGACCCTCTGAGCGGATACAAGTGCCATCAACATGAGCGTCTTTAGTGTAGCTTGCTCGAGGCCGGGGGATCTGGCTGGTGGCCATTCCCTGTGATATGTCAGGACCACACTGATATCCCAAATATGGGTATACCTGGGCTTAGGGCTTGATATTGTAAATGCCCTTCATCAGTTTTACCACTAGTGGCTGGGATCCCATCGCCTGTTGTCCTGCCACTGGTTTGAGATAAGCAGAAAGAGCACTCTGCGCTGTGTTGATGGCACTGTAGCTGATCCCTACATCGTGGTGTAGATGGCCAGGAACTCCAGTATGTTGGTGGCTGTAGCTGTTGCGTATGTTGTCCATGTTTCCTGGCAGTACTTCTCCCTTTTTTGATGCTGGTTAAGTACTGCCTCTTGGTGGATGTTCGAAGGGATGCCGACATGGTGGTGATGGTTTGTTTGGACAATCCCAGTTCCAGGTAAGGTCTGTTCAAACTTGCAACCCAGGCGTTTAATTTTCTCATGGCATGGGTGTTTAGCTTACCTGGTAGGTAAGTAGCTGATAGCCAATATGTCTTTCGACATACCATTGCCAAATCATGTTGACCAATTTGTCGCATGATAATGATTTTATGCCACCCATATGGTTAATATAAGCCATCACCGTAGTATTTATCAATTTGTAACCGAACATGCAAGTGCTGCATATTAGATAAATATGCTTTTAAACCATAAAAGGCGCCCAACATCTCTAGATAGTTAATGCCCAGTGTAAGTAGTAATGATGACTCTAGTTTAGTCCATCTACCACTTGTGCTGGATATGGAGTTAGTCGCTCCCCAGCCTTGAGCACTGGCATCTGTTTGAATAACTAAAGTAGGGTTAGTGATAAAGATAGGGCTGAAACTATGCCAAACGTTTTCTGCCCACCACTGTAGCTCTGATATTGCTTCAGTGGGTAAGTTCATGACACGATCATAGTGACCTGTATGTCGTTTTATTGCCCGTACCTTTGCTCTCTGTAAAATGTTTTGATAGTGCAAAGGTCCGAATTGTGTAGCCGGAAATGCTGCTACCATTTCCCCAATTACTCTTGCTACTTGTCGAATAGTTGGTCGCTCGTTGACCATTAATTTGTTGCATGATTGTGCTAATTCAACCATTTTTGCCTTTGGCAAGGTAACAGTCATATTGACTGAGTTAATTGTGAAGCCCAGGTAGTCCATGATAGTGGATGGCTTCAACTTAGATTTATCTGGATGTAGGACGAACCCCAGAGTTTCGAGGAGCTGTTTTGTAGCTGATACTGCTGCCACAGCCAATTCCATCGTTTTCCCTACTATGAGAATATCCTCCAGATATGCCATGACAATATGTTTTTGTTTTCTTAGTATTGCCATGGCTGGGTTCAATATTTTGGTGAATAATCTTGGGCTGAAGTTCGCCCATAGGGCAATGCTTTGTACCATCCAGATAAATTTTAGGTATCTGCGATGATCCTTGTATATTGGTACTAGATAGTAAGCATCTTTAAGATAAATGCTTGCCATGAAGTGTCCTTTGGAATTCAGTTGTTTGGCAGTAACATATATCTCCATTTTGAAATGTATATACTTAACAAATTTGTTTAGTGATGTTAAGTCAATGATGATGCGACAGACACCATCCTTTTTGGTTTTAGTGAATATATTCGATACAAATTCCAAAGGTTCATGTTTGGTCTTTTCGATGACCCCCTTTGTGATAAGTCTCACCAGTTCAGCTTGTCCCTCACGTTTCTCTTTGACGGAGGGAGAAATACCCTTTGGGGCCATTGTTGAACTGGTGGCGTTTTTTCTGACATGAATTGTATTTTATATCCTGTAATGTTGTTGAGTATATACTTGTCACTCGTGACCATACCCCATGCTTCTTTAAACAAGTGTAATCTCCCCCCTGTTAATAAAGCACCCTTATTCTCTATATGCTGGTAGGGACCAGACCCACCTACCTCCATGGTTATTGGCGATTCTGTTTCTTCATTTTCCTGAAGATTTTGTTCTGACGTGCTGGCGATGTTGGGGGGAGGCGCATTTTCCAGAGGGTCCGCTGCGGGCCCTGATCTGAAAGATCTTTGGGGATAATGTGCGGACCCCAAGCGTTCACCAGTCCCATATTGCGGACGTCGACTGGTGGATGCCGTGGGGTGCTGCCGCTTGGGTATCGGAGGTCTTGGTTTGCTCGTCCCGGGGCCTGCCCTCATTAGGCCGAAGGTTTTTTATGCTTCCTGCATCTCCTTCAGTTTTTTATTGAAATCTTTCCCAAATAGCAGCGCGTCCGTCTCCGCAGCTGGGGCTTTACACAAGCCAGCAAATTTGGGATTGAGGGCAGGTCTTATGTTTCCCTCCGGAGATTGTTGATCTCAAATTGTGTGGTACACATTAATGCCAGCACATCCTGCTGGCAGGTATCCATCTCCGTGGTTTCCACGGAACGAGCAAAGGTTGTGATGGCTGACGTCAGGAGCCTTAGGATCCGCTGTAGCTTGAGTTCTTGGGTCTGGATGTGTGACCCACATGCCCCCAGATTTGGCTGTTGACACTTTTTACTTTGAGGGCCTCACCGTTTTCTGGTGCTGTGTTGTTTCAGCACCTCAGCGAGCACCTTTTCCAGTAATGGTTGATGCTGGCTGCCATTCTTGGTTCCAGCGGTGCTCCAGCCCGTGGGGTTGCTACAAGCGCTCCATCGCACCCAACAGCTCTTCATGTTCCTGCACCCCTGGCATACTCCCGAATTCGTCCGCTTGCCCCTGTTCCAGACCAGCCCAGCCCTGGTCACCAATGCTAGCCTCCAGTAATGAGGGAGCAGAGGGCAGTGCATGAAGCACTGTGGAGGGGGTGCCTGACCTCCCTCCGCGAGAGCGCTCTTTCTGCGCATCTCGCTGGAGCTGCTCCAATTGCTGTTGGATGCAGCTCAGGCGGCTGTCTCTCCTCCATTTAGGTGGAGACATGTCCCCGTCCGACGAATCGGACGCCACCGGCCGGATGCCTGTTCGGATGGCTAGACATCCAGCCCGCAGTTCAGGCACTAGCGGGACTGGGCTCGGCGCGGTGATGGGGATAGCGGTGCGACCGGTAATTGTTCCTACCGCCTGTTGCTGCCCCCCCTGCAATGGAACGCTCCTCCGCTGGAGTCGAGCGGGGGACAGGTTCTTCTGGAGCTTTTGCCTTGTAGTAGCGAGAGCGCCCCTCAAGCAGCGCGTCTCGCAGGCACCTGCTCCGTGAGCCGCTCCAGCGGCTCTCTCTCCCCCCGTGCGGGTGGAGAGACGTCCCGTCCGACATCGGGAACACCTGCCGGATGCCTCTCGAGTGGCTATGCGTCCAGCCCGCTGCTTCAGGTACTAGCGGGCTGGCCTCGGCACGGTGTCGGGGAATTATGGAACACCGGGTAACGCTCCTACCGCCTGTTGCTGCCCCCCTCCCCAACGGGAAAACGGGGGACAGTTTTGTTCCAGAGCCTTTTTCTCTGCCTGTAAAAAACACAAGCAGAAAAAGGCTCACCTGTAAAAGAAAACCCGACCTCAGGGTACTCACCTGACGGTCCGGTTCATCCTGTAACGGGACAGCCTAACTCCCGTGGCAGCCGCTGTTGCACTGCTGGCGTAATGCCGCGCCTGCGCACTGAGCGGGTTCTTCACGTAGTCACTCACTTGACTCCGAAGTAAAATTAATCAGGAGGGCAGTGAAACTAGTCGGGGAACTACGGTGGGTACGGTACTGGGAGATAGGGAAAGCAAGGGTTACTTGAAGTTAAAGAAGTCAATATTCAAACAGCTTGGGCAGCTTACAACCCACGCGCAGCAGCAGACAGAAGATAGGGAGGCTGATAGGACTGTTTGGTGAACTTTTTTTAACTTTGTCGCTGCCAGACGTAGCAACACTGTGTACTGCCTAGGTGGGGTCTGATGTATGATTTTACCAGGTTGTACACAAAAAAAGCAATTCACTGTACCTAGACATATGTGACAATGAGTATCTTTCAATCGTTGAAGCATCATTGAGATTTTCCATAACAGGCTCATCTCTCTAAGTGTGAAGCTGGGGGAATGATTGATGAAGGGCCTGTCCCACTGACGCGACCTTTCAGCGACTGTCTTCGACCTTCAAGCTCGAGGGCACTCGCCTGAAAAACCACGAGCTGGATCGACCGTCAGCGATGAAACCGTGAGCTGGAACGACCGACCGCACAAACACACACACAAACACATCGCAAAGGCGGGGGCCAGGGAATGCAAGGAAGCGCTGTCTGAAATTCACACCCGCAGATGAACAGAAAGGTAAAAGACGGCTGCACAGTGTACGGTAAGTCCTTTAGACTGCGGAGGGGGAGGGGAGAGAAGGGGAGAGAGGGGGAGAGAAGGGGAGAGAAGGGCGGAGGGGGGGGAGACGGAGTGGAGACACTTTTAAGAAGCCAGACAACTTTTAGTAAAGTTTAGCGGGCATTTAACATTACCGGTCAGTTTTCCTTGGCCCTGAAAACTCCAATGAGCCAATTAAAAATGCCCGGTCAGCGAAGGAGATTGACTACAGCTGCCCTCGACTGCCCTGCGACCCCACTCCACTGCACTACAAGTTCAAAAGAACCATGCCGACCAATTTTTACTTGCAGAAAATTTTCAACATGCTGAAAATGTTTCCTCGACCAAACTGAGGCTGCGAGTATGCAGGAACTTCCCTCGAGCATGAAGGAGAGTTACAGTGACCTCATAGGACCTCCTAGGACCACGTGTCGACCATGCTGCGAGTTTGAGTCGATGACAAACTCATCTAAACTCGCAGATCAGGTCGCAGCAGAGGGACAGCCCCTTAAAGCATGTGGTTCGAAATCCAATTTAATGTAGAAACAAAAAACTGCAGATGATGGTGTATACCAAAGACAGGCACAAAGTGCTGGAGTAACTCAGCGAGTCAGGCAGCACCTCCTTTAGAATTGGAGGGGGGTTCAGTCTGAAGCTTGAAGAAGGCAAGTCGGAAGAAGGGTCCTGATCCGAAACCTCACCCATCCTTTTTCTCCAGAGATGCTGCCTGACCTGCTGAGTTACTCCAGCACTTTGTGTCTATCGTTAATGAAAGTTAACGCTTGTTTAAAAAGGACTGACATAATTATGTCATTTAAAAGAAGGGCACAAGGGAACTTCATCAGAAGATTCAAGCACATTTCCAGCCTTGGAACTTACAATGACTTAAAAAGTGGTCTCCCATAATTTATCTTCACTGATGTTCTCAAGAACACTTCTACGAACTGAATTCTCCACCACCTAGAACCAATGCCTTGTTTTTGAACAATTTTTTTTCCTTTTTACTGTCTTATGCAATTGATGTATAATTTTACTTCGGAGTCACGTGAGTGACTACGTGAAGACCCCGTCCAGTACGCATGCATGTCATATCGTCTATCGCATTGCGTGACGACTGGCAGGGGAATGTGATTCTCCTGCCAGCAACAGACCTGAGGTAAGTTTTTTAAAATACTTTCAGGTTTTAAAATCTTCTTGCAGGAACCTCTACTTAGAGGTCCTGCTAAAAGTCCGGGGAAAAGTCGGGACGGAGGGGAAACCCCAGTCTCGGACTTCAGGGAACCCCGGTCACGGGGAATCCCACCCACGGACCTAGGTGCTCGGAACCGCGGAATGCGGGTCGCGAGCGGCGGTAAATTCACCTTTGAGCCGCTGGCAGTAAAACCAGCGGCTTCAAATTGGTGGAGAACCCGCTCCGGAGACCGCGGGACGCGTGGAGCGGACGGCAGCGGATTCGCCCTCGAGCCGCTGGCTGTGGAGCCAGCGGCTTCATATTGGTGCCGGGGGCACCGGGACAGCCGCTCTGGAGACCGCGGGAAACGGGGAGCGGACGGCGACAGATTCGCCCTCGAGCCGCTGGCTGTGGAGCCAGCGGCTTCATATTGGTGCTGGGGGCACCTGGACAGCCGCTCCGGAGACCGCGGGAAACGGGGAGCGGATAGCAGTGGATTCACCTTCGAGCCGCTGGCAGTGGTGCCAGCGGCTTCATATTGATGCCGGGGACACCGGGACAGTCGCTCCGGAGACCGTGAGAACCGGAGACCTGAGAACCCGCTCCGTAGACTGCGGGATGCGAGGAGCGGACGGCAGTAAGTACTGCGCCGCTGGGAGTTAAACCAGCGGCTTCATATACCCCCCCCCCCTCCCCCCCAAGCAGGATAAACCACCCCCCCCCCCAGCCTTTGTAAATTACGGCTATCCCTTTGATAGGGACCGCTGGGCTGACTCTGAAGACAGGGGTTTGGCTGAAGAAACCACAAGTGTGCAGGGGGTGCAGGAACAACACTACCAGCAGCAGGAGCTCGACGAGTGGCCGTTGGGTTATGTGAAAGCTTAAAGGCCGTACAACCAGGACAAATGTCTTTTTTAGGCCTCAGCCCAGAGCGCCCTTCATTGGAAGATGCGCCAACCTCGTACGCGAGCTCCTCTACCTCCAGCAAATGTAAAATCATGCACACATAATAATAATAATAATAAATTTTATTTGAGGGCGCCTTTCAAAAGTCTCAAGGACACCTTACAGAAATTAACAAGAGTAAAAAAACATATAATCGGAATAAAATAAATAATAAAGACATCACCAATACACAAATTAAAGACAGAATTCGATCCAAAGACAAAAAAATCAAAAACATAATGTGAACAGAGAGCAGCGGCAGCCAAACCGCGCCAGCGTACACTCTCCCTTCCGACAGCCATCTTGGACACAAACTTAAATATTCACTTACATACAAAAATCATCCCCCCACAATGGTTACCACTGTGGAGGAAGGCACAGTGCCCAGTCCCCATCCCCAGTTCTCCCAAAGTCAGGCCTAATTGAGGCCCGATGTTCTACGGAGGCCCGATGTTCCTGGCCGTTCTGGCCGGGTGCTGTTGCCCCGGCATCGGGAGAGTCCTCTCAGCGGCTGGGCCACCTGGAACGGCCGCTTCCTAACCGGTTTGGAGCTCCCAGGCTCCCGATGATGAAGTCGGCGCCGCCCGCTCCGCTCCACAGACCCGCAGCCCGGATGTGATGAATTCGGCGGTCACAACTCACCGGAGCTCCAGCGCGTTGATCCAGCGCGGCGACCCAGGCAAGGCATCGCCCATTCCGCGATAGCGCTCCAGCGCTGTGCCGCCACCGAAGCCGAGGTGCTGGGCGGTCCCCGCCAGGAAACGGCGCTCCACGCCCGCTGGTAGGCCACGAGGACGGGTCGATGGGGCAGCCCGGAGAAAAAGCTGCCTCACCGACCAGGTAGGGACCTAGAAATTTAGTTACCCCCTTCCCCCCACATTAAAAAGTCTAACTCTCCCACAAACAAAGCACAGGACTCACTAAAACTACAAAAAAAAAGTGAATTAAACGGACGGCTGCTGGTTAGCAGCCGTTCCCCAAGATGGCTCCTCCTCCTCTATTTTTGTTTGAGGCAGCTCCTGGTCGGGTTGCATAAGTCCTCCCATTCGGATAAAGGTATGGAACCTCATCGATGGTGTCTCCAGTCACGGATACAAGTTGGTAATATTTAACTGGTTTGAATATTTACACTGGTTTGGGATAACACTAGATTAGTTTATACTGCACACAGGTATGGTTGGAGTTGCCTTTCAAGACAAGGCTCACAAGAATGGGATGTGGACTGATCATTGTCAACAGCCTCAACCCGCATGTGCAATATAGACTTTTCTGAATAACTTCCATGTGATCATTTCCGCTCACAGGGTTGAAGATATTTGAAATTTAACTGGATGAGGCAACGATTCACTCAGTAGCGTTACAATGGGCTAACTCCAGTTTCCAGATTATTTACCAAATCACTACTATCAGTGCTTCGGTTGCACAGAGCTAACAAATAAGTAGCATAGCCAATCTGGATGATATTGAACATACTGTATTTTACTAAATTAGCCTTATCAGCCACATAGCTATATTTGAGGAATTGGTTCTCACCCGTCCAGTTAAATTTAAATTAAGTTGATACCAACTGAAACTATTGATTGTTGGGATACAATCATCCATTTATTGGTCTGGGATCAGCTCTGAGACAAAAAATTAGATCTCTGCTATTTTTAGCTGAAACAATCAAAGTCACAATGATGGACAGCTTTGCTCCACTAAAACCTCTTATCCGTAAATCTTCAGTCATTTCCAACTGATGCTATTGCCCAAAGATGGGTAATTTACTAATACCATCTCTAGTTACGGAGGCAGATGGGATTAGCATGAGTTATCAAGTGTTCAGTCATGGTATCAACTGCCAATGGACACCAGGTGCATTCTGGGCATTAAAAGGTGTGTGGATATGCATATACAGCATGCACAAGTCCAAGGTGATACACTTTGGTGGTGGTATATGTTAATCACTAAGGTACAATCAAATCAAAGTATCCGGTGATAGTTTTACCAAACCACATTTAGCACTGGTGTATTATTATGCAAAATCAATGACAACACAGAATGAATGCGTGATCACAAAGTATTTAATGACAATGTGGATTGATAGAACACTAACTATTGAGTTGCTTGCATCCAGTTTCAATCAACAGTGAACGAGGCATACAGTGGCGAAGGGTGCATTCTCGCTACACTAGAAAGGAATATGTCTTCCTCCATTTGGCCTCAATAGACGGGTTTTTGCAAAATTCAGCAAGATTCCCACTTCCGGGTTTTCATAGTGCCTGCCTGGGTTATATACCTATGGCTCCTGCTGAGGCGAAGAATGAACATAAAACCTTACATGGTTAATCCCGGATAAAAAAGTTGCTGGTTCAGTTGTGATGTAGAAACCATCCTCTGCATGATATAATCAATCATAGACTTACAGACTCTGAGAGATCGTTTCTGCGGCTTGGGTTGTCAAATCATGAGCGTTAAGAGTGCTCACTACAGATTGCAGGGATAGCACCAAATAGCAGCTATCTGCATAGGAGATGGGAAGCATTGTTTATGCTTCCTTACGTTTAACTCGGCATAGATGACTGACACATTAAAATTCAGTTTTATGGGATTATAACATTAAGTTACTATTCCATTACTGTGCCTTAAGTACCTCCTAATCATTTGGCTGATGAGTACATAAACCACTCTGTCCGGTCTCACCCTCTGATATCCAGAGAATGAAGGTATAGTCAGCTTAAAACCTCCCAGGTTTAGGGACGCAGAGACACGGGTTGTTAACATTGTACTACGTCACTTCACCGATGGGCACCAGCAACATCCCTGTCCATGGTCCGACTCACGTACTAGTGATTACGCCATGGCATTGAGTACAGCGCTATGGGTCCAGTCATTGCAACACTGGATAGGATGATCATATCTGCGGGCTATAATAACATGTTTTGTTTATGATTAATCAAGCTGATTAGACAGGGACACAAGACCAAACTAGAGTTGCATATCCCATGGACCTTGGGTTGCGTGTGATCACGCATTTACACCAGTATGTCAAGGTTCCTAAGAGCTTTATAGACTGACAGCAATATTATTAGTTACATAAAATCTTGTTAGAAGGAATCACTACAAACTTTCTCCAGATGGTTATATGGGTCTGGCATATATAGGAGTGTACATTGACATTGAGTCTCACTCCACCAGGACCGCTATACCTCAGCAGCAGGGATGGACCACATCCTAGCGGTTGCAGGATGGTCAAACTATTGATCTGTCCAAATATTCAGAATAAACCTATTGCCAGATCAGGGTATTTGCCAACTCTATGTTAGGTATGGTTCATACTTCCTCCAGGTTGAGGGAGGTTACTATTGCCACTATTATTCATTAATAGCATCAACATGTCTATATCTATGTCATGTCTGAATGCATTCTTAATGTTCACTCATCATTGGCCTTCTGATGCAGTGTATGACGCCTGGACTCGGTTCCACGGCATGAAATCACAGAGCTTTAAAATCTTCACGTAGTCACTCACGTGACTCCGAAGTAAAATAGTAAGATTGAAAGAGAACTTACCAGTTTGAAGTTTGATCTTTATTTTATGAGGAGTAACGTTGAGGGATTACGTGCCCTCCGCTCCCAGCCCTCTATCATAAAGTTCAACAGGTATTATGGTTCTCTTATCTTACTATGTTCAGTTCAACAACTGTTTTCTGTGATTTCACACCGCTGCTTTGAAGATTGACACGCATGCGTACTGGACGGGGTCTTCACGTAATCCCTCAACGTTACTCCTCATAAAATAAAGATCAAACTTCAAACTGGTAAGTTCTCGTTTAATCTTACTATTTATGTTTTGTGTATTATCCGAGTCTATGCGCCTTGATGCTGAGATTTTCATTGTACCTGTTCCTCACCGTACTTTCGACCTGACTGAACTTGAACAAGAACAGCAGATGCAGGTTATTGCCGTTAGAATTTCTCCATTAGGTTACAAGATGCACATGGCTGCTTTCTCAAAGGCAAAGAGGTATGAGCAATTGATGTTGGTCATCAGAGCAAGACCCATTAACTCCACCTGAATTTTTTTTAAACGAGAAAACATCCCATTTTTGTTACTCCACAACTTTTAACTCTAGATATCTAGAAAAACGGAAAACGCTGGAACTCAACACATCTGTAATGAGAAACACAGGTACCATTTCAAGTCGAAGACCCTTCCTCGGAATTAGTGAGGAGACCAAAGAGGCTTGTAAAGTCGCAGAAAAGGTGGGAGAGAAGAGATGTCCCTGACAAGATAAAACTGGAAGGACCATGGGGATGAGCTGTAAACAGTGTTTCCGCACTGCGCAGATACAATTGCAACATTTAAGAAACATTTAGACAGCTACATGGATGGGATGGGGTTGGACGCATATGGACCAAAGGCAGGCAGGTGGGACCAGTGCTGGGAATATTGGTCGGCGTCGGCAATCTGGGCCAAGGGGTTCTGGTTCCACACTGTATAACTCATCAAGGAGTGAGTGGAAGAAGGTAGACAATGAGAACAAAGACAAAAGAACAGAGAACAGCACAGGAACAGGTCACGGCCCACAATGTCTGTGTCGAAGATAGACCCAAAATACTGGAGTAACACAGTGGGACAGGCAGCAACTGGATAGAAGGAATGGGTGACGTTTCAGGTCGAGACCTTTCTTCAGACTCTGTGTGCCGAATGATACCAAGTTAAACTAAGGTAGACACAAAATGCTGAAGAAGGGTCTCGACCCGAAACGTCGCCCATTCCTTCTCTCCAGACATGCTGCCTGTCCCGCTGAGTTACTCCAGCATTTTGTGTCTTCCTTCGATTTAAACCAGCATCTGCAGTTCTTTCTTTTACATACTAAGTTAAACTAATCTCATCTGCCTGCATATGATCCATTTTTCCTCCATTCCCTGTATATCCATGAGCCTATCTAAAAGCCTCTTAAATACCACGATCGTATCTGCCTCCACTACCACCCCTGGCAGCATGTTCTAGGCATCCACCACTCTCTGTGTAAAAAAGAAAACTAGCCTTGCACTTCTACTTTAAACTGTGCCCCTCTCAGCTTTAAAGAGTAGAAAGATTTACCTGGCCATGTTGTCCACTCCTGCAGCAAAATAAAAAAAGAGGGCAAAAAAGCACACTGGGCTAATATGACCAGGCATGTCCTCCTGCTTTGCATTTCGAGATTAATGTCCTTTTCCAAGGATCTCTGAAGGCAGCAGCACAAATTGATCAGATAGCTCAGAAGGAACAGCGGTTATTTGATTTAGATTCAGATTAGTTGATTGTCGTACACACCAGGCAAGTAAGAATTGGCCTTGGCGTCATGTTCGGCACAGTTCTTGTGGGCTGAAGGGCCTGGCCCTGTGCTGTACTGTTCTATGTTCTAAGCATGGTGAAGATGGACTAGGTGGACACGATGGAAGGAAGTGTTGAGCCTTTGATGGACTGAGTAGAGTGTCACCACTCTCTGTAGATGCAGGTGGTCGCGTGCAGAGCAACTGGCACAACAGAGACACGCACCTAGAGCACATCGATACACGCTTGAGAGAATCCACGTTGAATCTTCTTAGAAGAAAGTCTAACGGTAAATATACTGATGAACTTTCTTGATCAGGTGAAGGGGTCAGGTTAGATTGCTGGTGATATGGATGCCAACAAACTTTCATCAGCGCGGCAGAAGATTATGGCACAACACAATAAATCAGCTGGAGGACTGTGTATAGTCCCGTCTGCCACACTGTAAGGATGTGATTGACTGAAGAGGCTGCAGAGGAATTCAGCGGAGCATTCCATTCACGGGATGGAGTTTTTCATTTAGAAGGGAAGATTGGACGGACGTATGTTTGTATTCCTTGGAGCGGAGAAGGCAAAGGGGAACCTGACCGTGGCATACAAGGGCATAGCTTGGGTCGCTAGTACAGGTTTAAGAGAGACATCTGAGAATTCGAGGGGATTTGAGGGAAGGTTTTTCACCCATGGGTGTGCCAGGTGAGAACTTGCAGAGCCTTTAGAGTAGCCGTTGAAATACCATGACATAGAAGGCTACAGGTTGAGTACTGTACAAGGTGATTAATATAAATGTTATTAGATGACCATAGCTGAACCTTAATCAATGCACTTTAATTAATTTTAGCTCCCATTAATTTTCCATTGACGCAGATATGAAACAATCAAATTAGATCCAATGCAGAGATCATTCTAAATTTATTTGTGTAGGAGTTTGTACGTTTTCTTGTGGGTTTTCTCCAGGTGCACCGGTTTCCACCGACATTCCTGAAGGGCCTGTCCCACTGTACGAGCTAATTTAAGAGTTCTCCCGAGTTTCCCCTGATTCGAACTCTGAGAATTACGGTAATAGCCGCTCGTAGGTACTCGGGGCTCTCTTGGACATTTTTCAACATGTTGAAAAATCTTCACGCGTCTTCACGAGCTTACTGCGTTTCCCGAGTACCTGCCCTTAGCGTTACGAGCCGCTAAGAGACGTCCCGAGCTCTGATGTACCCGCTACGTACTTACCACGAGTTTGATTTTTTTTTTAACTCAGGAGAGCTCTTGAATTACCTCGTACAGTGGGACAGGTCCTAAAGACGTGCCGTTTTGCAGGTTAATTGGGCTACTGTAAATAGTCCCAAGTGTGTAGAATGCAAAAAGTGGGCTAACATGAAACTAGTGTAAGGGTGATCGATGGTCAGTGTGGACTCGGTGGGTCATGCTATAAGTGTAAGATCTACAGGTTAGCATTACAGCTGCTACATTAGTCGAGTCCTTTTGAAATGAAATGGGAGATAGATGCAGGCAAACTCGCCAACACATTAGTAAGAATCACCAGCCATAGTTTTAGAGGTGGGTTTAAGAGTTAATATTTTTTTTAGAGATACTAAGTAGATTGCTGGATAACCTGAGAGAATTTTTAAAGATTATGAAGAGCTATTTTTGCATTTCCAAGAACTCATACTAATTAGCCCAGAAGGAATTTTTGATTTAATTTACATTGTTTTTAATCTGATGTTGCTTTTTATTCTAAGATGACATTCCAATAAATTCAAAAACATTAAAAAAAAACTCAGAAGAAAATGCCTGAAGCAACTGAAACCAAAGGGGACAACAGTATTTTGATTTGTAGGAAGTTAGCTGCAGATGCTGGTTTACCCTGAAGAATGACACAATGTGCTGGAGTAGCTCAGCAGGTCAGGCAGCATCTCTGGAGAAAAAGAATGGGTGATGTTTCAGGTCGAGAGCCTTCTTCAGTCTGAAGTATGAAGAAGGGTCCCGATCTGAAACATCACCTATTCCTTTACTCCCGAGATGCTGCCTGAACCGTTGATTTACTTTATCATTTTGTGTCTATTCAAAGTATTTTGATGTTGGCTTGAAAGAAAATGGGCCAGCAGGCAAAACAATTACTCATATCACCTCAAGGCAATGGGAAGGCTTCCAAATGCTAGAACACTTTCAAATGATCATTGCAAATAAGGTTCAGAATTCGTATGTGCAATCTTAATGGCTCCAACTTACTATATAAAAGAGCAAGGACATTGAGCTTGTCTAACCTGTGCCAACTGCCCACAGAACAATCGCATCAGTCTGGAAAAAAATGGTGACCAGAATTTTATAATTCATATGTTATAGGGGCAGAATTAGACCATTCGGCCCATTGAGTCTACTTGGCCATTCTATCACGGCTGATCAACCCCATTCTCCAGCCTTCTCCCCATAACCTTTGACACCCTTACTAATCAATAACATGTCAATCTTTGCCTTAAACAAACCCACTGACTTGGTCTCCACAGCCATCTGTGGCAATGAATTCCACAGATTCACCACCGTCTGACTAAATAAATTCCTCCTCATCTCCTTTCTAAAGGTACATTCTCTTATACTGAGGCTGTCCTAGACTCTCCCACCATTGGAAAAATCCTCTCCACATACACTCTATCCAGGTCTTTCACTTTTCATTAAGTTTCAATGAGGTCACCCCCTCATCCTTCTAAACTCCAGCTTGTCCCACTGTACCGCAACATTTTACTTTATATTCTTGTAGGTTATTCTCTCTCTCACGTGCCCATCAACTACCCTTTTGATCTTTTATGCCATCAACCTACACCAAGGGCTGATTTACTGCATGGAACCAACAGGAAAATCTTTGGGATGTGCCTCAGGCAGAACATGCAAACTCCACACACACAGCACATGAGGTTTGGATCGATCCTGGTCCCTGTAGCTGCAGGGAAGCTGCTCCGGCAGCTGTGCAACTGCGCCACATCTTGTAGTCAGAGAAGCTGCAACCACTGAACAAAGTAGTGCAGCCAGTAACTAATTTCACTGATTAGCTGCGTAGCCAACCCCTAGATGACAGCGTGTCAAAGGTCATGGCTTTCCCTTCCAGCTTTCCCAGCAGAATACAAAGCAAATGCCAAGGAAATGTCAAGAGAAAATCAAGCTATATCTGAGGCTGAAAATGTTGTTCTTAAATGCAGCGCCAATTGAAACAGAAGATAAACACAGAGTGCTAGAGTAACTCAGCGGACCAGGCAGCACCTCTGGAGAAATGCTCCAGAGGTGGGTGACGTTTAGGGTCGGGACCCTTCTGGCTGAGAGGAGTGAGAGGAACCAGAGCCAGCAATCATATGTGGCCTGGTGTGGAACAGACAAATGTGACAGTGGCCTTGGAGATAGAGAACGGCAGGGAGTTGTTTAGGAGCTGCAGTGGAAGACAGATGGTGGAAAGGGAATCAAGATCAAGGTTGCAGGGGCAGGTTTTGCTTTAACGTTTAGTTTAGTTAAGTTTAGAGATACGGTGTGCAAACAGTCCCCTCAGCCCACCAAGTCAACGCTGACAAATGATCACTCACACACTAGTCTATGTTATCCCCGTTTTGCATCCTACACACTAGCAACGTTTTTACAGAAGCCAATTAATCTACAAACCGGCAAATCTTTGGGGTGTGGGAGGAAACTGGAACACATGGAGAAATCCCACAAGGTCACAGGCAAAATAAAGAAACGCCATACAGACAGCACCCATAGTCAGGATGGAACCCAGGTCTCTGGCGCTGTGAGGCAGCAACTCTACCGCTGCGCCACTGTGCTGTCCTTACAGATGTTGCCAGATGTATTTCTAGCAGGATCTATTATAGAGGATTTTCAGCAACAGATCACTGAAACCAAAGTCACCTGTAATTAAATGTCTAGGCAATTGTAATTGATGGGAAATAATGAGGTCATTTGGTACATATTATTATTTGCAGTATTAAAAGGAGCATTACAAAGTCTGTAAAAAACTGAAATAGTTTGTTTAATTGCACATGTAAAATAAATCAACTTGATGAGTTATAATTGGTCTCATTTTACTTTATTATATATTATAGCATCTTTCCTAAAATAGAAGAGGTGAGTGTTTTCATTGCTGCTCCCACCTATTCATGCAGCCTGAAGATTGATTTTGGACTGTGAAAATATATTCCCAATTAATGTGCACACAAGGTACAGAATGGGCACATTGAAAACCTACCGAATAGTGAAAGGCCTGGATAAAGTGAATGTGGAGAGGATGTTCCCAGTAGTGGGAGAGTCTAGGACCAGAGGGCACAGCCTCAGATTAAAAAGACGTTCCTTTACAAAGGAGTTGAAGACGAATTTCTTAATCAGTGGGTGGTGAATCTGTGGGATTCATTGCCACAGGTGGCTGTGGAGGCCAAGTCAATGGATTGTCAGATTCCCTTTGTCGTGTATCTGTACACTGTGAATGGCATGATTGTAATCATGTATATGTCTACAGACAGGAAGTGTTACAACTGCGTCCTGATGTCGTCGCAACAACCTAGAGCTCAATGCTCTTAAGACAATGGAATTGATTGTAGACTTTAGGAGAGCTCCCCCACCCCACTCACCATCAACAACACCACAGTCACATCTGTGGAGTCTTTTAAGTTCCTGGGAACCATCATCTCCAAGGACCTTAAGTGGGAGCTACCATCGACTCCACAGTCAAAAAGGCACAACAGAGGGTGTACTTCCTGCGGCAGCTGAGGAAGCACAATCTGCCACAGGCAATGATGGTTCAATTCTACATGGCCATCGTAGAGTCTGTTCTCACCTTCTCCATCATGGTCTGGTTTGACTCAGCCACCAAGCACGATACCTGGAGGGTGAAGTGAATCGTCCAATCAGCAGAGAAGGTTATTGGCTGCAACCTTCCCTCCATTGATGAACTGTACACTGCAAGGGCCAGGAAGTGAGCGGGCAAGATCATCTCTGACCCCTCTCGCCCTGGCCATAAACTCTTTGAATCACTTCCCTCTGGAAGGCGACTCCGGACTGTCAAAGCTGCCACAGCCAGACATAAAACAGTTTTTATCCACGAGTAGTTGCTCTACTCAACAGCCAAAAATCTGTAGCCTCCCTTTGATCTGGTATTTTGTTGGTTCACATGCTTGATCAATGGTGTTTTATCATTAATGTTTTATTATTATTAATGTTTAGTGTTTTCTGAGTCATTCGTAACTGTCACTGTATGTCATGTTGTTACTTGTGGGCGGAACACCAAAGCAAATTCCTTGTATGTGACTACTTGGCCAATAAACTTACTTACTTACTTATTGTTTTTTCGCTGACTGGTTAGCTGGCCACAAAAGCTTTTCACTGTATGTTGGTACACGTGACAATAAATAAACTAAACTAAAATAGAAAAAACGAAACAGATTCTCGATTAGTACAGGTGAACGGGGTTGTGGGGAGAAGGCAGGAGAATGGGGCTGAGAGAGAAAGATAGATCCGCCACGATCGAATGGCACAGTAGACTTGATGGGCCAAATGGCCTAATTCTGCTTCTATAACTTTCTATGAATTTATGAAGACCACCTACACCGTAAAGACTGAATGTGCTGCACGTGAATGGTAAGCACATAATTTATAAAGGTTACAATAATTGGTGCCTGATTATTCAAAATTATTTATTTTCATTAATTGGAATATAAACATAAACAGGCCCACCTTTAAATAAAGCCAATATAAAGGAAATTAGAAAAACATTTCCTGACATGAAGAATTTTAAAATCTCCTCAATAAATCATACACTGATTGGACATGAATTAGACATCTCCTTGGAAAATAATATTGAAGGTTTAACAGTGGGCAAGAAACCGACATTAGCTCAAATGGCGAAAAAATACCAGCACATTGTAGTATTTGTAGAAGTGCCCCATTTCTGTACTGTAATTCTGAGAGTAAAAGTGCCCCACCATTACTGTAATTCTGAAAGACATATCCCATTCCCTACCGTAATTCCGATAGGAGTGCCCCACTTCTGTACAGTAATTCTGATAGTAGGAGTGCCCCACTTCTGTGCTGTATTTCTACAACTCCCTGACAAGTTGACATGATTTTGCCTGTGAGCATAAAATTAAAGTGCGAGTTCTGTTTTAAACTTGAGTTGGTTACAACAGTAGAATTACCGTGGATGGAAAGACTAATTATTGTTGTTTCAAACAGTTCCCATCGACTGTTCAATCAATCTTCAAAATCTCCAAACGATCCATAAAATGCAGTGGTTTAAATAATGACCATACGTTAAATGAAGCAGCAGAGAAAGGGAAAGAATCGTAAAGTAGACCTGCAGCATTAAAATGGCAGGGCTGCATGCAGGCCTATTAATATCAATCAGAAAAAGCAAATTAAGCGCAATAAATGTCAAGTATTACCACAAAGCATCATCCATTAATCTGGGACTCTGCGTGCTTCATAGTTCTTTTGCATTTGTTAGAATATTATTAGAATGTTGGGAAAAGGGGAAGTACAACGGGATCTGGGGGTCCTTGTACATCAGTCTATGAAAGTAAGCATGCAGGTACAGCAGGCAGTGAAGAAAGCGAATGGCATGTTGGCCTTTATAACAAGAGGAATCGAATATAGGAGCAAAGAGATCCTTCTGCAGTTGTACAGAGCCCTAGTGAGAACACACCTGGAGTATTGTGTGCAGTTTTGGTCCCCTAATTTGAGGAAGGACATTCTTACTATTGAGAGAGTGTAGCGTAGGTTTACAAGGTTAATTCTCGGGATGGTGGGACTGTCATATGCTGAGAGAATGGAGCAGCTGGGCTTGTACACTCTGGAGTTTAGATGGATGAGAGGGAATCTCATTGAAACATATAAGATTATTAAGGGTTTGGACACGCTAGAGGCAGGAAACATGTTCCCGATGTTGGGGGAGTCCAGAACCAGGGGCCACAGTTAAAGAATAAGGAGTAAGCCATTTCGAACGGAGACGAGGAAACACTTTTTCTCACGGAGAGTGGTGAGTCTGTGGAATTCTCTGCCTCAGGTGGAGGCAGGTTCTCTGGAAGCTTTCAAGAGAGAGCTAGATAGGGCTCTTAAAAATAGCGGAGTCAGGGGATATGGGGAGAAGACCAGAACGGGGTACTGATTGGGGATGATCAGCCATGATCACATTGAATGGCGGTGCTGGCTCGAAGGGCCGAATGGCCTACTCCTGCGCCTATTGTCTATTACTACAAATAACTGAGTTGTTTGTGCTTTTCTATGAAATAATTTAGCTGGAGATTCGATTATGTCGTGCAGCTTTTTAGCATGTTACTTAATGAAATACATAAGTTCACGTGAGAGGAACAGAATTAGGCCATTTGGCCCATTAAGTTTTACTCCGTCATTTAATCATGGCTGATCTATCTTCCCCTCTTAACCCCGTTCTTCTGCCTTCTCCCCATACCCCTGGCACCTGAATTTCACCTGAAAACAAACTGCTGGAAGCTCTTAGATACTCATGCATGCACGATGCACTTGGGAAATGTGATTCCAGACCCCCTGTGCACTTGATGCTGCTGCAGAGATTAGAGTTGCATCCACCAGCATGCAACACACCGCTAGTGTCAGTTAAGAATTTGCAGAAGTTCACAAGGAACAGGCCTCGACCACAGAAGTAGGTATTTTATTTGAATGGACTACAGCATGGAAACAGGCCCTGCGGCCCACCGAGTCCACGCCGACCATCAATCACCCGTTCACACTAGTTCTAATGTCACCCCACTTATATACACTAGGGGCAATTTACAGAGGCCAAGTAACCTACAAATCCACACAACTTTGAAAGGGATCAAAGCACCCAAAGGAAACCCACACGATCACAGGAGAATGTGCAAACTCCACACTGACAGTGCCCGAGGACAGGATCGAACCTGGATCTCTGAAGCTGAGGCAACAGAACTGCCAGCTGTGCCATTGTACTGCCCCTGAATAATAATGTGGCCATGGAATCCCTTTGCCACCATTATACAATTTTTAAAAATTGATATAATTTGTGGTCTGAGCGGGCTTTCCGATGCTCAGGGGAAGGTCTATTTCTGTAACAGTGAGATGTCCAACCTTCCTCGGGGGCAAGGTAATGATTTGAGGGTGGCTCAGTGGCACAGCAATAGAGTTGCTGCCTCACAGCGCCAGGGGCCTGGGTTCGATCCTGATAATGTGGTGTGGAGTTTGTACTGCGTGGGTTTCCTCCAGGAGCTCAGATTTCCTCCCTCCACATTCGGGTTTTTAGGTTAATAGGCCTCTGTATAATTACCCTTCGTATATAGGGAGTGAATGAGAAAGTAGGATAACATAGAACTCGTGTGAAAGGGCGAATGAATGATGGTGGCATGGACTCGATGGGCCAAAGGGCCTGTTTCCATGCTGTATCTCTAAACAAAAAACTAAACTCAGATCTTCTATCTTCTATCTTCTATACATAACTAAAACTCTGATCTTGTGCTCTTCCGGTTTGCGCGGTTCTTCTATTTGCGCAAAAACGGTACGCAATAGCACTACGATTTTTCACCAGGTTACTCACCGTTCTCCTGTGCTGTGAGTGCAATAAGTTTTGTTCCAATCGATGGTATATTGTAAACGTTATCGAGGTTTAAAAATCCTAAACACTGCGCGTGCGCAGATTCCTTCAGTCAGCACCACGCAGATTGGTCTCTTCTCCTGTCAGTCAATGCCACGGCCGGGATGGCGACACCCCTTCCTGCCCCACCGGCGGCGGCCTGTCCCTCCTCACTCACAAACACCCCTCTCCCCTCCTCACAGTAACTTGTCTATCGTCTCCTCTCCCACCAGCGGCGGCCGCAGGGGGGTTCAGTGGATGCCGAGTGGAGGCCCAGTGGAGGCTCAGTGCAGGCCCAGTGGAGGCCCAGTGGAGGCTCAGTGGAGGCCCAGTGGAGGCCCAGTGGAGGCCCAGTGCAGGCCCAGTGGAGGCTCAGTGCAGGCCCAGTGGAGGCCCAGTGGAGGCCCAGTGGAGGCTCAGTGCAGGCCCAGTGGAGGCCCAGTGGAAGCCCAGTGGAGGCTCAGTGGAGGCTCAGTGCAGGCCCAGTGGAGGCCCAGTGGAGGCCCAGTGGAGGCCCAGTGGAGGCCCAGTGGAGGCTCAGTGGAGGCTCAGTGCAGGCCCAGTGGAGGCTCAGTGGAGGCCCAGTGCAGGCCCAGTGGAGGCCCAGTGCAGGCCCAGTGCAGGCCCAGTGGAGGCTCAGTGCAGGCCCAGTGGAGGCCCAGTGGAGGCCCAGTGGAGGCTCAGTGCAGGCCTTGGTCCCGTCTCTCTCTCATCACTCACCCCTCTCCCCCGCCCACCCTCTCCGGCAATGGCGGTCCTGTCTACCCGTCTCCCCGGGTTCATCTCCTCCGCTGCCGCCGCCGTTGTGGTAACTCACCCTCATGGCCTTCTCGGAGATCTTCTCCACCAGCTCATCGAAACTCATGCTGCCCACCGTGATGAACACAGACTCCATCCCACCCCACGGATCGGTGGCGGTGGCGGTAGCGAGCAGGCAGGCAGGTAGGCGGGTGGGCAGGACGGAGAAGGGGTGAGCGGCAGCAGCGGGCAGGACGGGGATGGGTCGAGCGGCGGCTGAGCTGGAGTGGGCAGAGGGAGGGAGAGTCGGGTAACAGGGTGGCCGAACAGTTAGCGCGGAGTTTGAGTAACTCACACACACACACTCACACGACTCAAACTGGTCCAATCGTCAAGTCAACGGGATCTAAACCACAGCAAACAATGATTGACCTGTGGAAGGAACTGCGGATGCTGCTTTTTATGGATGGAGGGAGGGAGTGACTGAGGGTAGGGGAAAGGAGAGGGAGAGGTGAGGGAGGGATTGGGGGAGGGGAGGAGGAGAGGGGAAAGATCCTGGGGAGGTGAGGAGGGAAAGTGGGGGGATTGAGAGAGGGGAACAGGTAGGAAGGGAGGGGGGAAAGTGGCGGAGGTGAGGAGGGAGAGTGGGGGAGGAGGGGGAATAGAGGGAGAGGAGTCGGGGGTAGGGAGTGGGGAACAGAGGGAGACAGTGTGGGAGGTCAGGAGGGATAGTGGAGGGAGTGGGGGAGGTGAGGAGTGGGGGGGATAGAGGGATAGGAAGGGGATAGGGAGGGGAGAGGAGTTCTGGCGGGAGGGAGGGAGTGACTGAGGGTAGGGGAAAGGAGAGGGAGGGAGAGGTGTGGGATGGATGAGGGGGGTTGGAGCGGGGAAAGAAGAGGGAGGGTGACGAGGAGCGGTAGGGAGTGCTGGGGTATGAGGGGAAATGAGCCGCACCTGCACAGTTGGGGGTTATGCGTGAGTGGTGGAATCTTGCATTGGGGAACGGGTGAGTGGTGGAATATTGCATTGGGGAACGGGTTGCGTTGGGGGAACGGGTTGCATTGGGGGACCAGGCCTCCCGTGTGGCAGGGACCTAACGGGTCCCACCTAGTCTAGTAAAATCTAAATTTGAATTCAGGCAGGTTGGTCATTGATTGTGTGGCTTAGAAGTGAAGCTTGATTTAATTACTAATGGAGTGCATACTATCGTTGTGTCCTTGGGCAAGACACTTCACCCACCTTTGCCTGTGTGTGAATGTATGTGAGTGATTGGTGGTGGTCGGAGGGGCCGTAGGCGCAGATTGGCAGCCACGCTTCCGTCAGTCTGCCCCAGGGCAGCTGTGGCTACAGAAGTAGCTTACCACCACCGAGTGTGACTGAGGAGTGAATGAATAATGCGATGTAAAGCGCCTTGAGTATTGGAAAGGCGCTATATAAATCCCATCCATTATTATTATTATTATTAATGGGCGCAATATTCCACAGCACAAAACAAAGCATCAGTTGTTCCCTTTGCCAATCTCACTTCATGCAACCACAAAGTCAGTTGATATAGGATGTGCAATGTTCTTAATTTCCCGCTGATACTTATTTTCTCCTGATGAATGGCAGCTTGTGAGATTTGTCACAGTCTAATGGGTTTAGTGGCTGTTTTGAAAAGCAGCCTTCTTCAACTATCCTCGGGTAATTTTTCATTCTCTCTCCACCACACTGTCAAAGATAGGATGTACTAAATGGTAAATGTATTTGATACCCATCTGCTTTACCAGTGCTCACAGGGCACCTTGAGATATTGTGGGCGGCTCGATTGTAATCATGTATGTTCCTTCCCCTAACCGGTTAGCACGCCACAAAAAGCTTTTCACTGTACCTCGGTACACGTGGCAATAAACTAAACTAAACTAAACTAAACCATATTTCTTTCAAAGGTACTATAAAATTACAGGCTATTGCTGTTCCAAGGCAATCCAAACGCAGACATCAAAATCACAACACAATGTAGCAACAAAGAATTGCAGGAACCCTACCACTGCACCACTCTATCACTGTACCTCTCCACCGCTGCGCCACTGGATACCCCAGGTTTTGGGAAACATGGCAGCTCAAAGGAGGTGCAAACACTTCAGTGAGAAAGTAGACAAAAGGAACTGCAGATGCAGGTTCACCAAGGAAAGACACAAGTGGTGGAATAACTCAGGGGGTCAGGCAGCATCCCTGGTGACCATGGACCACCAGGGGCGCCGGGGAGATGGCTGCCCTGCCGGCAGTCTGTTCATATTTTCTTTCTTTTTGTTATTTCTTATTGCTTTAAATGTTTGTTTTAATATTCTTCGGTTTGTTCTATTTGGGGGGGATCGGGGGGAAACTTTTTCTCAAGCTCTGGCCTTCCCGGAGATGTGATCAATTTGCGGATCACATTCTCCGGGCTCTGCGGCCTACCATCGCTGGAGCTGGAAGCCTCCTTGGACTGTCGTGAGCCCCACCGCGGGGCGCGGACTTAACATCGGAGCTGATCCCTTGCCTGGGATCGCTCCCACCGCGACCACCGTGGAATCACCATCAAGGGCTCGCAGTCTCGGGTGAGGCCGAGTCGGGAGCTCCAACGTCGCGGAAGGTTCACCCAGCCCCGACGCGAGGTTCGATCGTCCAGCGCGGGGGAGCTGACATCCTCCCGATGCGGGAGCTTGATTGCCTCGCCGCGGAGTGCCCTAACGCCGCCAGCTACGGGAGTCAAGATCATCCCGTCAACGGGGGCTCGAGGCACACGATCGAGGAGGAACAATCTATCACAGTGAGGAGTGTGTAGGAGTTACTGTGGTGGATGTTCATGTTAAAATGTGTTTTTTTGAGTGATCTGTTGCTTTTAATTGTATGACTGACCTGGCCACTGAATTTCCTCGTATGTTGCAAAACATACTTGGCGAATAAAGTGTGATTCTGATTCTGATTCTGATAGGTAACGTTTTGGGTCAGGTTCCTTCTTCTTCTTCAGAAGAGGATTGAGGAGCCTGCTGAGAAATTTGTCTGAAGAAGGGTCCCGACTCTTGGGCAGCACGATGGCGCAGAGACCCGGGTTCGATCCTGACCGCGGGTGCAGGCTGTATGGAGTTTGTGCATTCTTTCTCTGACCACATGGGCTTTCTCGGGGTGTTCCACTTTCCTCTCACATCCCAAAGATGCACAGGTTTGTAGGTTAATTGGCTTTGGTAAAATCGTAAATGATCCCGAGTGTGTAAGATAGTGCTAGTGTACGGGGTGATCACTGGTCAGCGCGGAATCAGTGTGTAGAAGAGCATGTTTCCACTCTGTATCTCTAAAGTCTAAAGACTCGAAACGTCACCTACTAATGTTCTCTAGCGATGCTGCCTGACCCGCTGAGTTAATCCAGCATTTTGTGTCCTTCCAAAATCACAACAAAGAAGGGCAACCCTGAACTGCAGTTGTATTTTGTAGCTGAAGCATTTTTAACCAATTTGATGAGCAAAATCTGCAGAACTTCGTAAATTACAATGGGCACACAGGCAGAGTGAAACTGTGTTCTGCTGCATTTGTACATTGATGAAACTGAACAGTGAGATCCATTCAAAGCATTGTATATTTGCCTCAGTCCTCGTAGGTCCTGATATTGATTGGCAGATTTTGAAGCTCAGGTAAGAAACAGAATTTTGGAAGAAGGTCTCTTGTCCATCGTTTCAGGTCCAGAGTCAAGAGTGTTTAATTGTCATATGCCCCAAAATGGAACAATGACATGTTTACTTGCAGTCGCATAACATGCATGTAAGACAGTAGACACCTATCCACTTTCTCCAGGGAGCTGCCTGACCCGCTGAGTTATTCCAGCACTTTGTGTCTTTTTTTCCCTTAATTGTCTTTCCTCAAACACTAAATATTGCAAAATGAAGACACAAGGAACTGCTGATGCTAGTATATACCCAAAGATGGACACAAAGTGCTGGAGTAACTCAGCAGATCATGGAGCATCTCTAGAGCAAAGGGATGGGTGATGTTTCTGGTCGGGACCTTTGATAGGGCTCAGTAGACACTATAATAAACAAAACAAACTTCCATATAAAAAAGCAAGGAAACTATAATGTGCAAAGTCAAAAACAAAAGCCCTAAGTCCCTAGTGCATTCAAGATTGACATAGTTTGTAGTTGTTGGAATTTGCAGTATTCAATAGCCTGATGGTTGTTGGGAAGAAGAATGTCATAGAATCCCACTTCTTTCCAGCCAGATATCACACTGACTTGCTTCCAGGTGGGATCAGAGCAATCTGAAACAGTCCATAGCTGTGGGAAGTGAGCCTACAGCTACGGATGGGAAATAGCTTGGGTGGGATCCAATCCACAACCATGGGGGTCTTTGTACGGACAGACCCAGCTTTGCATGGTGTCCATCATCCACAACCAGGCAGTTCTTCCTCTGCAATGGTGCAGAAAACACTACTTTCTCCCTAAGGAAAGAAACAAAATGCTGGAGGGTCAAACACTCAGCAGGTCAGACAGCATCCCGGGAGAACATGGATAGGTGACGTTTTGGGCCGGGACCCTTCTTCAGATTGATTGCAAGGGTGGGGTGTTTCACCCCATGCGATCAGTCTGAAGAAGGGTCCCAGCCCACCTATCCATGTTCTCCAAGGATGCTGCCTGACCTGCTGAGTCACTCCATCATTTCATGTCCTTCCTTGGTGAACCAGCATCTGCAGTTCCATGTTTCTACTCACTCGCTAAAGTGTTTGCAGCTGCCATGTTTCCCATAACCTGGGGCACCTAGGGCGGCACGTGGTTCAGCGGTAGAGTTGCTGCCTTACAGCGCCGGAGACCTGGAGTGGGAGCCTGCACTTTACAAGGTGTGAGACTCCTAGAATTGTTGTTTCTGATAAGACAGGGGACAGCAAAAGCTCTGTCTTCGTTAAGTCTAGTACAAAAACAATTCAGTGACCCTACACCAGGGTTTGATCCTGACTACGTGTGCTGTCTGTACGGAGTTTGTACGTTCTCTCTGTGACCGTGTGGGTTTTCTCCAGGTGCTCTGGTTTCCTCCTATATTCCAAAAATGTGCAGGTTTGTAGGTTAATTGGCTTCTGTAAATTGCTCCTAGTGTGTAGGATGTGAAAAAGGATAACTTAGAACTAGCGTCCAGTGATCGTTGGTCGGCGTGGATTCGATGGGCCGATGTGCCTGTATCCACGCTGCATCTCTGAACCAATCTAAACTATACCTGGCCAGCCTGAGCTACAACTACAAAGGTGTTCCTCAGGGCAGTGACTAAGGCCAAGCCATCGTCAGAATGACGCATAAATTACTTCATTCATTCCCAAGATAAGAAATCACTGATGAATGAGCAATGTTCAATTCCATTAGCAATATCTTGACAGATTGAACAGTTCAGTAAATCTCTACAACATTTAGGCATGGGTTGCGATGTGTGTCGTAACATCCGTGTCACAAAAGTGCCACGCAATGATCATCCAATCCAGCTAGGGTCTAAACAACTGCTCTTAACCGTTATTGCCCAGGCCAAGTTCCTCACTATAAATATCCTGGGATATCACCAACGGCCAGAAACATAAGTGGACCAGCAGCTGCATGATCAGATTTGAAACTGGGCACACTCGGTAAAGGTCTCCCCTCCTGATACATCGAGGCCTTCCCACCATCTCAGGCAACAAGTCTGGAAGATGAAGGATTTACTCTTCACTTGCTGGGTTAGGATCTCTATAACATTTCTTGATGATTGGTGTGTATGTATTCAGACAGTGTATGTGTGTGCATATATATCCATTGAGTGTGTATGTATCTCTGTATTCCTACTTTGGACAGTGCAACCATAACAGTACAGTAAACCCTCGCAATAACAGCCCTCTATAGAGCGGATTTCAGTTAAAGTGGACTGAGGCTCCCGTTGCAACCCCCCCCCCCACCACCAGTTACCCCATGAGCTGGCACCACGTGGTGTGTTTCGGTCATGGGAGCGGAGAGAGTGAGTAGCCTGAAGATGGCGTGAGTACCGGGCCCATTCCCAGCACACCGCATATGGGCCGGGGACCCTGCGGTTCCCCTGTGAATTCCCCCCTGGTTTAATCCCCTCCTCCCATAGCTGTATTTCTTCCCTCCCGCCTTGGGATAAACTGTACCCCCCTCACTCGGTTATAGCGGACAATCGACAATAACGAGCACCAGCCCCCTCTCCGTTGGCCCATTAGTGTGAGGATTTACTATATTCCTACTTCACACTGAGAATCTATTTATCCTATTCCTTTGTCCATTTGCAACTGCTTTGCAGATATTTAGATCTGAAGGATTGTCTTCTGCTATGAAGAACATTAACAATTTAATAAAAACATCATGTACATCAGAAGAACATGCCAGCCCATTTCAGGTTGACCATTTAGTTTTCTGAAGCTCACTACTATTCGTAAATTCACGTCATAGAAGCAGAAGTAGTCCATTCAGCCCATCAAGTCTACTCCGCCATTCAATCATGACTGATCTATCTCTCCCTCTAAACCTCATTGTCATGCTTTCTGCTGATAACCTTTGACACCTGTACTAATCAAGAATCTGTTAATCTCTTCCTTAAAAATACCCAATGTGTGTGGCAGTGAATTCCACAGATTCACCACCCTCTGGCTAATGAAATTCCCCCTCATCTCCTTTTTAAAGGTGTGTCCCATTAATCTGAGGCTATCCCTCTAGCCCTCGACTCTCCCACTAGTAGAAACATCCTCTCCACATCCACTCTATGCAGCCTTTCACTATTTGATAAGTTTCAAAGAGGTTCTCTCTTCTCCATCTGAACACCTCAAGTATGATGGGTTTTGGGTTGCACAGTGGCACAGAGGTAGAGTTGCTGCCTTACTGCTCCAGGGATCCGGGTTCGATCCTGATTATGGGTGCTGTCTGTATGGAGTTTGGACGTTCTCCCTGTGACCGCATGGATTGTCTCTGGGTGCTCCGGTTTCCTCCAAAGACGTACAGGTTTGCAGGTTAATTGGCTTTGAAAAGTTGTAAAATTGACCCTAGTGTGGGTAAGTTAGTGTACAGGGTGATCGCTGGTGCGCACGGTCTCGGTGGGCCGAAAGACCTTTCCACTCTGTATCTCTAAAGTAAAGTCTAAAAAATATTCACATCTATCCATAAAATCACTTTACCTTCAGCTCAGGGACCACAACCAAATGATTCCTTCAGTCCTACTTTAGCCTCATTGAAGATTACGTTTGGCTGACTGTAAACCCACCGCATAATGAAAACCTGCTCTGAAATGAAAATTCTGAAACAGAGCCAATCTCTTGCACTGCAAGCGGTAAATCGCTACTATTCCTGTCTTTGAACCTTGCAATTTTTAACTCACACTCAACAGGATGCGGCAAGCTGAGGAAAAGGTTTTTGTCTGAATTAAAGCCATGCGACTGTGAAAATACTAAAAGCGCAATTGTAAATTCAGTCATTGTGTTGTGTGGGTCTGACTTCTGTAAAACAGTGGGAACTTGGCAAAGAGGCTTCATAAGATAACGTGAACTTTTAAGAAGACAATGGTTCCCAGGTCTCAATGGTTCAATGGTTCAATGTTATTGCATTGTGACTCTCTCCAAGCCTTTCACTATTCCGTATGTTTCAATGAGGTCCCTCCTCTTTCTTCTAAACTCCAGCGAGTACAGGCCCAGTGCTGTCAAACACTCATCATATGTTTCCTTTCTAGTCATCACAACTCTACTCCTCAGAAGCATACACAGCATATGACAATAAGGACCCTCAATAACCATATAAAAAAATGTATAATAGATTACGGAGTGGGCATATGCTTGCCCAATAACCATTTTAAATCTGACACATTTAAGTCTTCTCTTGGGGTCTCATCAAGAATGGGAATTAGTTGAATTGAGTTTAGTTTATTGACACGTGTACCAAGGTACAGTGAAAAGCTATTGCAGATGGCACAATGGGCTAAGTGTTCGGCTGCCAACCGGAAGGTAGCCGGTTCGAATCCCGCTTGGAGTCCATACTGTCGTTGTGTCCTTGGGCAAGACACTTCACCCACCTTTGCCTGTGTGTGAGTGATTGGTGGTGGTCGGAGGGGCCGTAGGCGCAGATTGGCAGCCACGCTTCCGTCAGTCTGCCTCAGGGCAGCTGTGGCTACAGAAGTAGCTTACCACCACCGAGTGTGATTGAGGAGTGAATTAATAATGCGATGTAAAGCGCCTTGAGTATTAGAAAGGCGCTATATAAATCCCATCCATCATTATTATTATTAACTGGTCGGCGGAAAGACAATACATGATTACAATCGAGCCGTCCACAGTTTACAGATACATGATAAAGGGAAAATCGTGAATAAAGTTTAGTGCAAGATAAAGTCCAGTAAAGTCTGATCAAAGTTAGTCCGAGGGTCTCCAGTGAGGTAGATAGTAGCTCAGGACTGCTCTCTAGTTGATGGTAAGATAGTTCAATTGCCTGATAATAGCTTTGTTTAGTTTAGAGATACAATGGAAAAAGGCCCTTCACCCCAAGTACACACTGAACATCCAACATCTGTTCACTCGGGTTCAATGTTATGCCACTTCCAAACTCTCTACACACTAGCTTAGTTTAGATTATTATTGTCACGGGTACTGTGATACAGTGAAAAGCTTTTATTTAGGGGCAAGTTCCAGAGACCAATTCACCTACAAACCCTACACGATGACATCTTTGGAAGCACCCGGAGGTAACCTATGTGGTCACAGGGAGCATGTGCAAATTCCACACAGTCAGCACCTGAGGTCAGGATCGAACCCGGGTCTCTGGCGCTGTGAGGCAGCAACTCTACCAGCTGTGCTGACTAGACTGATTATTATAGTTTAACGAGATCAGTGACAATGTGGAACAAGAAGGGACTAACGGTGCTGCGGTTACCACTGCTGCCTCACAGCTAGAGGGGCCAAACTTTGATTCACACCTCAGGAACTGCCTGCATGGAGTTCTCCTCATCACTGCATGGTTTCCGCTAGGTGAAATACATGTGAATATATATGTCTTGCCACATCCACTAATGCGGATAACAGCCCTCAGACATGGTAAACCATTCAGTTCGGTGGTAAACGGTGACAGGCAATGACTTAACCAGCGAGGCAGACATCCTGTGAACAAAACAAATGGAAACATTCCCCAAAGTTAGCCTTTGTACCTCCGGGACACAGAGTGCTGGAGTAACCCAGCGGGTCAGACAGCACCTATGGAGAACACGGGTAGGCGACAGTTCGGGTCGAGACCCCTTCACTTGTTTCATCTGTGACATGAGTTGGCAGAAGTGACTTAGGTGCAGTGGAAACATTTGTTAAGACATTAGCCTGCACACAGCGCTGCCCCAACAGCTCAAGGTGCTTGCAGCGGTTGTTGTTGGTGCCTTGAGATAAAAGCAGAAAGCTTGGATTCTAATTAAGCTAATTTGCATAGTTAGTCTGGGTTCAATTAGTATGATTCATTAATAATTCATCCTAATGGCACAATAATGACACTCAAAGTCATAATGCCACTCGTGCTGTTGAATTATTTTGAATATTTATTAAATGATGTGCAATGATCATTTACTGAGTCAGGGCTTACAGATTTCAAGGCATTAAATCAGGAAGGAACAAAGCAGGACCCGGCGTGGGGGGACCACTGTGAGGGAGGGGGAAGAACAATGTGGACCCGTTGTGGAGGTACTTTGTAACTTTGTAAGCGCCCTTTATGGGCGACTATTGGCATACCTTGGGTATGCAAGCAAAGAATTTCACTGTGACTTGTCACATGTGACAATAAAGTATTCATTCATTCATTAAGTCTCTACCACCTTCATAATTGCAGTCTTAAGTGTACCCACTCAATATATTCACCTGGGGAAGAGTCCATCCCTTTTAATTCCAAGAACCTCAGTGAAACTTCCTACATGCTTAAGGGGCTATGAACAGACTAGTTTAAAAAGGAAATGACACACAATCAAGGAAGGTCATCAACTCAGTGATAGACGCTCTTTAGTCAACCCGAAACCTGTAGACCTTCCCCCCCAGCAGAGCTAGATGTCCGTCGGGGAATGTTGCCGATTGGCCCGCTCCAGACTGCGGGAGTACGTGCTGAGGGACGCACTGAAGCTCGGTGCAACCAACGCCAAGGCTCTGAGGGAGAGAACCAGTTTAGGTTTCTTCTGCTGCTGGACATTTGGGGGATGTGGTGGAGACGCCCCTCAGATGAGGGAAGAGATATCACCCCAGGGGGGGGGGGGGCACATGAGTGGCAAGGGTGCCGAGTATAATTATAGTGTTTGGGAACACTACCAAATAGAATGTAGAGCCGTAGAGAACATCGGAGGAATATTGCACAGTTCTAGTTTTTCTCCATATTTTTAAATCCAGAATAAAGATTATTTTGATTAAAATAAAGAAATGACACACAATCATAATCTGCTTTTTTTTGGCAGCTGCCGTGCAATTTTCAGATAAATTCTCTGTGGAGCTTCCAGACTCTAAGTTAATTTATAAATCACTGAATGCCATTCTGAACCTGGTGCTCTGGCATTCCCTCATACTTCCTGATGAGATCAGGGAGATGACTGACAAAAAAATATTCAGAAACAAATATTTCTGAGTTTAGATAACACTAAGAGAACAAAACCCCTGCAGGTAAAATGTAGAAACAAGGAACTGCAGCTGCCGGTTTACAAGAAACAAGGATGCAAAGTGCCTCAGCGTACCAGACAGCAGCATCTCTGGAGAGCATGGAAACGTTCTATTTTCCTTCTTCTTCAGACTGGTTGTGGAGTTGTGGAGGTGGTGGGGAGTGAGGGGGGGGGGGGGGTGTAGGAAGGAAGCTGGAGGAGGGGAGGCACATTAGTGGAAGAGTCTAGAACCAGAAGGCATAGCCTCAGAATTAAAGGATGCACCATTAGAAAGGAGATGAGTCGGAATTTCTTTAGCCAGAGGGTGGTGAATCTGTGGAATTCATTGCCACATTCGGCTGTGGAGGACGTCAATGATCATTGCTGGAAGTGGCGGCACTGCCTTGCAGCTGCGGCTCGCCTGCAGTCCGTTTGTCTTTCTGTATTTTGTTTTCACTTGTCCCGTTTTACAGTTTATTTCGGTTTATTTAGTTGTGTATTTGTGGGGGGGTGGGTGTAACATGTTTTTTGACTCTTCCTTCGGGGGGGGTGCGACCTTTCCTGCCGTATCCCCCGTCTCCGTGTCCGTCTGCGCTGAGGCCTATCGCGGAGCTCGCGGCCTCCAACTGCGACCGACCTCGAGGCTGTGGAGCAGAGCCAGGACTTACCAACGCGAGGCTGGCCGACTTCGGGGCTGTGGTTGCGGTGCGGCACAACTTCCGACCCGACTTTGGAGCCTCGGAGGCTCGGCCGCGGGCCAGTGGACAACAACATCGGGAGCTCGAGTTCTGTTTTCCGGAGCTCCCGCAACTACAGCTGCGTCCGCTGGATTGGAGGACGGCAGCTTCGGCAGCTTCGACCGCCCCGGGTTTGAACCGTCCCATTTGCGGAGCACGGATTCAGCCGCGGGACGTACCTACCATCACCCGGCGGGGTCACAACATCGGAGGCTTGGATTACCTCAGCGCAGAGGGAGAGCAAGGAGGGAAGAGACAATGACTTTGGGACTTTAAACTGTGTTGAGTGTTTGTTATTTATTCTATGTTATGACTGCAGGCTAAACCATTTCGTTGCACTGAAAAGTGCAATGACAATAAATTGAATCAAATCAAATCAAAAATCAAATTAGTAAGGCGGATATTCCAGGTTCTAGATTACTAAGGGTGTCAGGAGTTATGGGGCGAAGGCAGGAGAATGGGGTCAAGAGGGAACGATAGATCAGCCATGATTGAATGGCAGAGTAGACTCAATGGGCTGAATGGCTTAATTCTGCTCCTATGACTTATGAACATAACTTTTATGTTTAATACGGGTGCTCCGGTTTCCTCCCACACTCCAAAGTAGTACAGGTTTGCAGGCTTCTGTAAATTGTTCCTAGTCTGTAGGGTAGAACGAGTGTATGAGTGATCGTTGGTCAGCACGGACTCAGTGGGCCGATGGGCCTGTTTCCATGCTGTATTTCTAAAGCTAAAACTAAATGCCTGAATATTAGAGCAATCTGGAAACAGTATAAAGTCCTTCTGTTTAAAGGCCATTGGGGCAGCCTGTTGGTGTGTCTTTGGTTCTATCCTCTGGGGCTTGTTGTCACCATCTGCAGACGCCCCCCCCCCCCCCTCGTTCAGGAGACTAGCACAGGAGTAAATGTCAGCAGTACAATTCAGCCCAAAGTCTTTCCAATAAAGATTCAACATAAACATTATTACAAATGCACCATGTTGATTAAGCCTCATTTAACACAGGACCTTGTAAAGAGATTCATTAACATTGAAGGCAGTGGACTGAATTTCTGAGGCAGAGTCCAATTCTCTTGTGCTTATGCACTTATATAGTGCCTTCAACGCTACTGTCCATGGGTGAATTTCTGGCAGATCTTGGGAACTGTGTCAGCCAGGCTACATCCTAAACCAGAGAGGCTGCAACGATCCTGTTTATAATGCAGAGACAAGCTTTTTTTAATGCAGCTTTCTCACTGCAATGCAGAAACTTCTGAAAGATATTGGGAATACCGAATTTGGACTGCCTGAAAGTGTGCAAGAAAGCTAGTTCTCTCCTGTTCAAACCCAAGCCTCCGATTGTTGATGTTGGATAAAGATTGAAGAGTGAGTGTGCAGCGTGGAACAATGAAACTTATCTTGGTTTCATCTGGCCATTGTGAAGTGCCTTTGTAGATACAAGGCTGTAATCAGCACCTGGGAAATTGCCAAAGCAGTTCACAAAAGGCCACTGAGCAAATCCTTAGACCAAGCAACCAGGTTATTGCAGAAGTTAGAAAAATGGACAGGTAATGAAATGGTGGTGCAGTGGTAGAGTTGCTGCCTTACAGCACCAGAGACCCAGTTACAATCCTGACTATGGTTGCTGTCTGTATGGAGATTTATGGTTCTCCCTTGTGACCATGTGGGATTTCTCTGGGTGCTCCGGTTTCCTCCCACATTCCAATGATGTGTGGGTTTGTAGGTTAATTGGCTTCTGTAAATTGTCCAAAGTGTGTGGGATAGAACTAGTGTATGGGTGATCGCTGGTCGGCATGGACTCGGTGCCTGAAAGGCCTATTTCCATGCTGTATCTGTAAACTAAGCTGAAGTAAAAATGAAAGGCATTAAAAAAAGGTGCAAAGTGGGGAGATTCAGATTCAGATTCAGATTCAATTTTAATTGTCATTGTCAGTGTACAGTACAGAGACAACGAAATGCATTTAGCATCTCCCTGGAAGAGCGACATAGCAAATGATTTAAATAAATAATAATAAGTGATAATAAGTGTCCGGGGGGTGGGGGGGTGATTGGCAGTCACCGAGGTACGTTGTTGAGTAGAGTGACAGCCGCCGGGAAGAAGCTGTTCCTGGACCTGCTGGTTCGGCAACGGAGAGACCTGTAGCGCCTCCCGGATGGTAGGAGGGTAAACAGTCCATGGTTGGGGTGAGAGCAGTCCTTGGCGATGCTGAGCGCCCTCCGCAGATAATGCTTGCTTTGGACAGACTCAATGGAGGGGAGCGAGGAACCGGTGATGCGTTGGGCAATTTTCACCACCCTCTGCAATGCCTTCCGGTCGGAGACAGAGCAGTTGCCATACCATACTGTGATGCAGTTGGTAAGGATGCTCTCGATGGTGCAGCGGTAGAAGTTCACCAGGATCTGAGGAGACAGATGGACCTTCTTCAGTCTCCTCAGGAAGAAGAGACGCTGGTGAGCCTTCTTGATCAGAGTTGAGGTATTGTGGGTCCAAGAGAGGTCATCGGAGATGTTGACTCCCAGGAACCTGAAGCTAGAAACACGTTCCACCTCCGTCCCGTTAATGTGGATGGGGGTGTGCGTGCCGCCCCTGGACTTCCTGAAGTCTACAATGAGCTCCTTGGTCTTCTTGGAGTTAAGGGCCAGGTTGTTGTCAGCGCACCATGCTGCTAAGTGCTGGACCTCCTCCCTGTAGGCCGACTCATCGTTGTTGCTGATGAGGCCAATCACCGTTGTATCATCTGCATACTTGATGATGGTGTTAGTACCATGTACAGGTGTGCAGTCATAGGTGAAGAGGGAGTAGAGGAGGGGGCTCAGCACACAGCCCTGTGGAACGCCGGTGTTCAGGGTGAGGGTTGAAGAGGTGTGCTTGTCTAACCTAACAGACTGGGGTCTGTTGGTTAGAAAGTCCAGTATCCAGTTGCAGAGGGAGGGGTCGATGCCCAGGTTACCGAGTTGTAGGAGAATGCAGCATGTCACGCAGTTCAGGATGTCATTAATAGCTTAAATACAAATAAAGTACGCTAAACCCTACATATCATTGTCATCTCTGTAACGTGGGAAACACAGCAGCCCATTTGTACAAAGGAGACCAACAGAGCATGTGGTGACGATGAGGGAATTTGGTTCAATGGTATTAGTCACAGGGTAAATTTTATTCAACATCTTAGGAAGATGCCTTCTTCTCTTCCAATATAAGCAAGGCATATCTACAGTGGCTTGCAAAAGTTTTCATACCCCTTGAACTTTTCCACATTTTGTCACGTTACAACCACAAACGTAAATGTATTTTATTGGGATTTTATGTGATAGACCAACACAAAGTGGTGCATAATTGTGAAGTGGAAGGAAAATGAAACATAGTTTTCAAATTTTTTTACAAATAAAAAACTGAAAAGTGTGGCGTGCAAAAGTATTCAGCCCCCCTGAGTCAATACTTTGTAGAACCACCTTTCAATGCAATTACAGCTGCAAGTCTTTTGGGGTATGTCTCTACCAGCTTTGCACATATAGAGACTGACATTTTTGCCCATTCTTCTTTGCATAATAGCTCAAGCTCAGTCAGATTGGATGGAGAGCGTCTGTGAACAGCAATTTTCAAGTCTTGCCAGAGATTCTCAATTGGATTTAGGTCTGGACTTTGACTGGGCCATTCTAACACATGAATATGCTTTGATCTAACCCATTCCATTGTAGCTCTGGCTGTATGTTTAGGGTCGTTGTCCTGCTGGAAGGTGAACCTCTGCCCCAGTCTCAAGTCTTTTGCAGACTCTAACAGGTTTTCTTCCAAGATTGCCCTGTATTTGGCTCCATCCATCTTCCCATCAACTCTGACCAGCTTCCCTGTCCCTGCTGAAGAAAAGCATCCCCACAGCATGATGCTGCCACCACCATGTTTCACAGTGGGGATGGTGTGTTCAGGGTGATGTGCAGTGTTAGTTTTCCGCCACACATAGCATTTTGCATTTAGGCCAAAAACTTCAATTTTGGTCTCATCTGACCAGAGCATCTTCCTCCACATGTTTGCTGTGTCCCCCACATGGCTTGTGGCAAACAGCAAACGGGACTTCTTATGGCTTTTTTTCAACAATGGCTTTCTTCTTGCCACTCTTCCATAAAGGCCCGATTTGTGGATTGCACGACTAATAGTTGTCCTGTGGACAGATTCTCCCACCTGAGCTGTGGATCTCTGCAGCTCCTCCAGAGTTACCATGGGCCTCTTGGCTGCTTCTCTGATCAATGCTCTCCTTGCCCGGCCTGTCAGTTTAGGTAAACGGCCATGTCTTGGTAGGTTTGCAGTTGTGCCATACTCTTTCCATTTTCGGATGATGGATTGAACAGTGCTCCGTGAGATGTTCAAAGCTTGGGGTATTTTTTTATAACCTAACCCTGCTTTAAACTTCTCCACAACTTTATCCGTGACCTGTCTGGTGTGTTCCTTGGGCTTCATGATGCTGTTTGTTCACTAATGTTCTCTAACAAACCTCTGAGGCCTTCACAGACAGCTGTATTTATACTGAGATTAGATTACACACAAGTGGACTCTATTTACTAATTAGGTGACTACTGAAGGCAATTGGTTGCACTGGATTTTATTTAGGGGTATCAGAGTAAAGGGGGCTGAATACTTTTGCATGCCACATTTTTCAGTTTTTTATTTGTAAAAAAATTTGAAAACCATGTATCATTTTCCTTCCACTTCACAATTATGCGCCACTTTGTGTTGGTCTATCACATAAAATCCCAATAAAATACATTTACGTTTGTGGTTGTAACATGACAAAATGTGGAAAAGTTCAAGGGGTATGAAAACTTTTGCAAGCCACTGTACATTTAAGATAGGCACAACGTGCTGGAGTAATTCAGCGGGTCAGGGTGCATCTCTGGAAGAAAAGGTTCGGTGATAATTTGGGTCGGGACCCTTCATCAGACTGAAAGAGATCTACATAGTTATGTTTACCTGATAGGGAAGAACAAAATCTCGAACAAAAGATGACATCTTAAATGGTACAACATTCTGTGCTTAAGTTTCTGGAGTGGGATTTGAAGCCACAATTTTCTGACTCTGGGTGAGAATGGTACCATCGAGCCTCGCCGGTGGTCTGAACTAAAAAGATCGGCAATGAAATTCAAGTCATGTAGGGTTAGTGGAATTGGCTGGAAGCTAGACACAAAAATCTGGAGTTACTCAGCGGGACGGGCAGTATCTCTGGAGGGAAGGAATGGGTGACGTTTCGGGTCGAGACCCTTCTTTGGACTTGTTGACCTGCTTCTCCAAGTGACTGCTAGGCTCTTGAAAGACAATAAATGATCAGTTAAAATAGCAGCACTAGTGTTAAATTAGTCTCAAGAGATGCTGGCGGCCCTGCTGAGTTACTCCAGTACATTGTGTCTTTTATTTAAACCAGCATCTGCAGTTCCTGGTTTCTACATTCTTCTGTCACTTTAAGATTCAAAGGTTCATTTATTGTTACGTGTACAGTAATAATAATAATAATGGATGGGATTTATATAGCGCCTTTCTAATACTCAAGGCGCTTTACATCGCATTATTCATTCACTCCTCAGTCACACCCGGTGGTGGTAAGCTACTTCTGTAGCCACAGCTGCCCTGGGGCAGACTGACGGAAGCGTGGCTGCCAATCTGCGCCTACGGCCCCTCCGACCACCACCAATCGCTCACACACATTCACACACATTCACACACAGGCAAAGGTGGGTGAAGTGTCTTGCCCAAGGACACAACGACAGTATGCACTCCAAGCGGGATTCGAACCGGCTACCTTCCGGTTGCCAGCCGAACACTTAGCCCATTGTGCCATCTGTCGTCCCAGTGAAATTCAAATTACCCTGCAGCCGTACTAAACAAATCAACAAGACACACAACTACATAAATGTTAACATAAACATCCACCACATTCCTCACTGTGATGGAAGGCAATACAAAGTCTAGTCTTCTTCCCTCTTTATTCTCCCACGGTCGGGGCAGTCGAACCATCCACAGTCGGGGTAATCGAAGCGCCCGCGTCGGGGTGGTCGAAGCTCCTGCGGCCTGGAGCTCCCAAAGTCGATCCCTAAATAGGGACCGCGAGCTCCACGATTGTAAGTTCACAGGCTCCCGTGGTTGGAGCTCCCGAAGTCGGTCACAGCAGAGGCCGCCAACTCCACGATGTTAGGCCGCAGTGCGGACGGAGATACGATACAGAAAAAAAAAATCGCATCTCCGTCGAGGTAAGAGATTTAAAAAAAGTTTCCCACAACATCCCCTCCCCCCCCACACACACATAAAACAAGCTAAAGAACACTAAAAGATATATTTAACACATACCAAAGAAGGAAAAGGACGAGACAGACTGTTGGTGAGGCAGCCATTACGGGCACCACAGTGCTTTGCTGGAGTTTCTACCTTCAGTAATCGTAGAGTGAAGATATCACTGTTGATATCAACATAATCATTTTGACTGAACCATTTGCAGCCTACAGATCTCAGTTAAACATGTACTGGAGGAAACAAACATCCTAAGGCTTTATCAAGGGCTGAAGATTTTGAATTAATGCTTGTTAGAAGTATCATGGAAAAGTGATGAAATAAAACATACGTTTCACACACTGTACCAAAAAACACATTGTTTTGTTGATGTCATCAGCTACCATACGCTGAAAACAATTTGAGCAAAGATGATCAACTTCGTATCAACATGAGAAAGAGGAGAGTGCAAGATATCATCGTGTCATTGCCAAAAAACCTCCGCTCGCTTCCACTCCACACTTTACACAGAGAGTGGTGGGGACCTGCTTTATTTCAGTTCAGTTTCAGTTTAGATTGTCACATGTGAAAAGGTAGTGAAACGCTTTTGTTGCATGCTAACCAGTTAGCGGAAAGCCAATACATGATTACCCATTGCCAGGGGTGGTGAAGGAGGCAGATACAATAGTGGTGTTTGAGAGGCTTTGAGATGGGCACCTGGGAATGCAGGGTATAGAGCATGAAAAAGCAACACCTGAGAATAATATGGAGGTACTTGTTCTTCCATTCAGAGTGACACAGAGAGCTGGAGTAGCTCCGCAGGGCGGCACGGTGGCACAGGATAGAGTTGCTTCATTACAGCGATTGCAGCACCAGAGACCCGGATTTGACCCCGACTATCGGGTGCTGTCTGTACGGAGTTTGTACATTCTCCCTGTGATCGAGATTCGGTTTCCTCCCACAATCCAAAGACGTACATACAGGTTTGTAGGTTAGTTGGCTTGGTATAAGTGCAAATTGTCACCTGTGTGTGTGGGATAGTGTTAATGGGCGGGGATCGCTGGTCGGTGTCGACTCAGTGGGCCAAAGGGCCTGTTTCTGCGTATTATCTCCAAATTAAACTAAGCAGATCAGGCAGCGTCTAAGGAGAACATGGATAGATGACGTTTCATGTCGGGACCCTTCTTCAGGCTGATCTACCAACCGTCCCTTGCTTCCACCTCCCATTCAGGGCCTTTGAAATCATATGATTCCCGACTGAAATGAAAATCCAAGGTCAAAGGCTGCAATCTTTGAGGACCATTTTCTGTCAGTACATTAGGAATATGCAGCACATGTTAATGCTGCCATAAAACACACTGGGGAATTGACACATGTGCCAGGATGAAAAATGACAGGAAGTGTCTGGCCCAGTTTCCTGATGGACAAGCCTCATGGCAGAAACACTTCAAAACATGCACAATTTACCTTTAAAGTATGATCGTCCAGGAGTGAAAGAAAGCATTTTTTAGATTTTATCTCTTAGAGCGGCAATCTTCAATTATTTGATCTTGTGAAGGAGCTTGAACAAGATTGCTTTCTTATTCCAATAAATTGTTTTGTGCTTTAAACCCGATGGTCTATCTTTGTTGAAGATTGATAATGAGATCTTATGGAGAATTAAGACTTTAGACATACAGCCCATTGGGTCCGCCCCAACCACCTCCACCCTGTACACTAGCACTATCCTACACACTAGAGACAATTTACAATTTACAATTTTTACCAAAGCCAATTAACCTACAAACATGTACATCTTTGGATTATGGGAGGAAACTGGAGCACCCGGAGAAAACCCACGCAGTCACAGGGAGAATGTATAAACTCCGTACAGACAGCACCCATAGTCAGGATCGAACCCGGGTCCCAGGCGCTGTAAGGCAGCATCTCTACCGCCGTGCCATCCTAAATTTACCCTCATGTACTATGAACATGAACTAGAAGCAACTCAAATAAGAATCGCTGCCTGTTCAGCTGGGATGTCACAGAAAGCTCGCTTAAATCATTCGTGTTGGATTTGGGTCAAATCTATGAAGGTGATAAATGATAATAGAGTCAAAATATCTGGGTTAAGATTAAAATGGGCACCTATAAATGCAACATTTCAGGCAAATGCAGTCTCCTCGTCATTATATTCTGAAAAGGTCTAAATATTTGTCAACAAGGAGCTCAATGGGAATGGCTACATTCATGCAATTGTGAGAAAGCTTCATAACCTGATCCATGTTTAACCTGTATTCAGTGCACACGCACATAATCAGATCTCTATTGCAGCACTTTTGCTCATGCTAATATCATAACTAATAATACAGGATTTAATCAACATTGTACATGAAATAATAGGAGAAGAATAACCCATTACCCAACACTGGTTTTGTATTATTTGTGGTGCTACAAACTTTATTTTAGTTTACTTTACTTTGGAGATACAACATGGAAACAGGCCCTTCAGCCCACCAGGTCCACGCCGACCAGCAATCACCCAGTGCATTCGCACTATGCTACACACTACAGCTGGTAAAGCAGGATCGGAGGAGAGAGAAAGAATTAACGTTTAATGGCAGATTGTTAACTCTTCTTTCTCTTCCCATAGATGCCTGGCCTGCTGAGGTTCCAGCCCACAGACAGGCCTGATCCAGGGAACTCTCCCAGTGCATTGACAGAACGGCTTTAACATCCGTCGAGGCTCTGTCCCCAAGCTCAGCTGCTGTAAGTTCATCATTTATGAACCATCTTGACATTTGTTAATGTTCAAAATCACTCATGACTTTTCGGAAGTGAAAAATACACAACGTAATTGAAATTAGAATCGAGAACCAGGGGACATAGATTTAAGGTGAGGGGAGAAAGATTTAATGGGGACCCAAGGGCTAACCTTTTCACACAAAGGGTGGTGGGTGTATAGAATGCGTTGCCAGGAGGTCATTGAGGCAGTTACTATTGGAATGTTTACGAAACATTCAGACATGTACAAGGATAGGGTAGGTTTATAGGGATATGGGCCAAATGCAGGCAGGTGGGACTAGTGTAGATGGGACATGTTGGTTAGCGTGGAAGGAGCCAAATTATCCGGACTCTGGCTTGGAGGGTGGGTCTCCCAGTTAACAGCTGGGTAGTCAGTGGAAACTCATGCTGGGCTTCACAAAGGTGCAGCAAGGAGTTCTGCAACCATTGATTAGCCTCTTCGGATTGTTTACATTGTCGTGGTGAAGAGGCTTGCATGACCCCATGATTCCGAGAGCGATGCCGTCAGAAGCACCAGCTTCTGGTAGGGTCACCCATGGCTGCAAGGTCGAGGTTAAGGGTCCAGACTAAGAACGATCCAACCTATAAGACCTCAACGACGGACCAGGCGGGCAAAGTTATCTTGAACTCAACGGCTGTGAAGGCGGATGAAGGCTGCAACAGATCTATCAGCTCCAACCGTCTTGGTTCTCTTGCCATTGGAATTAGTTAGATTTGTGAAGGACCCTGTGTGCTTCTTGGAATGCAACATCAAGTACACGTTAAACAAACACACGCACAGGTGTCTTCGTTCTGTGAGCAGCAAAGCCAGAATTGGACTCATGAGCCACCTGAGAGTCCATAAAAACAACAGAACGTAGACCATCGTCCTCGACCTCGAGGGATAGCCACCACGACAATTAGCTGAACAAAAGGCCAGGCTACAACCAGCAGCCCTGATGGAGCTTTTCTGCTGCCAAATCCTATGGGATTAATTAATATGTAATTAATATATAGTGCAGGATATTTGCAGGGGTGGCACGGTGGCGCAGCAGGAGAGCTGCTGCCTTACAGCGCCCGAGACCCAGGTTTGATCCTGACTACGGGTGCCGTCTGTACGGAGTTTGCACGCTCTCCCTGTGACCATGTGGGTTTTCTCCGGGTGTTCTGGTTTCCCCCCACACTCTAAAGACGTGCGGGTTTGTAGGTTAATTCCACAGTTTGCAAATTTCCCACTACAATCAATTGGTTTTGTGTACATTGTCCCACGTGTGTAGGATTGAACTGGTGTACGGGTGATTGGTGGTCGGCACGGACTCGGTGGGCTGAAGGGCCTGTTTTTACACTATATCTCTGAACTAAAACTAAATTAAATTTCATCTGGAATCAAGCATGGAATTTTCAGGTCTTACTTAATACTCTGCACATGGGATATTTCAAGAGTTAATTCAAAAACCTTCTTGATTTCCCGTCAGTGGAAATTCCTCCAATGTGCTTGGCTGCTCTGTTACCTTGACGACGTCATGTCTTCTGGGAGCACTGATGGCACGGTGGTGTAGCGGTAGAGTTGCTGCCTTACAGTGCTAGAGACCTGGGTTCAATCCTGACTACGAGTGCTGTCAGTAAGGAGTTTGTACGTTCTCCCTGTGACCGCGTGGGTCTTCTCCGGGTGCTCCAGTTTCCACCCACACTCCAAAGACGTCCAGGTTTGTGCGTTAATTGGCTTTGTAAATTGTCACCAGTGTGTAAGATAATGCTAGTCTATGAGGTGATCGCTGGTCAGCATGGACTCCGTGGGCTGAGAGGCCTGTTTCCGCGCTGGATCTCTAAAGTCTAAAGAAACCAGGGATCTCTTTCAACTGAGTCTCCATTGTGGTCCACATCGGTAAGCAAGAGGCCGCCTCTTCAGAACCTGCCCAATCATTGTGGCAAACTATTTTCAAGATCTGTAGGAAGAACCATTTCTATATCAACGACTGCCTTTGTCGCAACGTTATGGATTTCACGTTTGCTCACCAGAGTCTTCTACATCTAAAAGCCTACACAAGCCTCTAAACACAAAGCTGTCAAGAAAGCAACTTCAAAGAGGCAGAAAAATATCTTCAGCTGGGGATGTGTCGAGTGAATGACAGTTTAAATCTCATCCATGCCCTGCTTGCCCAATTAGCATTTTGATGAGACATAATCGGATTAGTTCTGGGAAAAGCGGTCCAACTGATTTGCAAATCAATGCACCTGGACTGTGTTCAGTACAGCTTTCTCTCCCACCCTTGCCACGGGTATGAAGGTTGACAACTACATTACTGAGCTTGCCTTCTCTGACCCCTGTCATGCTGGAAGCTCCAGAGCTTACAACCTAGAATATTCACTACCACATTTGTATAATGAGCATTGACCCAAGCCACCCCAGTCAGAATTACATGCATTTGTTCAAACGAAAAACCCTTGTGCACATGAACCCATGCATATAGAGTGAGGTAAGGGTCAGGGTAAGCTTTGTCAAAGAACAGATCAGTCTAAATGTGCCAAGTGTGGCTTAGAGAAGGAACAACATGCCAATGTTGTATATTTGAGAGAGCCAGTAGCCCAGTTTGGTGTAGAGCTGGGCACTCCATCATTTTCACTTGCAGCATTGAGTGCAGTCAGGGTGTTTAAAAAGGAACTGCAGATGCTGGAAAATCGAAGGTACACACAAAAGCTGGAGAAACTCAGTGGGTGCAGCAGCATCTATGGAGCGAAGGAAATAGGCAACGTTTCGGGCCGAAACCCTTCTTCAGAGTGATGGGGGGTGGGGGGGGGGGGGGAGGGGGGAGAAGAAATGAAAAAGGAGGAGGAGGAGCCCGAAGGCTGGGGGGTGGGAGGAGACAGCAGGAGGGCTGAGGAAGGGGAGGAGACAGCAAAGACTAACAAAATTGGGAGAATTCAATGTTCATGCCCCCAGGATGCAGACTCCCCAAGCGGAATATGAGGTGCTGTTCCTCCAATTTCCGGTGTTGCTCGCTCTGACCATGAGTGCAGTCAGGGATTGGACGAGCAGTTAATGGAGGGTTATCCGCCGGTCGGATATCTCAGTGCGTCAAGGATTACTTGACAACCTCCCTCGCAACATGAAACTACAGATGCTCCAGGAGAGTTTGGTGCCTCAAATGGCAAGACAGAAACATAGCTAGTCCTCAGCCTTTAGAGCCTATGTGTTATATTTAAAAAATGACTCTGCAAGGACTTAATGACAGAATTGACAAAGATGATTATGATACAGCTCGCTCTTGAATATTTGCATTCTTAATTGATAACAACTGAAAGAAATACCTCCTTTGACCTAGTTGGAAATTTAGCTTTTTATTTTACTGAAATCAATAGAATTCTGGCAGCAATCATATTTTAAGCCCACTCTATATATTGCTTGTGTCGGAAGGAATTGCAGATGCTGGTTTACACTAAAGATAGAGACAAATTGCTGGAATTACTCAGCGGGTCAGGCAGCATTTCTGTAGAAATGGAATAGGTGACGTTTTGGGTCGAGACCATTCTTCAGAATGGGAAGGAACTCCAGATGTTGGTTTATACCGAAGAAGGGTCTCGACCCGAAACGTCACCTAATCCTTTTCTCCAGAGATGCTGCCTGACCCGCTGAGTTACTCCAGCATGTTGTGTCTTTATTGCTTTACGGGTTCAGCATCCAAAATGCAAATATTTTGCATAGACTACTGGCCAGATGCATCTGTTTGTTAAAGAGTACATAAGACAGCGATGACTCGGAGCAGGAGAGGAACGTAAACATGGGCAGGAACAGCCAATTCTGAATTTGCAGATAATATTATTGTCCTCATCAATTTGGATACAATTTATTGCAGGCACTGGAAGTCACATCACAGAAAATGACCACCATGTCACTGGGACCAAAAGTAGACTGGATTTATGCTTTTTCTAAGCTCTTGGTTCAGGCTTTTGAATGGAACAGAGAAACTAAATTCTCTGGTAGGGCCTCATTGCTGTGGGTCTGCAGTCACATGTTGACCAGAGTTCAAAGTAAGATAGTGAACCAGAGACTACCAGTCCGATAGTTTAATGTTCACCATTTCTGACGTACATATTTAATTCCAGGTATATTGTCAAAATAGTTTACATTGCCCCACTGTTGTGATGTGATTTGAATTACATCTGGATCATTAAGTCGTGGGTTTTGGAGCTAACATATACTGTACTGCTGCTATTCCTGTTAATAGAATAAAAGCATTTCTGTAAACTGATAACAATAAATGCAGAAGAATAAAAGGGATGGCAAGGTACCATATTGCAGGGCAACAGTGCTTAATTAGTTATACTTTCAATCCTCTACTTCTGCACTGCAGTACATAATCACATTTTCTATCCACAAATCTTTTACCTTACTTGCTAAGAAACCCTGGAAGAATGTGCCAGTTGCAGGAAACAGATCAGTGTAAATCAGGAGTGCTACACGCGTAACGTAAACCACACTCTTTGCTCTGAACTTCATGTTGGATAGCACAAGGCTAAATCTGTCTAGGTGATGATGTCTCTCTTGGCATTTCTTAAAAAAAGAATTAGATAATTTTTTGCTATTGAATAAAAGTATGTTAAATCCACGTTTCAAAAGATACAAAAGGAATGGTTGGCCCAGTGGCGCAGCCATACATTTGATGCCTCAAAGCGCCAGAGACCCGGGTTCTGGCCTAACTACACCCGTTTGCTCTGCAGGGTTTGTATGTTCTCCCTGTGACTGCCTGGGTTTTCTCTGGGTGCTCCGGTTTCCTCCCTCATTCAAAAAATGTGCATATTTGTAGGATAAGTGGCTTCTGTAAATTGCGTCTATGGTGTAGGATGGGATAGTATAGTGCAGGTGATCGATGCTCGGCACGGACATGGTGGGTCTGTTTCCACGCTGTATCTCTAAAACTAAATAATAAAATGCTACAAAAACGCCCAAAACAATTTAAAGTATTATAAATCCGGCGTGCGTTTTCCTCCGGATGGTCTGATTTCCTCCCACACTCCGAAGACGTGCAGGTTTATAGGTTAATTGGCTTCTGTCAATTGTAAATTATTTCTAGTGTGTAAGATAGTGCTAGTGCACAGGGTGATCGCTGGTCAGCACGGATTCGGTGGGCTGAAGGGCCTGTTCCCATGCTGCATCTCTAAAGTCTAAAGTAAACTGCAGGTGCTGGTTCACAAAATAAAAGCGGTAGTAATTGTCCTGAGTATAGTACAGAACTAGCGTACGGTGGATCGATGGTCGGCGCGGACTCAGTGGGCCGAAGGGCCAGTTTCCCCGCTGTATGACTGAGTCTAGTGCAGGGGGTGGTAACCTACGCCCCCCCCCCCCCCCCCCCCCCCGCGGGCCGAATGCGGCCGTAACCTGAAATCATCCGGCCCGCAGGCGGATTTTTTCCCCCCCCGTAATCAACCGGCCCAGCCGAGCGCCTGAGCACCGCCGAGCTCTGGCTGTACCGCATCCTGCACAAAGTCGCCGGCACAGCCACGCACCTTCTGTGAACACGTTTAAGAAAGAACTGCAGATGCTGAAAAAATTGAAGGTAGACAAAAATGCTGGAGAAACTCAGCGGGCGAGACATGCAGGGATTGCATGAGGCTGCCTCACCTGCTGAGTTTCTCCAACATTTTTGTCTACCTTCTGTGAACACGTGATTTGATGCCTGCCATCCGGGGCGGGATCCATGTGTACACGTGATAGAAGTGGCCCGCCATCCACTCACAGACATGCCTCCTGGCCCCTATGCAGAACATGGTTGCCAACCCCTGGTCTACTGTAATGGTGACCGATGATCGACGCGGACTCGGAGGGCCAAAAGACCTGTATCCCTGAACTATCTTTCACACGAGTGCCTGGGCTGTATCTCCAGAGTGTGGTAAGCTGCTCATCAGCAACAATGCATGTTTCAAACCTGCCAACTATTCATGTTGCCCAAAGCCAGGGTGATAATCCACTGGCCAGACAGGACAACATATGCCCACCTGGAGCATGCTCGGAGTGAGGAAAGGCATCAGCTGTGGCAATGATCTTTTAATTAGAAATACTTCATCATGGTTATGGAGGATGTGTCGACAGATCCGAATATCATTTCCAAAACTGCTCCAAAGCAATTCCTTGGAAGCTGGAGACCAAAAGCAAAGCGTAACACATAAAGCAGCAGATGCACAGAACACAGAGACTCTAGGCATCAAATAAATGTCTGCTGTCTCACTTCAATATTTTGATCCTTTTTTTATAGAAAAACCCAAGATCCCCTAAACCAATTATTCTTTGTAATAAAAATGATTTCACTTTTTTAAAGTAGTTTGCTTCACAGTCCTAATGTGTAAACAAGGAACTGCAGATGCTGGTTTACACAAAAGGACACAAAGTGCTGGAGTAACTCAGCAGATCAGGCAGTGAGTCTGGACAATATGGATAGGTGACATTTTGAGTAGGGACCTGATTCCGACTGATTGTGAGAGGCAGGTCATAAACTGGATGAACAGCACCTTAACCCATTAGCCTCTAACCCACTGTATAAACATTGAATTCTCCATTTTTAAGAAACTAATCCGCAATAATTGCACTAGCGTTGGTCTCTTCATCCTATACATGTACATTGTGGTCATCTTGATTATAATCATGTATAATCTTTCTGCTGACTGGATAGCACATCAACACAAGCTTTTCATTGATTCTCAGTACATGGACAATAAACTGAACCACATCAAACCAAACTATACTAAACATTCCCATCAACTTCCCCTCATCCCCACCCTCCTGGGAGAGGAATCCAGTTCACATTAAACCTTGATGTATAGAAGAATGCAGCATTGGAACAACTCTTTCAGCCCATAATGTCCATGCTGAACAAGTTGCCAAATTAAGCCAATTTCCTCTGCCTGCACATGATCCCCGTTCTCTGCATATCCAAGTGCCTATCCATAAGCCTCTTAAACACCACCATTGTATCTGCCTCTGCCACCATCCCTGGCAGCATGTTCCAGGCACGTACCACCCTCTGTGTAAAAAAATCTTGCCCCACTTCCTCATACAGAAGCATTTATGAGGATGATCCTGGGAATGATTGGGTTAACGTATGATGAATGTTCAGCGGTTCTGGGCCTGTACTCGCTGGAGTTTAGAGGGTACTCACTGAATAATGAAAGGCCTGGATCGAATGGCTGTGGAGAGGATGTTTCCACTAGTGGGAGAGTCTGAGACCAGAGAGCACAGCATTAGAATAAAAGGACGTACCTTTAGAAAGGAGATGAGGAAGAATTTCTTTAGTTAGAGGGTGGTGAATTTGTGGAATTCATTGTCACACACAGCTGTGGAGGCCAAGTCATTGGGAGTTTTTAAAGTGGAGATTGACAGATTCTTGATTAGTACAGGTGTCAGGGGTTAAGGGGAGAAGGCAGGAGAATGGGATTGAGAGGGAAAGATAGATCAGTCATGAGTGAATGCTAAGTAGACTCGATGGGCCCAATGGCCTATTTCTGTTCCTATGACATGAAAAAGTACCCAGTTGCTTCTTTGAATATTTCCAGAATGCCTATTTTAAAAGCATGGCTCACAAAACTGCAAGGTCTATCCAGCAAATAGGCAGCTAAGGTGTGCCTACAAAATGACAATTGCTGTTGTTACTGCAGATGGAGCTTTTAGCAAATCTGTCTCATTATATTCAAAGTGTGAAAATTGCTACATTTTCACATTATCACAAGAACTACACATCTAAATCATTTCACTAACTACCGAATATGTTCTGGGATAGGTTGAGGTAATTTAATAGGAACCCAAGATTTAACTTTGTTACACAAAGGGTGGTGGGTGTATGGAATGAGCTCCCAGAAGAGGCAGTTGAGGCAGGTACTATCATAATGTTTAAGAGACAATTGGACGGGTACATGGATATGATTTTTTGAGGGCCATGGGCTAAATGCAGGCAGGTGGGACCAGTGTAGATGGGGTAGATGGGGCATACCTCATGTTGCCAAGGTGTATGACTATGTGGAGAAATGTGTCAACAGTCCAGTGCATGACCAAGGAAACAATGGTGGTAGTGGTCCTCTCAAGAGATGCAACTTTGCTGCAATTTGCTCATGCAGAGGTTAAGGCAATGGGCAACCTTTACTCTCTGCCACCTGGTTCCCACCTCTGGAGCCTAAAGGAATGTGAAGAGCTGCAACGTGTGCAGTCATGAGTGAACATCGGTCTGAGTGTACATGGTTGTGAATGTGCACAACAGTGACTTATGGCAGCCTTCAAGACATTCTATTTTACCACATGCATTTGCAGCAATTCTATCTTGCTGCATGATGCTGTGCTAACTCAGACTTGGACCACATTAACAAACCAGATGGCCATAAGTCTGAATTTGCATCCATCAAGTGCCTTTATGCAAGGGATGTGAATTTCCTAAACTTAAAACCAATGAGCTAAAATAAAACAGAAAACGCTGGAAACATTCAGCAGGGTGGCAGAGACACAGTTAATGAAGCTGCTGCCTCGCACATCCACCAGCCTGGCTTCTTTCCTGACCTTGGGTACTGTATCTGGAGATTAGACTATTCCTAAAACTGCAAGTATTCCTCCTCTGCACCCTCTCCAATGCCAGCTCATCCTTCCTCAGATATGGGGCCCAGAACGGCTCACAATACTCTAAATGCAGTCGGACTAGCGCTCTATAAAGCCTCAGCATTACATCCTTGCTTTTATATTCTAGTCCACTGGGCTGAACAAGTCAAGTTTAATTATTAAAATGGAAGCTTCTGGAAATTTGTTGTTTTAAATTGTGGAGGAATGAAGAGGAGGTGAGATACTGCAGGCCCAATCCAATGCAGATCCAGCATCAGAATGAATCAGTCGCAGAATCAACAGGCAGAGGCCTGGGCTACTGAGTGAGAGATGCAGGTCTGAGTCCCAGCATCCCCGGCAACTGGGGATTTTAAACACAACTAATTAAATAAATCAAGAATTATAAAGCTGGCAACCATGTAATTACCAGATTGTCATAAATCCACATTTAGTTCACTGCCATCCTTACCCAGCCAATTATTCCAAAACCACCAATGTCATTAATTCACAAGTGCCTACTTGGTTAAGGAGCAATTAGGGATGGACAATAAATGTTGGCGTTCCCACTGATAACCACCTCTGAACAAATGGATACATTTTACAATCCTACCAGTTTACCAACTACTAAAGATCCGTCCTAAGCTATTACCTACCACGTTGAAGACCCGTGGACTATCTTTAATCGGACTTTACTGGAATTTATCTTGCACTAAACGTTATTCCCTTTATCACGTATCAATAAACTGTGGACGGCTCATTTGTAATCATGTATAGCCTTTCCGCTGACTCGGTACACGTGACAATAAACTAAACTAAACTCAATAAGCATGTTCACAGGATTATTGTTACTGGTGCAAAAAAGGAAATAAACTCCACAAATTATTTGTTGCCAGTGATTTTCTATCACTACATTAAGGGTGGCACAGTGGCACAGCTGCCTCACAGCACCCGAGACCCAGGTACGATCCTGACCTCAGATGCTGTCTGTGCGGAGTTTGCAAGTTCTTCCTGTGAACGCGTGGGTTTTCTCAGGGTGTTCTGGTTTCCTCCCACATCCTGAAGATGTGTGGCTTGCAGATGATTTGGGCTCTTTAAGTTGCCCCTGCTATTTAAGGAGTAGATGAGAAAGTAGGATGACATAAAACTAGTGTCAAGGGGTGATCAATGGTCAGGATGGACTCGGTGGGCTGAAGGGCCTGTTTCCATGCTGTATCACTAAATTAAATTAAACTAAACTAACCCACACTTAACTGAGTAGGAAGGAACTGCCAATACAATGCTGTTTTACACCAAAGATAGACACAAAATGCTGGAGTAACTCAGCGGGACAGGCAGCATCGCTGGAGAGAAGGAATGGGTAACAGTTTGGGTTGAGGCCCTTCTCGACCCGAAGAGTCACCCATTCCTTCTCTCCCGAGAGGCTGCCTGTCCCGCTGAGTTACCCCAACATTTTGTGTCCAGCCTCACTTAACTGAGGTGACCTCAAGCTTTGCATTCTTAATCCTTGGTTGTTGTTGATAGCATTATGGTCCTGTGAAACCCTGAAGAACGTTATCCCAGAAATGACGCCACACAGGTGCGAATAAATGTCCACTAAACTGAAGAAAACAAAAGGAACTGCACCAGGGCTTGAGAGCAGGTCCGTGAAAATTTGCTGGATCTTCTAGTTGACACTAGTTGGATCTATCGATGGCATTAGGTAGTAGGATGGTGCGGTTGATAGAGCCATTGGCTCACTGCATCAACAACATGGTTTTGATCCTGGCCGCAAGCACTGGCTGTGTGGAGTTTGTATTTTCACCCTGTGATCATATGGGTTAACTCCAACATCCCAAAGCCATTTGAATAGATTGACAGCGGGACAGGCAGCCTCTCTCTCCACTGGCTCCCTGTGCGGTTCCGTATAAACTTCAAGATACTCCTCCATGTCTACAAAGCCCTCAATGGGCTTGCCCCCACCTACATAAAAAGTTTTCTCACCCACCACTCCACCTCCAGGCCCCTCAGATCGGCCGACTTGGGGTTGCTGAATATCCCACGGTCTAGGCATAAGCTCAGGGGCGACCGTGCCTTTGCGGTTGCAGCCCATAGACTGTGGAACAGCATCCCCCTTCCCATCAGAACTGCCCCCTCCATCGACTCTTTTAAGTCAAGACTAAAGACTTATCTATACTCCCAAGCCTTTCCTGACGTCCTCTGAGTGAGGGCTACATGTATATATGTATGTAGTCTGTTTTGTGTGCTATTCTTATAACAAATGTAAAGCACTTTGGCCAACGAGAGTTGTTTTTTAAATATGCTATATAAATAAATGTGACTTGACTTGACTTGATTGGGGCCAATGTAAAACGGCTCTCATGTTTCGTGAAGTGGCAGAATCTGGATAGACTGGAAAGTGGCGGGGGGAGGGATATAGATAGACAATGATTAGTGTAAATGTGTGCTTGATTATTGGCACCATTGAACCATTGAAGGTCGGCATAGACCACCCGGTGAAACAAAGCAACTGCATCCTGCTGTATGGCTGTAAGACACTGCTTTACTACAAAGTGGTTCAAATAATAGAAGTGAACAAATAAACTACTGAGGGACATGAATAAATTGGGAAACTAGGTCTAATGACTGGCAAATGGCCTATGGTCTCAGCAAATGAAAAAATAATCAGACTGAGAAAAGTCTCAGCACTGTGAGAGTGCAGACTAAATGTGTCTTGGCACCGGAAGGTAGATACGAGAGGGATGCAGGGGTATTGAACAACCCACAGAAAGCAAAAGTGTGCCGCAACAGCAGCTGAATAGATTAACAGAGCAGTGGTTCTATTGCTGAAGGGATAGAGTGTGTCCCCCTGGGTGAGAAGTAGTCAGTATAATGCCTTTACTGAAGTACTGTGTATAATGCAGGTCATTGTATAACAAATACATCCAGGCACCGGGGACACAGAGTGAAAGCAAAGAAATGGTCTTCTATTTAGAAGATCATGGCTCTCTTCAAAGCTTAAGAACGTACGATTGCTTCTTGTGAAGTGGAGGAAGCCCAAAAGGGAAAGTCAGTGATGAGCAACTCTTTAAGAAATGGAGAAAGCACATTTTGGTGAGATTGCTCCAAACTACAGAAGGGCAACGTTCGGATAGTTCAGACAGGAGTCTGCGTTGAAACCAGGAGTCACAGCTACAGGATTAGCAGAAGGAAGATTGAAACTCTTTCGTCCAGAGCCTGGTGCAGAATGAAGTGACTGAAATGAATACGAGGTAGAAAAATCCATGGGAGAATATAAATTATTTGAGGCAGTGAATTATTGAAATATTAGTTTGCACAGGTCTGTCAAGTTCCGTATACATTTACATTTGTATACATTTAGGTAAAACGACTGGTCTAACATTGCACTACCGTTATAACTACAATGGCAATGATGGGCAACACGATGGCACAACGGTAGAGATGCTGCCTTACAGACTCAAAGACCTGGGTTCAATCCTGATTACAGGTGCTGTCTGTATGGAGTTTGCTCTCCCTGTGACCGTGTGGGTTTTCTCCAAGGGCTCCAGTTTCCTCTCACATTCCAAAGTCGTGCAGGTTTGTAGGTTAATTGGCTTTTGTAAATCGTCCCGTGAGTGCTAAGATGTTTGACAATGGAATATTTAAGAATGATGGCAAGATGATTGCAGGCTGCAAGGCCAGAGAAGGAGGGGAGGCAGATCGGACAGCATTGTGGTGCAGCGGTAGAGCTGCTGCCTTACAGCGCCAGAAGCCGGGTTCGATCCTGACTACAGGGTGCTGACTGTACAGAGTTTGTACATTTTCCATGTGACCGCGTGGGTTTTCTCCGGGTGCTCCGGTTTCCTCCCACATTCCAAAGACTTACAGGTTTGTAGGTTAATTGCCTTCTGTAAATTGTTCCTGGTGTATAGGACAGAACTAATGTATGGGTGATCGTGATTAGCTCGAACTCAGTGGGCCGAAGGGCCTGTTTCCACGCTGTATCTCTAAACTAAACTAAACCACAAGGCAACAAAACCCACTGCACACAGGAGGGCAAAGGTGAGGGTGTAACTGGGTGTAATAGCGGTGGGCAAGTTCAGGCTGTCAGTGGTTTGGCAGACTAAAAAAAAGCATTGGATAAATGTCAAGTGTGGGAAAGAAACTGGAACTCCCAGAGTAAACCCACGCAGGTCATGGGGGGGGGGGGGAGAAGTACAAACTCCACACAGACAGCACCTGTGATCAGGATTGAACCTGGGTCTCTCTGGCGCTGTATTTGGGAGAAAAAACAATTCCATCATACTGGCGACTCATGGAGTTGAGATCTTGAACTCCAATCACTGACACGTCATGACTTGCGATATCAGGTCTTTTTACACTCAGATCTGCTTGCACCAATATTTTTAATCCAATCCAATGAAAGTGTCACATCCGTAAGGAAAAAAAAAGTTTACCATCAAATCTCAAACTGACTATTTTTTTGCATCATGTTATTTAAGGTGAAGGAAGAGGGAGTACAGTCACGACAAGGCTTGTGTCAGCAGCACTAATGAGATGGGTGTTCTATTTAATCCATGAAGCTTCCCAGATTTAGTACATGTACCAACCAGCATGTTCCAGCTACAAGGCTCCTTATACAGAAGGCACTAGAGTACAGTTGAAGATCTAGCACTACATGCTGTTATTATCACCCACCATTGTTATAAAACAACATCCCTATGACTTCCTGTTCATGACTTCCTGCACACATCAAATGGAACATCTGTTCAGACAGTAAATATCAAAGTCTGCATTTGTGTCAAGCAGAGATTCAGTAACAGTCATTCAAATACTGGATTAACTCACAAAGCAGAAAGCAGGCCCAGTGGAGTCTGCATAAATGTTTGACTAGAAGGGGTAAAGGATTCCATTCTTCATTTTAGTTTAGTGAAACAGCGCGGAAACAGACCCTTTGGCTCAATGAGTCGGTGCCGACCAGCTATCCCCATACACTAGCACTATCCTACACACTAGTGATAATTTACAATTTTACCAAAGCCAATTAACCTACAAACCAGTACGTCTTTGGAATGTGGGAGGAATCCGGAGATCCCGGAGAAATCCCCCGCGGCCACGGGAAGAACCTACAAACTCCGTACAGACAACACCTGTAGTCAGGATCAAACCCGGGTCCCTGGAGCTGTAATGCAGCAACTCTACCGCGGCGATATGATTTAATTGTTTGCACAGATGTGCGGCTGGTGGAATGAAGATACCAGCCTCCACATTCCACAGTTACAGCAAATTGTGTAGAACCAACCTGTAATTCCCATTTGGTAAACTAACGAGTCAAGATTAAAATATTGTTTGCATTTGCTAATAAGGTACTGCAACACTGCATAAAAACCAAAGACTTCAGAGAAATCATTTTCACAAATTTATTCTGTTGAAAGATTTGGATGGAATTTTTATATTGATAAGAACAGAATCTCAAGAACACACTAATGAGACTCACAGGCAAATAATTCAGCTGATTATTTTTCCAATGGTGATTGGGGAGTGTAAAACCCAATTAGATTCTGGTCAGAATAATAATATAATCCAGTTGAAACAAAGCAAATACGTGAATCATTAAAAATTGTTGGATTTACAGCACATTATGTCATCCACATATTTCAAAGTTTTCACACTGAGACAAACCTGGGAGCCATTGAATTAGGAGAGAAGGCCCTTTGAGCCCTTTGAAAGTGTCCCACTATTCAAACATTGCTGCTCTAATTGTAACTCCAACTCCACATCCTCATCTAGTCCCAGTAAACCTTCAACCCTTTGCTTGCAAGATTCGATCCTTCATTTTTTTTTGTAAGTTATGCTTCAAATGCCCTCTGAGCAAGGTCAAACTCAAAAGGTCACCCATCTAAGTTCATGTTCACAAATCGTAGGAGTAAAATTAAACCATTCGGCCCATCGAGTTTACTCTGCCATTCAATCATGACTGATCTATCTTTCCCTCTCAACCCCATTCTCCTGTCTTCTCCCCATAACCCCCAACACCCGTACTAATCAAGGATCTGTCAATCCTGGCTTTATACATACATTCTAATGGAAAGTGTTTCACTTTATCTGTGTCTTAACCGAATAATTCATTACTTTTGAACAATGACGCCAAGGTTCTTCCTGCCGAGGGAAATAGCTTCACCACCCCTATCTCACCAAGACAGCTTGAGACCTTGCCAAGTCATTTCCCATTCTTCTAAACACAAGTGTATACAACGCTAACCTGTCCAATCTTTCCGAGTGAGACTATGTGCCCATTCCAGGTAAAGTCTACTTAAAACAGCAAGAGTCAGGGAAGCAGCAGTAAAAGACACCAACAACTTTGCTTGGACGTTGTTGGCATAAGGTCATAAGTAATAGGAGCAGAAATAGGCCATTCGGTCCATCAAGTCTATGCCACCATTCTATCATGGCTGATCTACTCTCCCTCCTAACCACATTCTCCTGCCTTCTCCTCATAACCCCTGAACAAAGATATCTGCTTAACAACACTTGCAAAGTGATGGTTGATTTGCCATTTCAGGATGGCTAACACCATGGTGGGCAAAATTGTCCAAGAGTTTGGGACAATAGATAATAGACAATAGGTGCAGGAGTAGGTCATCCACAATCAGTACCCCGTTCCTGCCTTCTTCCCATATCCCTTGACTCCACCATCTTTAAGAGCTTCTCTCTTGAAAGCATCCAGAGAACTGGCCTCCACTGCCTTCTGAGGCAGAGAATACCACAGACTCACAACTCTCTGTGTGAAAAAGGTTTTCCTCATCTCCGTTCTAAATGGCTTACCACTTTTCTTAAACTGTGGCTCCTGGTTATGGACTTCCCCAACATCGGGAACATGTTTCCTGCCTCTAGTGCGTCCAAACCCTTAAGGGCCTGTCCCACTTGGGCGACATAATCCGCGAGTTCTGGCGAGTTTGCCCTAGACTTATACTCACAGCATGGTCGACACGAGGTCGTAGTAGGTCTTCAGAACTCTCCTTCGTGCTCGAGAGTGGTCTCTGCGTACTCAAGGCCTCAGCTAGGTCGCGGCGTTTTTTTTCAATATGTTAAAAAAATGACCACGAGTAAAAAAAAGTTGCCATGGAAAAAATCGATGTTTTTTTACTCGTAGCAGGTCGGCATGTTAGTCGTAGGTAATTGAGGATAGTCGAAGATAGTCGTAGATAGTCTTCATCATAGTCGAACGGAGGTCGAAGGAGATCGTCTTCAATCTCCATTATTTGGTGTCCAATTTTCCCGAAGTTAGTCGTAGCTAGTCTTCAACATAATCGAAGGAGGTCTTCTACATACTCGAAGGAGGTCTTCAACATGTCCTTTTTTCAAACTCTTCTAAACTCGCCAATTAGGTCGCCCAAGTGAGACAACCCCTTTAATAATCTTATATGTTTCAATAAGATTGCCTCTCATCCCTCTAAATTACAGAGTACACAAGCCCAGCCGCTCCATTCTATCGACATATGACAGTCCCGTCATTTCGAGAATTAACCTTGTGAACCTACCCTGCACTCCCTCAATAACAAGAATGTCCTTCCTCAAATTTGGAGACCAAAACTGCACACAATACTCCAGGTGTGGTCTCACTAGGGCCCTGTACAACTGCAGAAGGACCTCTTTGCTCCTATACTCAACTCCTCTTGTTATGAACAGGCTAAGTTAAGAACTCAGCATTTATAACAACTTTAGACTTGAATCATGAGAAATGGCGCCAAAACATGGCAACTTGTGTACGGTCTCAGTGTACCATACCTATATATTTTTACTTCACTTTAGACACACTTTGGGAACAGGCCCTTCGACGACGTTTTGGTTTGGGACATTTCTTCAGACTGATGTCAGAAACATTAACATAATTTGGCAATGTTTTTATGCTGGAATAAAACATTAGTGAGGATGAAGGCCCTGCTGAATAATGTGGAGCCCTATTTCCCTCGACCAGCACCAGGAAAGCCCAGAAATACGAGGTTATCTGAGCTGATTTTAATGAAACCTTTTTATTGATGCTGTGCTAACAGATGTCTAGCCCTTAGCCTAATATATATGCATCCAAAATTGTAAATGCAGCATTGTTTAACTGTGGAATGTAATGATGGATGCTTGTAGGTAAGAAAAATATCTGAAATTAGGTCATCTTCATGAAACAAATCGCTAATAGATTGTTCTCCCATCTGGAGCTAAATTAGGCCTGTGCTTTTCCCTTTGGACATAGTGCCCCATGCCTCTGACTGGGGTTAGGAAGCAGAGATAAATCAGCCATGATTGAATGGCAGAGTAGTTTTGATAGTCTGAATGACTTAATTCTCCTCCTATCACTTATGACCGAGAAATTAGAGGCTTGGGTACAAATGCATCCATAAGTTTCCAGGGCTGCTCTCAGCTGGCTGCTGGCTGCAGGTCAAGAGCTGTTCACTTACCATCAACCACAAACCTCATAAGCATTTGCATCTACCGAAGATGATACTGTGATATCTGCAGAGTGAGGAGAAGCCTGTAGTAACTCCATGCTCCCATTCAAAGTCCTATCACTGCACCTCAAAGGATGATTTCTATAGACATTAATAAAATAAACAATAAAGAAAATATCAAATCTACCTATCGAACCTGATCACTTTGACCTGTGTGTGGGAAGTGTTGTGGACACTTTCAATTCTCACCTTCCTTTCAATTCTCGCCTTCCCAGACGATGAATGCATGTTCCTATTTAATCTCTTATCAATTTATCCTTTTAATAGAAAGCCAAGGTCATTGTGGCTAAATCTTCTGAAGAAAACATAATGAGCAATGCACAAAACTGGCCTTTCCTGGTCAGGGTCCAGACAAAATGTGGGGGAAGGACACATTTTACACCAAAGATAGACACAAAATGCTGGAGTAACTCAGCGGGTCAAGCAGTATCTCTGGAGAAAAGGAATAGATGACCTTTCGGGTCTGAAGAAGGGTCTTGACCCAAAATGTCACCTATTCCTTCCCTCCAGAGATGCTGCTTGACCCGCTGAGTTACTCCAGCATTTTGTGACTATCTTTGGTCAGGGTACACTTCACTTCAAGCTGTGAGGCATCACCTCCTGCCTAGTCAAATGTAAATACCGAGACACAATGTTGAACAAAAAAGTGCTGGAGTAACTCAGCAGGTCTTTGGACTTTGGCGATGCAGCACAGGAGGCCATTTGGTCCCTTGTATGTGCTTTACCTCTTTCGTGGAGTAAAGGGCCTGTCCCACGGTACGAGGTAATTCAAGCACTCTCCCAAGTTCTAACAAAAATCGAACTCATGGTAAGCACGTAGATTGTACGTAGCGGTACGTCGGAGCTCGGGACGTCTCTTAGCGGCTCGTAACTCTAACGGCAGGTACTTGGGAAACGCGGTAAGCTCGTGAAGATTTTTCAACATGTTGAAAAATGTCCACAAGAGCCCCGAGTACCTACGAGCGCCTATTACCGTAATTCTCCGAGTTCGAATCAGGGGAAACTGGGGAGAACTCTTGAATTAGCTCATACAGTGGGACAGCCCCATAACCGAGTCATGCCTGTTCCAATGCTATTTCCTCCATTCGCTACATTTATTTTCCTCCTTTAATGTTTTACCAATTCCCATTGAAAACTACAGCCCAGTGTGTATCCATCACACTGTCAGGCAGTGCATTCCAATCCATGATACTCATTGAATAGTGGAGGCATAGAGGTGCAGGAGTAGAGCTGCTGGCTTTCAGCGCCGGAATCCTGGGTTCGATCCTGACTACAGATGCCGTCCGTACAGAGGTTGTACATTCTCCCTGTGACCGTGTGGGTTTTCTCCAACTGCTCCAGTTTCCTCCCACATTCCAAAGGCGTGCGGGTTTATAGATGAATTGGCTTCTGTAAATTGTCCCCAGTGTGTACGATAGAACTAGTGCACGAGTGATTGATGGTCAACGTGGACTCGGGCCTGTTTCCACAATGTATCTCTAAATTAAACTAAAAACTCTCTCCTCTTGTTGCTTCTGGTTTTGCCTTGAATCTGTGCCTCAGTAATCCTTGCAGGCACTCGCCTCTGAGAGCACAGGTACAGCTTAATACACAGGGCCCTCATTTTAAATCACCATTTAAAAGCAAATGATTGCTATGCATAATGATTCTTATCTCTCGTGCAAGAAAATAAATCATTTTGGCAAGTTCAAGAGCAAAACAAGCCCAAAACTACTGCTAGAGATAACTGCAGATGAATACATCAGATCTTCTTGGTCTGTATCCATTATTGTAATGCCAGTATTTTCACTTTCTTTAGATTGGATAAATATATTCACTTCCACGTTTTTAAAATGTGTCCACCTGCTACAAGCCCAATAGACTTTGTGTGTTAGGTCAGTTTGGGTATCAAAAAAATGATTGGGTTCGGATAGGTCTTGGCTGGCTCTTTATAAATAAAACCATTATGGTGCAGGACTTCAATGTTAATGTTTCATTGGGGGGTCATGCAATGCTGGGCAAGTGCTGCAGGTTCAGTCCAGGATGGGTTTCTAAATGGTGAAATGCCAAGTTGAGCTTTCAACAAAGTTAAAGTCCTCAGGTCCAGGTTGGGTTTGGATAAGTCAGAGCGAGGTCAAATTATAACTTAACATCAAGGCAGACCTTTCATTCAGCTGTCGTCAATGCTGAAAAACACGAATAAAAAAATGTCTGGAATCCACCCTCGATCCCAAGACAATTCTTGGAATTTCAGTACTGTGCGTTCCCTCCACCCCACATCCTTGCAATCACTCCTCCGGGAGATATCATCAATTATTAAGCGTGTTCATTCAACACCTGCCTGCATAGACTTTTTGTTTTATGTAAGACATTAATCTCCACATGGTTTGAATCTTTTATTCAGGGCTACTTTTTGGACTGTCAACTTGTCTATTCTGTTGGTTGCCTGATCCCCGTCTCCCAGATCAACCTGGGTGGTTTGATGAGTGTAAAAATACCACTGACATAAAGATCTTGAATCAGAAGATACTGTGTCGTGGTGACATAGGAATATGAAATGGAATGGACCGTCTAACCTAACAAACCTTTGCCACCACTCAGCTGGTTTATTGGCGACATCGAGTCTACTTTTCAATCCTACTATAATATCCGTTTTGATTCCCTGTGAATCCAAACATTTCTCAAGCTCATTCTTGAATAACAGTGAGCATCCAGAACCTTCCGGGGGTACAGAACTCCAAGAATCAACAATCCTTGTAACAGAATGTATGCAAGATTCAAGGATTCACAGCAAACCCTTGCATTACAATTCTCCAAGTAACGAGGTTTCTACACATCACGGCCCAAAATATGTGCTCCATTTCATTGAGACTCCTCGATTCATTTCACTCCACTCCTTGATTCCAACACTCCGACCAAAGGAAGTATTGTAGGATCATCCCTGTCAATCCCAGTTAGAAGATTCCGATGAAGGCCCTTCAACCTAAAAGTTAACACTGTTTCTCTTCCAACAGATGCTGCCTGACCTGCTGAACATTACCTGCATTTTCTGTTTTTATTTCTTTCAGAGTTTCCTTAGATCAAATTCTTCTAAACGCCAGGAACTTCAGATCATTCATACTCAACCTCTCGCAATAGGGCAACATCTTCAATCTAGTAAATAAATCGGGAGAATCTACATTGCATTGAACAAATTTGAACCTACTAATTGTAATAATACTCACACTGGTATTAAAAACATTGAAAGATTGAACAAAAGCCATTAACACTGGATTTGCAAGACTTCACACAACAAATCTAATAAGGAAGGTACACAAAAATGCTGGAGAAAACTCAGCGGGTGCAGCAGCATCTACGGAGCGAAGGAGATAGGCAACGTTTTGGGCCAAAACCCTTCTAATAAGGACACAGAGTGCTGGAGTAACTCCGCAGGTTAGGGAGCATCTCTGGGGAACATGGACGGGAGATGTTTTGGGTTGAGGCACTTCTTCAGACTGATTGTTGGGGGGGGGGGGGGGGGAGAGAAAGTAACCTGAAAAGGGGGAGAAGCAGGATAAAGTGTGACAAGGAAGTAACAGGAGGGGAGAAGTGCGTGGGAGTCCGGGAGGAGCACCAGGTGGTTGAAGGGGTAGGGTTTAGAGAGGCGGGTTTGGGAGAAGGGTGGGGGGAGTTGGTCGGGGTTAATTTGAGGCAATCTAAAATTGGGGAACACAATGTTCATAACCTTTGGGTTGCAAACTGCCTAAGTGGAATATAGGGTGCTGTTCCTTCAGTTTTCATGTGGCCTCACTCTGGCAATGGAGGAGGCCCAGGGAATTTAGTTTAATTTTGTTTTGTGTCATGCGTACCAAGGTACAGGGGAAGCTTTTGTTGCATGTCAACCAGTCAGCAGAAAGACAATACATGATTACAGTTGAGCCATCCACAGTGTACAGATACATGATAAAGGGAATAACGTTTATGTGCAAGATAAAGTCCTGTAAGGTCCAACTAGAGATCTCAAATGAGGTAGATGTTCCCTCAGGATGGTGATAGTTCAGTTGCCTGATAACAGCTGGGAAGAAACCGTCTCTGAATCTGGAGGTGCCAGAAAGGTCAGTGTGGGAATGGGAAGGAGAGTTAAAGTAGTTAGCAACCGCGAGATCCAGTAGGCCCTGGTGGATCTATTGGTCACTCGAAAAAGGAACCTGCCAATCTTTAAAGGAAATACAAACAAAAACAGAATATCTAATTTCTTTGCATTTGTGAGGAATGATTGCCACATGGGCTTGTTGTTATACCCAGAAGATCAGCAACTCACTGATAAATTCCTATATTTTAAGACAAATTTCAGGAAGAAACTAAACCACCAGAAATTTCACATTATGAACTGAGAAATTTCACATTATATCATTTGTAAATGTCTGGTCATTCACTGCATTGATTACATCAGCAGAAATCCTTTTTTTGTTTCAGTTGCACATGACCAAATATTGCAGGATTTTCTTTTTTTAATTTAAAAAATGCTAAAAGTCATAGCCAAACAAGGCTGGTTGAATTCAAGTGAATAATAAAGCTTACAAGTAACACAATAAAGCAATGCCAAATGACTTTCCTTTTCAAGGCAAAATTGCCCTTTCAACTGGAATTGAATCAAAATTTGCTTTGATTTTTCTTTTCCTGCATGAAATGCCGCACATTAGATGAAAATACACTATTATACTGGAGTTCCAACCCACCTGCTGACTATAACAAGTCTTCAAGGTTATACTGGAACTAGCGTAAAGGAACATTTAAGATGACTTGGTTTGTTTTCTCTGGAATATTGGAGGTTGAGGGACACGATAGAAGTATATTAAATTGTTTTTGGTTCTCATGGTTTGCTTCTATTTCACACATTCTTATGCTTGCATCTCTTGGTTATCTCTAGGTTAAAGGATCTCACAATTAGAATATGATAACCTTAACGTAGAACATAGAACCAACGGGTCGGCACAGCTGCTGCCTTACAGAGCCAGAGACCCGGGTTCGATCCTGACTAAGGGTCCTGGCTGTATGGAGTTTGTACGTTCTCCCTGTGACCGCGTGGGTTTTCTCTGGGTGCTCTGGTTTCCTCCCACATTCCAAAGATGTACAAGTTTGTAGGTTGATTTGGTTTCGGTAAATAATTGTACATTGTCTCTAGCGTATAGGATGGTGTTAGTGTATGGGTTGATCGCTGGTAGGCACGGACTGGGTGGACCAAAGGGCCTGTTTCCACCCTGTATCTCTAAACTAAAGAGAAAAAACTAGACTAAAGGTCATTTGAGCAATACAGATAAATAACAAACTTCATCTTTTCCATTGTGTCATTTATGGATATCTAAGACAAATTTCAAGTATTTATTTCACTGCTCTATGTAGAAGACAGTTCCATTGTATACCTATTTCCTTCGCTCCATAGATGCTGCTGCACCCGCTGAGTTTCTCCAGCATTTTTGTGTACCTTCGATTTTCTGCAGTTCCTTCTTAAACAATCCATTGTGCACTTCATTGCCTAAAGATTCATCCCCAGTCATTTGTGCTACACATGCTTTGGATCATTGATAGTGTATTATACTCTGCCTCCAAACCCGACTCCACTCATTGGAGTCGAGTATTGCAATGTACAATATACCATCAATATTCTACAGCATGCCGCCTACATCAGATAAGTTCTCAGGCAACTCTCTGTAAAATAAATGCTAGCATCTGCCTTTAATTTTCTCTTCATCACTTTCAATCTATAACCTCTTGTTCCAATCTCCGAAAACATCTTGAAATGGTTCCCAAGACGCACCGTGCATATGCCGTATAATAACTTTGACGTCTCTCCCCTCTCAATTGCCTTCTTTTATGTGCTACTTTATCCAGTTTTTCCTTCCTACTCATCATCTGCAACCCGAGATCAGACTGTTCTCTGACTGGCAATAACTGACAGTAATGTCCATTCATTTGGGTCCCCACACGCTTTCTCTCATTGACTCATTCTTGGAAACTGTCTTCCATTTTCTTTTATAAAACCCACTCTGTGGATGTGCTCAACCAGACCTAAAAATAAACAGTGTGGGAAGGAACTGCAGGTGCTGGTTTATGCCGAAGATGGACACAAAATGCTGGAGTAACTCAGCGGGTCAGGCAGCATCTCTGGAGAAAAAGGGTGGGTGATGTTTCGGGACGGGAAATAAACAGGTCTGGAAATGCAAGGATAGTCCGTGAACACTGAAATCAATACACACACACATTAGTTAACATACACTGGCAACACCAGTTAGTGTGCGACAGTAAATGTTGCAGACGCAAACGTACAAATACGCATCATGGACAATAAAGCGGAGTGGATCTCCAGCAAAGAAACAGGCCTTAACAAAATGGAAGCAGACTTATCTCATGGGCCTTAAAGTGACAGAGCTAACCTGGACACAACTTGTTAGTTTGCATGGAAGTCAGCTTGGAAAGAGTGGATATGGAGAAGGTGTTTCTACTAATGGGAGAGTCAAGGACTAGGGGTCAAAGACTCAGAATAAAAGGAAGTTCCTTTAGGAAGGAAATGAGGAGGAATTTCTTTAGTCAGAGGGTGGTGAATCAGTGGAATTCTTTGCCAAGTGAGTGGATATTATTAAGGCAGAGATAGACAAATTCTTGATTAGTACCAGTGTCAGAGGTTATGGGGAGAAGGCAGGAGAATGGGGTTAGGAGAGAGAGATTGAATGACGGAGTAGACTTAATGAGCCAAATGGCCTAATTCTGCTCCGATAACATACGAACTTATGATGGAGTGAGCTCTGGAGCAACAATGAACCAGACCGTGTAGTAGATTTCCAGGAGTCCTTCTACTATTTTTTTGATGGGGGGGGGGGGGGGGGGGGGGGTGTAAGGGTGGTTAGAAACAGTGAGGGGTGGGGAAGAGTGGGGTGTTGGCCTGACTCAATGGTCCTCTGCCTAAACATCCTCCGCTGTCACCACCAGGCCTATTCCAGTATTGCAGAAGGTTCCTCCCACACGCATTCCCACAGTGGGTACACAAAATTGCTGGGGAAACTCAGCGGGTGCAGCAGCATCTATGGAGCGAAGGAAAAAGGCGACGTTTCGGGCCGAAACCCTTCTTCACAGTGGGGATACACTTAGAGCAACTTACTAGATCCTGTGTTCCTAGAATAGCAACTTACTAGATACTAGTATTCTACACACTAGGGGCAACTTACTGGACTGAGCATCACTTCTGTGCAGCCAGGATAAAATCAGCATAAGCTCATTGTCCAGTCTTCCTGCACTCTACAATTCATAGGCATGATCACTCGTTTAGTTTGAGTTTAATTTGGTTTTAGCTTGGAGATACTGTATGGAAACAGGCCCTTCGGCCCACAGAGTTCATGCCGACCATCTATTACCCCGTACACTATTTCCATGTTATTCCACTATCATGTTCTACACACTAGGGGCAATTTATAGAGGCCAAGTAACCTCCAAACCCGCACATCTTTGGAATGTGGGAGGAAACCAGAGCATCCGGAAGAAGCCCCATGCGGTCACAGAGAGAATATGCAAACTCTGCACAGAGTACGCGAGGTCAGGATCGAACCTGTGTCTCTAGCGCTGTGAGGCAGCAGCTTTACCGGTGGGTGCGGCACTGTGCCGCCCTATTGACACCCACTAACAGGCATGGAAGTCGGGGTGGAAGCACTGGAATTAACATCAAATCGGTGCTTGCTGCCTCCATCAATGATGCCAAGCAAATAAATTAAATTCTGCCCCCCTTTAAAATGATTAAAGCAGAAATTTACCAAATGCAATTGCAGCATTCACATAATCTGCAAAGGTGTTGGTTTCCAGCCAAGTCTTGTTACCCGGCACTTCTGAAGCTGTAATATGAAAACAGATGGACAGGGGATGCCATCACAGAGGAATCTTCTACACTGGATAGATATAAAACTAAAAGGCTCATTTAGTTTCAAAATAGTTTGTTCTTAGTACCCCGATGTGCCATAAGCTGCTAACGGGCCAGATTCTGCAGGATCGGGGAGCCACATGGTGTCCTGCCAATATCGCTCAAATCATTTTGATTCTCCCAAGATAGACACAAAGTGCTGGAGTAACTCAGCGTATCAGGCAACATCTCTGGAGAAAAAGGATGGGTGATGATTCAGGTCAAATTAGTAGAAAAAAGGTCTCGACCAAAAACGTCACCTATCCTTTTTCTCCTGAGATGCTGCCTGATCCGCTGAGTCACACCAGCACTTTGTGTCCATCATTAGTATAAACCAGTATCTGCAGTTCTTTGTTTCTATTCTTGGTTCTCACAAGGTTGCTGAAGGTACAGGTTGATCACAGTGTGACAAAGGACAGGGCATCTGAGACCCAGAAGAACACTCGGCCAATGGTGCAAGCACTGATATTTTCACTCAAAGAAATACAGGAGGGTGAATTAGAGCAGGAGCCTTCATTTTAAATCAGCTCCAGAAAGAGAAATAGAAAGGGAATAAATATTTGATTGCAAACAAAAAATCCCAGAAGTATGTTAAAAGCTGACGACAATTAAAACTGGAAGTAATGCGTCTCCATGCTTTCAACGGTTCATTTTCTAGGCAGAACAAGTGGATTGGCAGTCATTAACAATTACAAGTTTAGTTTATTGGAACATGTACCGAGGTACAGTAAAAAGCTTTTGTTGCGTGCTAACCAGTCAGCGGAAAGACAATAAATGGTTACAATCGAGCCATCCACAGTGTACAGATACAGCACAACAACAGCATTTAAAGGGTGCTTATACTACTAATTGTTGGATTTGATTCCATGATAGGTTTCAAGGGAAATTATGAACAAAGATATCTGCTTAATAACACTTGCAAAGTGATGATTGATTTGCCATTTCAGGATGGGCAAAATTGTCCAAGAGTATGGGACAATAGATAATAGACAATAGGTGCAGGAGTCGGTCATTTGGCCCTTGGAGCCAGCACCGCCATTCAGTGTGATCATGGTTGATCATCCACAATCAGTACCCCGTTCCTGCCTACTTCCCATATCCCTTGACTCTACCATCTTTAAGAGCTCTATCAAACCCTCTCTTGAAAGCATCCAGAGAATTGGCGTCCACTGCCTTCTGAGGCAGAGAATTCCACAGATTCACAACTCTCTGGGTGAAAAGGTTTTTCCTTATCTCCGTTTTAAATGGCCAAACCCTTATTCTTAAACTGCGGCCCCTGGTTCTGGACTCCCCCAACATCGGGAACATGTCTCCCGTCTCTAGCGTGTCCAATATTTTTCACTAAGATCCCCTCTCACCTTCTAAATTTCAGTGTATACAAGCCCAGACGCTCCATTCTTTCAACATATGACAGTCCCGCCATCCCGGGAATTAACCTTGTGAACCTACGCTGCACTCCCTCAATCGCAAGAGTGTCCTTCCTCAAATTTGGAGACCAAAACTGCACACAATACTCCAGGTGTGGTCTCACTGGGGCCCTGTACACTGCAGAAGGACCTATTTACTCCTTTACTCAACTCCTCTTGTTCTGAAGGCCAAAATGCCATTCGATTTTTTTGTGACAGTTTGTGATTGACTGGGCATCTTTTCCTTTGGTATAAATAGCTGAACAATTTCCACGTTAATAATAGCATGCATCTTTTATTTTTCAAAACATTCCAGCACAAAATGTGTCTTGTACCATTTACAAGTCGAATACCACCACAAGTACAGAATCATGGATTTAGAGTCATAGAGAAATACAGCCTGGAAACAGACTCTTCAGCTCAACCTGCCCATGCCGACCAACATGCCCCATCTACATTTGTCCCAACAGTCTGCGTTTGGCCCATGCCTCTCTAAAGCTGTCCTATCCATGCATCTGTGCGATAGTATCCACAAATTTAATCCCTTTGGAGGGATTGCATTTTAGGACGCATCACTCAGATGGTAGTGGGTGTAGCAGCCAGAGGAGATGGTTGAGACAGGTACAATAACAACATTTAATGTACATTTGGACAGGTATATGGATAAGAAAGGTTTAGAGGGATATGGGCCAAAAGCAGGCAAATGAGATTAGCTTAGATCTTTATAGAGTAGACGAGCTGGGCTGAAGGGCCTGTTTCTGTGCTGTATAACTTATGTCCACAAATACTCTATCGAACGGTTACAGTGTACAGTGGAAAGCATACTGACTGGTTGCATCACAGCCTGGCTCGACAACCCGAATGGCCAGGAGCAAAGGAAACTGCGGAGAGTGGTAGACACTGACTGGTCCATCACACGCACTGACCATCACACATATCCCACCATCGAAGGGATACTAACAGAGTTCCTAACAGGATATGAAGAAGACCCGAAACGTCACCCGTCCTTTGTCTCCAGAGATGCTGCCTGACCCGCTGAGTTACTCCAGCACTTTGTGTCGATCCTTTTCCTCCAGAAATGGTACCTGACCCGCTGTGATATTCCAGCACTTTGTCTATCACCGGATTTTCAGGAGACGCGGCCTTAAAAAGGCAGCCAATATTATCGAATACCGACACAAAGGACAAAGGACATTTATTGTCACATACACCAAATGGTATAGTGAAATTTGTCTTGCCATGCGGCACACAAATAAAGATTAGACATAACATTAAAGAAATGTAACAATAAACATAAAAACATCCCCCCACAATGGTTCCCACTGTGGGGGAAGGCACAATGTCCAGTCCCCATCCCAGGTCCACCCATAATCGGGCCTATTGAGGCCTCCGCAGTCGCCTCTACAGAGGCCCGATGTTCCAGGCCGTTCTCGCCGGGTGATGTAGCTCCGGCGTCGAGAGAATCCTCACAGCGGCTTGGGACACCTGGAACAGCCGCTTCCGTACTGGAGGCCGCGGATTCCGAAGCCAACAAGGCCGCGCTGGATGGAGCTCCACAACTGGCGATCTCGTCGAGAGATTCCAGGCTCCTGATGAAAAGATTCAGCTCCGCCGCCCGCAGCTGGCCGCTCCGCAGACCCGCAGCTCCGCGATGTTCATCAGTGGTCTTCAGCTCACCGGAGCTCCAGCGCGGCGACCCGGGCAAGCCATCGCCCGCTCCGCGATAGCGCTCCAGCGCTGTGCCGCCGCCAAAGCCGAGGTGCCTCTCCGACCAGGCAGGGACCCTGAAAAGTAGTTCCCCCCCCACATAAAAAAGGCTAGAACTCCTAAAAACAAAAACACTCAACTAGCTAAAAATTAAAAAAAAGATGAAAAACAGACAGCTGGAGGCTGGGCAGCCATACCACACAGGACGGCGCCCTTTCCATGTTTTCAACCCTTTCCTTGTTTTCAACTCGCCTCTCCCATCAGGATGAAGATGCAGGTGCCTGAAAACAGTGACCACCAGATTCAAGAACAGCTTCACCCCAACAACCATCAGGTTACTGAACACTACACATTAACCTCAGCAACCATGATCTTCAATGGACTATCTCTTTGGTGTGTTACAGACTTTAGCTTTTTTGTACTATTATGCTTACCTAGTATTACAGGTTGTATTAAGTTATTGCATTTTGGATTACTATATATAATTGGGTGTTATTGCATTCAGAGGCCTGACAAGCTGCAGCAAGTAAAAATGTAATTGTTCGGTTTTCAATATATAACAATCAAACACTCTTGACTTTTGACTCTCTCGACTAATGGCAGCGATCATGAAATGGATCCTGGTTACAGAATTTCTCTGAAGGAGAGGGGTGTTAATGAATCACAATTCCACTATTTATAGTTGCAACTAAAATGGTGAAAAGGTAAAAATGAAGCATACATTTCATTCATGTCATTTTCATAAATAGATGCAAAACACTGCGTTGCACTCAGTGGAATGTCACAAGGCACAATTCAGTCTCTGTGTGATGCCAAGAATGTAATGAGTTGCTGTTTCCTAGAGGATAACATATTTTCTTTGCTATATTTACTGCACAAACCTGTCAGGAATACATTTACCGTGCCTGTCATCAACATTTGGATGTGCTTACCAATAGCACGTTGCCCGAAACCACTGGGGCAAACCCAGGCCACAGAGGCTGGGAAACTCAATTCATAGTCGAGCCCTTACAAGGAAACTATTATTGGCTTATTTAGGTACTTTTCTGTTACTTCCCTGTTTCATAGTTTGAGAGATCCAGAGGAAAACTTAGAATAGGATGAATCGTATTCCACCTTTGGACAATCTGTGGTTATTTAAAAACTGCTCACCACGGAAAAATGTATCCAGGAGACTGTGTTTGCCAACATTCCAAACATGTGGAAAGTGACACGGTGGATAAGTGTGAGCATTAGTCAGTCGGAAATATCCACCAGCTTTCCGGACTGCCCTGCACCTGTTCGAAAGCGGAATGTGCCTTTTCACCACAGGATCAAAACATGAGACAGTAAAGAACAATGGTCCTGTCAAATTTCTCCTACAACTGAAAACAGACCCGTCAACTCTTTCAATCTCTGGCAGACAGCGCTGGCCACGGTTACAAGCTGAAAGACTATATGGCGATGAAACGTCTTACAAAGCAAAGCAATTTTGATGCGGAGAAGATGTTTTCAGGAGTGGGAGAGTCTAGGACCAGAGGGCATCTACGTCAAGCAGACCACTATCATCCTGGTGCTAAAGAAAAGCAAAATCTCACACCTTAATGACTATCATCCAGTGACCATGCCATCCACCATCATGAAGCTCTTTGAGAGGTTGGTTATGGCGCTCATTAACTGCAGCCTACCAAAGAGCCTTGATCCATTGCAGTTCACCTACCGCCACAACAGGTCCACAGCCGATGCCATCATCCTGGCCCTCCACTCATCCCTGAACCACCTGGATAAGAAGGACACCTACCTCAGACAGGTCTAAAATGTAGGAGGAATCATTTCTTTACTCTCCATTCTAAAAGTACGTCGTTTTACACTGAGGCTGTGCCTCTGGTCCTAGGCTCTCCCAATACTGGAAACATTCTCTCCACATCAAGATTACTTTGCTTTGTAAGAAGCAATTTCTTTAGCCAGAGGATGGTGAATGTGTGCACTTCATTGCCACAGATGGCTATGGAGGCCAAGTAATATTAAAGAAGAGATTGATAGGTTCTTGCTTGGTAAGGTTGTCAAAGGTTACGGGGAGAAGATGGGAGGATGGGGTGGAGAGGGGAAATGTAGATCAGCTATGATCGAATGGCGGACAGACTGGATGGGCCAAATTGCCTAATTCTGCTCCTATGTCTTATGGTCTATCTCACCTTTATGCACCACACCACTAAATATTAATCACCAGCACACAAGACCTCAAGAATAATAACACATATAAACCACAGAAGCCCCAACAGCCATAGAAGCCATCTGATCATCTGTGCAGATCTCCAACCAGTCCAACGGATGTTTATTGAGTATATGTAGAAAGGAACTGCAGATGCTGGTATACACCAAGGTGCTGGAGTAACTCAGCGGGTCTCTGGAGGAAAAGGATGGGCGACGTTTCGGGTCGGGACCTTTCTTCAGACTCATTTATTGACATTGTTTCCGAAGAATGAATCATACTTACATTGATCTCGACTCTGCAGATGTAAGGCTAGGTTGTGGAGGAGTGATGAAGTGGTGGGCAGGGAAATTGTGCTTGCTTCTGATGTGGAAATAAGGCATTTCCACTCTTGCAACCCACAGTAACAGCACGGCTAAATAACTGGCTTCACAGCTGCTACTACAGATGCCACATACACATCTTAATCTTTTATTCTCCAATGAAGACAAGTTAAGTTGTTTGCTTCATTTCAGCATATAAAACCCAGAACCTCGGAAAGATCCTCATCGACGAATCCTCACCAATTCATTAATATCCTTTTGACATTTTTGAATAATTTTCCTACCAGGCTTAACAGGAGTTTGGTTAATGTATGTTCGTTGTACAGTCATGTTCTGTTTATAAATGGCTAATCTGCAGAGATAAGCAGAACACGTGGAATGCTGTTTCGGATGAACTTCAAAATAGGACAACATGCAGACCGTGAGAATCAATGATGGAGTGCAGCAAGAACAAGAAGGAATTAAAATGAGCATAAACTGCAGAAGCTGGAAATACAAAACAAGCCACTCAGAGGAAAGACAGTAAGAGCTGGAGTAACTCAGGAGCATCTTGACGAAAAGGGATGGATGACGTTTCAGGCTAGTATCTCGACCCAAAATGTCACCTGTCCATGATCTCCAGGAATGCTGCTCGACACGCTGAGTTATTCCAACATTTTGTGGCATTCCATGGTAAACCACCATCTGCTGTAACTTGTTTCCACATTCTTCTTCCCTACAACCATCAAGCTATTAAACACTACAACCTCCAAACCTGTTTGTTCTTTAAAAAAAAATATGTATACATACATATACATACATATATATGTATAAAATGAACTTTTTGGCTGTTTATTATGGTGTTTACAGAGCACTATGTTTTCATATCTGTGTTACTACGACAAGTAAGACTGTCATAGTTCAGTTTCTGTCTATATGGCATATGCTCTCTACTGTACACCTGTCGAAATTCAAGAGAGTATTCGTGGACATACCTTGCAGGTACAGTAGATAACGCAGGGCAGTATAGCAGGAAGTATGAAGCAGTATAACAGGAAATATGGGGCAGTATAGCAGGAAGTATGGAGCCTATAGCAGGAAGTACAGGGCAGAATAGCAGGAAGTACGGAGCAGTATAGCAGGAAGTACGGAGCCTATAGCAGGCAGTACGGGGCAGTATAGCAGGAAGTGTGGAGCCTATAGCAGGAAGTACGGGGCAGTATAGCAGGAAGTGTGGAGCAGTATAGCAGGAAGTACGGAACCTATAGCAGGAAGCACAGGGCAGTTTAGCAGGAAGTGTGGAGCAGTATAGCAGGAAGTACGGAACCTATAGCAGGAAGCACAGGGCAGTTTAGCAGGAAGTGTGGAGCAGTATAGCAGGAAGTATGGAGCCTATAGCAGGAAGTACGGAGCAGTATAGCAGGAAGTACGGAGCCTATAGCAGGAAGTATGGAGCCTATAGCAGGAAGTACAGAGCAGTATAGCAGGAAGTATGGAACCTATAGCAGGAAGTACGGAGCAGTATAGCAGGAAGCAGAGGATAATATTGTAGGAGTCACAGGACAGTATAGTAAGAAACGCAGGGCAGTAAAGGAGGAAGCACAAAACTGTAACAGGGTATAGAAACAACCTCAGATGTTTGCCTCTTTAGCCCACGCTCATAATGTCTGAAATAACGCTCACAATTCAGAGTGCCATTTCATAATGCATGAAGGCACTAGGGATAAGAAACAGCCACTGACAAAAGTTTCAACTCTTGATATATCTATTCAAAGAAATGGCTGCCAAATAAATATTTGACCATTCCTCGGGATGTTGCTGGGCATATTACGCCAACTTGAGAATGATCTACTTCTCTATGTACTTATGTAGTCTCTTGTCTCTAGTTGTGACATAAAGCGTTTTTTTAAATGAGAAATATTTGCACAGTTGGACGAGTCAAGCTCATGAGACAGGATGTAGGGTCATTACGAGACTGTTAAGTTCCCGAAAGAACGAAAAGTAACAGCAGCATTGAACTAATTCAATAGATATCCATGTCATTAAATTCATCTGTCAGGAGCACGTCAAGATGCTGGTGCTGGTTATGCAAATCACCCATCCTGCTCAGCATTTTAGAATATTTGTAAACTGTCTCAATACAAGTAATTGCGCCTGCTTTGCAAGTTTTAAACAGAAACATCTTAAACCCCATTAAGCGATTATGGGCTTTAAGATTCGGGTCAGGTCAACATCCTTCTTCAGATTGAACGTGGGACTTCTTCAGTCCTTCTTCAGACTGAAGAAGGGTCCCGACCTGAAACGTCAACTATCCTTTTTCTTCAGAGATGCTCTCTGACCTGTTGAGTTACTCCATCACTTTGCGTCTATCTTTGGTATATACCAGCATCTGCAGTTCCTTTCCACCTATAATTAATAAATATCCGTTGCACTGGTTGGAGACCTGCACAAATGATCAGATGGCTTCTATGGCTATCCTTGATATCGAATCATTTGTCTATCATATCACCTGGGTATTCTTGTTCTAAACATTCTGTCTATCTCATGGCAATTTAAAGCATGCATCCTAGCTCCGATGAAGGCTCGTTGACCTGAAGCTTTAGCTCTGTTTCTCTCTTCATAGATGTTACCACCAGACCTGTTGAATGCCCCCAGCATTTTATCTTTCATATTCCAACAGGGAGCATTTATCCTTTGACTGTCTATAAAACCACCTCAGGGAGACCTGGTGACATTTGCAGATTTGCAGCAGCTTTGTATTTATTTGTGACAGCTCCTTGTCATGCTGCAGTTGTGTCATTTGAAATAGAGTAATGCCCCTGTCCCACTTAGGAAACCTGAACGGAAACCTCTGGAGACTTTGCGCCACACCCAAGGTTTCCGTGCGGTTCCTGGCGGTTTTTGTCAGTCTCCCTACCTACTTCCACTACCTGCAACCTCCGGCTACCACCTGCAACCTCCGGGAACCGCACGGAAACCTTGGGTGGAGCGCAAAGTGTCCAGAGGTTTCCTAAGTGGGACAGAGGCATTAAGGTGTGCAGGTGAGGTACGGAATAGCTAGCAGTGCACCATAACAGTAACTGGCACTCCCAAAATTCTGCAATATGCAAGGGTCACGCACAGCCGTAGAGTTACTGCCTCAGCGCCAGAGACCCGGGTTCGATCCTGAATATGTGCGCTGTCTGTACAGAGTTTGTACATTCTCGCTATGACTGCGTGGGTTTTCTCCAGGTGCTCCGGTTTCCTCTCGGGTCCCTGGCGCTATAAGGCAGCAACTGTACCGCAGTGCCACTGTGCCACTCTTGAGTGAACGAGTGATTGTGGTCGGCTTGGTGGGCCGAAGGGCCTGTTTCCGTACTGCATCTCTAAACTAAACTGCTCAAGAAAACACACGATTTCTCCGGTGGCCAAACCAACATTTATACCACAACTCCATGAAAGCAGATTGTCCAAGCCATTTCTCTCTCGTTGTGGATGTTGCTGTGTGTGGGCACATTGTTCCATTCCTACTTATACTGATGACTCCACTTCAAAAGTACTACATTGGCTTTGAACTATTGATGAAAAGTATTAATTAATCTCATTATTTTCCTTGCTTTGTACTCTGTTTGGGGCATGCCAGCACTGAGGAATGAATTATTTATTTGTTCTGTGCCCATCGTCAATGTCAACAATCTGAACAGGGGGATAATGATTTGCCTGCTGCTCAAGGTCAGGGCTCCATGCCCCAGCAGTCCAATGTCACATCCGCAGTGGACTTCCCACTGGGAACTTTCGTATGGAGGTCAATTTGTTGGGCCGAGACACTGAATGGGCACGTAGCTCGAGCGTCCTCGCCGCCTGCACAGGCAGTATGCCACAGTTGCTCAATGTTAGTTTAGTTTAGAGACACAGCATGGAAACATGTCCTTGTGCCCACTGAGTCTGCGCCAATCAGCAATCACCCCGCCCGCACACTAGCTCTATCCTACACACTAGGGACAATTTACAATTTTTAAGGAGCCAATTAACCTACAAACCTCCTCGTCTTTGGAGTGTGGGAGAAAACCCACGGTGTCACATGGAGAACGTACAAGCTCCATAAAGACAGCACCCGTAGTCAGGATCAAACCCGGGTCTCTGGCGCTGTAAGGCAGCAACTCTACCGCTGCACCACTGTGCCGCTCCTCAGGGGACACTATTCTTAGGCACTGTAAATGTTCATCTTTCCCTCTATAACACTTCAGCAGACTATTTCCCCCACTGCATCAGCTATCATGTTGACTGGCCTCAGTCAGGAAAGACCAGAAGTACACACTGGAGCATCTGACGATGTGCGAGACTGGCCACATCTGGATGCAACAGCTGGAGCTTACTATTATTGTCATCCCCCAGACTTGAGCAGTCAGACTATTTTATTCTGGATTAATGGCTATTCTCTCAAGTAGTGACAGAAACCAAATTTACTTAATTTGAAGGTCTGATATCCAGAAAAAGTTGACAACTTACTTAATTTGAAGGTCTGATATCCAGAAAAAGTTGACAACCCAATCAGTCTCATCTCAGCAAAAAAAAAACACAAAAAAAAAACACTGGAGGTCAGGCCATGTCCATAGAGGGAAATGGACAGTCGAAGAAATGTTCCTGACCTGAAACATCCTCAAGTGTTCCTGACCTGAACCATTTCCAAGCACAGGTAATGCCCGATTTGCTGAGATATAGAGTCATACATCACGGAAACAGGCTCTTCAGCCCAACTTGCCCATGCCGACCAAGGTGCACCCTCTGCATTGGTCCCACCTGCCCGCTTTTGGACTATATCCCTCTAAACCTTTCCTATCCATGTACCTGTCCAAATGCCTTTTAAATGTTGTTATTGTACCTGCCTCAACTACCTCCTGTGGCAGACCATTCCATATACCTGCAACCCACTGGGAAAAAGGTGCCCCTCAGGTTCCTATTAAATCTTTCCCCCCTCACCTTAAACCTATGCCCCCTGGTTCTTGATTCCCCTACTTTGGATAAAAGACTGTAAATTTTAACCTATATATTGCCCTCTTGATTTGATATACCTCTACATGATCAACCCCGCGCTCCGAGGAGTAAAATCCTAGCCTGCCCAACCTCCCTCTACAGCTCAGGCCCTCAAATCCTGGCAACATCCTCAAATCTTCTCTGCACGCACTCTTTCCAGCTTAACAATATCCTTCCTGTAGCAGGGTGACCAAAACTGAACACAACAGTCCAAATGTGGCCTCACCAACGTCTTGTGTAAGCAGTTTCTCCAGCAGTTTGTTTTTTGCTCAAGATTTCAGCATCTGCAGTCACTCGAGTCACATCTTCATTTGAGCGCAAATGAGAGATGCAGGGACATTGACAAACAAAAAGCTCAATTCAATTTTGCCCAGCATCAAACCCAACAAAGATTATAGTCAATAACGTGGCAAATGCTGGTAATCTGAAATCTCATAAAAATCACTTTCGTTGGGAGAACCAAACTTGACATTGTTTTATCATCTATGTCCACACGAGCTGCCTTTAATCACTTGCCTGACAGTTTAATAAAAGCACTCCATCGCTGCTGCACAGACCGGCAAGAAATGGCACTTGTCGGCAGAGTTTCAATGAGCAGACTCTCCTGCTACAATCAGCTGAAGCAATGCGGGAGACAGGCACGAAAACTTCATTCTATTCAAGTCCCATTCTGATGGTACACCGAATATCTGCCAATCAGCAGAAATGGGATCAGGCCAGCCAGATGTTCTGTCAATTAAAGTGACCGACAGGACACATAGAGCGTTTAATCTGTGACGTTAAACGTTCTGACAAGGCTGCTGGAACGAGGGGAGTGGCACTTACTGCTGAGGTGTAAAATAATTGCAGGAGCTGTCAGACAAAGCTGCCCTTATGATTGATTGCTTTCAGGATCCCTGCTACAAAAATGGTTCCTGAACTGTAGCCCAACAGCAGCACGAGCTTTGCAACACCATCTCAGACAAAAATACTTCACAAGCAAACAATGCCAAGTCTATTTATGGATCATCCCCAGTTGCCTATGCATCCTCCTGCCAAAGGGTCCAACAATGCCGGTAGTTTAGTTTAGTTTATAGTCACGTGTGCCGAGGTACAGTGAAAAGCTTTTGTTGCATGCTATTCAGTCAGCAGAAATACAATGCATGATTACAATCGAGTCAATGCGGCACAGTGGTGCAGCAGTAGAGTTGCTGCCTAACAGCGCCAGTGACCCGGGTTCAATCCTGACTGTGGGTGCTTGTCTGTACGGAGTTTGTACGTTCTCTCTGTGACCTGCGTGGGTTTTCTCCAAGATCTTCGGTTTCTTCCCACACTCCAGAGATGTACAGGTTTGTAGGTTAACTGGCTTGGTATAAATGTAAAATTCTACCTAGTGTGTGTAGGATAGTGTTAATGTGCTGGGATTGCTTGTCGGTGCGGACTCAGTGGACCGAAGGGCCTGTTTCCACGCTGTGTCTCTAAACTAAACTAAAACATTTACAGTGTATAGACACATGATAAGGGAATAACATTTAATGCCCGGTAAAGCCAGCAAATTCCTATCAAGGATAGTCTGAGGGTCACCAATGAGGTAGATAGTAGTTCAGGATGATTCAGTTGCCTGATAATAGTGGGCAAGATATCAAAATTAGTTTCTCAGTTGATCAGCAACATCGCAATTATTGAAATGGCTTTGGCAAAGTGTTGTAGAGAGAAGAGATAGAATGCTATCACAAGCATTATTGGAATAAATAAATAGTATGTACCTTGGGAATAGTTATAGAGCTTCATTTTTACCAGTAGATTTGTGAAGCCTTTTATATTTACCACACCCTAGAGCAATAACACACAGCATAAATGTGATGCTGCTTGACAATACGAAACTCAAATCACCCACCGCACACTGAGGCACAAAGACATAATCTGAAATAGTTAAACTGTTTTGGAAGTATTTAGGATTTGATGTACAAGGAACTGCAGATGCTGGTTTATACCAAACAAAGGCACAATGTGCTGGAGTAACTCAGCAGGTGAGGCAGCATCCCTGGAGAACATGGATAGGTGGCGTTTCAGCTCAGGACCCTTCTTCACACTTAAAAAGTGCTCTAAAAAGGCTGCAGTGGGATTCTGAACTGAAACACTGCCTGTCTATGTTCTCCAGGGTTCCCGCTGAGTTACTCCAGCATTTTGTGTCTTTCTTTAGGATGTGATGGTTCTATTGGCCAGCTTTTAAATAAACTGCAACGTGAACAAGATTTGCAAGCACAAGAACAGTTTATCTTCAACCTACTACTGAGCACGTGTGGGAGCACTGTAAAAGAAAGGCTCGTTCAATCCAAAAAATTGGTAGTGAATGAACAGACACCAGTCAAATCGACTCCGCCATTTTGATTCCTCAAATCATAGTAGGAGTCGAATGCAAACAATGCACATTGACAGGGAATTCCAAGTATATAACAAGTCTGTTCCAAGGGACAGGTTTCATGACAGAAAACATTTTTTTCAATGAACACTTTGGGAAAGTGATTTGTTTTCTGATGTTGGCATTTTTATTGCATTGCAGAGCCCCATTGCTATAGAGGGGGGTTATCCAGGTGCTATCTGATTGTTTTGCCTGTGAATGATGAGTCAACATTAAATCCACCAAGGCCTTCGAGCCAACCTGCTCACCTCCTGCAGCAAACTATCAGACATGAAAACAAAAGGAGTTGTCCATAGCAGAACAAATTGCCTAACCTGCTCTACTGCTGGAACTGCTACTAAGGTCACGAGTTAATTTATAGATTCAATATTTGCCTCCAGCTATAGCTTTCTCTTCTAATACATGATGGACCATATAAAAAATGATAAAATAGAAATGATAAAATGGAATTGATCCAATTGATCTGTTCCTTGAACTTTTGGAATCTGTAGATCGAACACAGGAATATTTTAAACACAGTTAGTGGCTAATCATATTAGCAATCTGCCAGATTATGGAGCAAAGCTCACAATCCAATTAAATCGACACACAGTCCAATACTACACAGATTCAATTCATACTCCAATGCAGACTCTACAAAGCACATCCAGCTCTGCACAGATACTGCCCCATCCTCTGCATTCTCCTGTAATCTGAGTACAATTCCTGGCCCAGTAGTCTCTCGGCACACAGAACAGACGACAGAACTTGCCACAAGAGGTGCACACCACACTCATTACACACTCAGCTAAACAGGCAGTGTGTAATGAGCTAAAATCAGAATGCAAAAGAAAGTATCATACACGCACTACACACACACACACACTAAACGCACGCACACACATGCACACATACAAACGCCACACATACCAGCACATACATACCATGCACACATACCACACACACGGTCTGTGAACATTAAGAATGATCAGAAATGGTCAGATTAATACTAAAGTGAGTGTGCAAATAACTAAAGTGAGAATGGAAAAGAAAGTATCACATACACACACACACACACAACACAAGCACCATGGACACAAACCATGCACACACAAATCCCCCCACACGCACACTGCACACGCATACCGCACACACACGCACATAGCGCGCGCACACACACACACACACGCACACAGTGAATAAGAAAGATCAGAAATGATTATATTAATACTTCATGTACAAACCATTTTGTCAATGTTGGGAAAGGAAACCTGGTAGGCTCCAAGTGTACACACATAGTGTTTACTTTCAATTCCCTGATGCATTTTCATGAAGTGTTTAGCATTGACACTACACAGAACAAAGTTTAAAAGGATCATCTTGAGAGAGTTACTGAGGAGCCTGCACATGATTACATAAAACAGTCCTTGTTCTAAACATGGAACATATGTCTCCGTCACGTCAAGATGAGGCTCTCCAATCTAGGATATCGAAGATGTCCTTTTTCTTTAGTAAACGTGGTTCCCCCTCCAGATTCAGGGACAGTTTCTTCCCAGCTGTTATCAGGCAACTGAACCATCCTATCAACAAGTGGAGAGTGGTGCCGAGCTATTATCTGCCTCACTGGACTTTATCTTGCACTAAACGTTATTCCCTTTATCATGTATCTGTACACTGTGGATAGCTCGATTGTAATTATGTATAGTCTTTCCACTGACTGGTTAGCACGCAACAAACGCTCTTCACTGTATCTTGGTACATGCGACAATAAGCCAAACTAAACTACAGTCCCTTCCAGAACAGCTTACATCAACATTGTTCTCTTGTTAATAAAAGTTCACACCTTCCTCCATTTCACTCGCAAGACAGACTATTATCTTTATGAAACATTCAGACATTCTTTATTTCAACCCAATATTCAACCAATTACATTCTGAGCAGTGATGATGAAAGAATGCAGCAGAATAAAGACAGAGCACCACGGTTCTAAAGTTCACTGGTAAGATGAATTGGGTTGAATGCACTATATTTTTGTTGCAGCAATGCCATTTATGTGCAATGTAGATCTCAGGGCTGATGACCTGTTATGTGTTACTCATTCGGAAAAGAACTGACATTTAGTCTATGGTGCTGCCGGAGGGGTACAGCTGACAACGTTGGTGCTGCTACCATCTCCGCTACGGCGTGGAAGCCCGAAGGTGCCGAAGCCCCAGTTAGTTTCAGGGAAATGCCTCGACTGATCGCCCATAGGGGCGAACGCGATTGACCCAAACGAACGCCTCTACGTCCGTGATAGCCACTCTGGCCACCGTTTCCTGGTTGACTCCGGTGACATTCGCACTTACGGTACGCGGACCCTGGACTTAAGTTTCACCATTGCTGACGTCGCCCAGCTGATATTGGTGACCGATTTCTTGCGAGCGTTCTCCCTGTTAGTCGATGTGCGAGGCGGGCGAATGGTTCCGAATGGTGTCGAACCTGTGCCCTGCCAAGCCGCGTAATCCGTTCACGCTCCAGCAGCAACTCGACGAGGTAGCTGAGATCCAGCAACCTTTCACAGCCCTTCTCACTGAATTCCCAGGGCTGCTCACGCCCCGGTTCGACGGGGCCGCGCCCCGTCATGGCGTGGTCCACCACATTCCCACCAAGGGCCCACCGGTTCATGCCCGCGCGCAACGCCTCCTGCCCGATAAACTGCGCATCTCACTAGACGAGTTCCAGTTTATGGATGACATGGGGATTATCCGCTGGTCGGATAGCCCTTGGGCCTCCCTGCTGCATATGGTGCCCAAAGCGCCCGGGAGTTGGAGACCTTGCGGTGATTACAGCCGTCTCAACGCCGTAAACACGGCAGATCGGTACCCAGTCCCGAACATCCAAGATTTCTTGGCTCATTTGGAGTGCGCCGCCTACTTCTCAAAAATCGACCTGGTCCGTGAGTATAATCAGATTCCGGTCCATCCCGACGACATCCCTAAGACGGTCACCATCACCCCTTTCGGCCTTTTCAAATGGCTAAGAATGCCTTCGGGCGTTCCAAAGGTTAATGGATCAGGCCGGGCGGTGTTTGCTGTTCGTATTCATCTATCTCAATGATATTCTGGTGGCCAGCAGCTCGCAGGCTGAACACGTTAAACACCTTCGCCTGCTCTTCGAACGGCTGCGTAAGCACGGGTTGGTGATCAACCCCGCGAAGTGCCAGTTCGGATTGGCCTCCATCTACTTTTTAGATCACAGCATTACCTGCAACGGCGCGCAGCGGCTGCCTGAGAAGGTCGACGCAATCCGTCGCTTCCCGAGGCCACCATCTGTCAAGGGCCTGCAAGAATTCATCGGAATGATCAGTTTCTACCACCGATTCATCCCGTCAGCAGCCGCCATCATGCGGCCGTTGTTCCAGTGTCTAGCAGGCAAGCCTAAGGACCTGGTATGGTCCAAGGAGGCTGGGATAGCTTTCGAGGGGGCTAAGACCGCGTTGGCCAACGCCACCATGCTGGTACACCCTAGGGCATCGGCCCTAATGGTCCTCACCGTCGACGCGGGTAGGTAGCCACTGGCTTCCGCTGGCGTTTTTCAGCTGGCAGCTGCAGGCCCCGGAGATCAAGTACTGCACTTTCGATCGGGAGCTCCTCGCACTTTACCTAGCGATCCGCCATTTCCGTTATTTCCTGGAGGGCCCCGCTTTTACCGCATTCACAGACCACAAGCCGCTCACGTTCGCTTTGAATAAGGTGTCCGACCACTGGTCCGCCAGGCCACAGCGGCACCTCGCCTACAAATCCGAGTTCACTTCTGACATTCGGCATGTGGCGGGGAAGCTGAACGTTGTGGCCGACGTGCTGTCCCATCCAGCGACCCCTGAGGTTTCCACTTTAAACCTAGGTGTGGATTATGTGGAGCTGGTAGCAGCCCAACGGGCCGACGTCAGCATGGGGGATAACCGCAATGCTGAATCGGGTCTCAAGCTGGCTGAGGTGCCTTGCAGCACCGCCGGTGTGCAGGTCCTTTGTGACATCTCAACGGGTAAAGCCTGCCCGATTGTCACGATTGCCTGGAGGCATCGGATTTTTGACATCATCCACAACCTAGCTCACCCGTCCATTCATGCCACCTCTGCCCTGGTTGCTTCCATGTTTGTCTGGCATGGGTTACGAAAGCAGGTCGCAGCATGGGCCCGTGCTTGTATCTCCTCTCAGACTTCCAAGGGTGCGTCCGCCCGTACAGGATTTCACTGTTCCAGACGGCAGGTTCCTACACATCCATGTTGACCTGGTGGGTCCCTTGCCGTGTTCGCGTGGGGCCACTCACCTGCTAACCATCGTAGATAGGTTCTCCAGGTGGGCGGAGGCAATACCGTTGACTGATACCTCCGCTGAGGCTTGTGCACACGCTATTGTCTCCAATTGGATCGCTCGTTTCGGGGTCCCTTCATATATCACTACCAATCGTGGGGCCCAGTTCACTATGGTGTGGTATGGCGCAGTTGTATGGCGCGAAGCTGCACCAGACCATCGCGTATCATCCGGAGTCGAACGGTTCCATAGACACCTTAAGTCGGCGTTGAAGACTCGGCTCACCGGCCCCGATTGGGTTGACCAGTTGTCCTGGGTTCTCCTAGGCATCAGAACTACGCCTATGGAAGACCTCGACGCCTCCTCGGCTGAGCTGGTTTATGGCTCGGTTTTGCGGGTACCTGGGGATTTTCTGCCCTCCACCCACGATCAGGAGGTCCCTGCTTGGGCAGTGCAAGCTGACCTTCGCGAGCGAGCGTGCGCGTTGGTCCTGGTTCCCACCTCCAGACATGGGTCAGCTGCGGTGCATGTCCCTACTATGTTACACGATTGTGCTTATGTTTTCCTTCATACGGATGCTCACCGCTCGCCGTAACAGCGGGTGCACGAAGGTCCATACAGGGTGCTAGAGACTGGTACTTCGACGTTCACGTTGGACATGGGCGGCAGGGAGTTCGTCTCCGTCAGCCGCCTTACGCCATCCCACGTTGACGAGGATATCCCGGTGGCTGTGGCCACTCCATGGCATAGAGGGCGTCCGCCAGCTGTTTTGCCTCCCTCTGCACCTGTTACTCCCGGTTATGTTTCACCGGACCCCTCTGTTACGCCCGTCCCTCGTTCGCGTTTGTCGCGTCCCTCCGGTTCTGTTTTGCCGGTCCCTACTGTTACGCTCGCCCGCGACCACGGACTACGCGTTCCGGTCAAACCGTCCGGGGGGTGCCCATGTAGCGGCGCCTGCTGGCGCATGCAGGTATCGAACCCGGCGATCGGAAGCCGCGGTCACGTGTGCCGGGAGGGGCTGCTGGTTTTGCGTGGTTTCACTTTCGTGCCTCAGTTGTGTAGCTGACCAGCATTGGTCCGACGTGTTTGTGAAGAACTGTAAGCCAAAGAGCTATTTACTGAATAAATATGTTCACAAAACTTGATAGCCGTCTTTACATCCGCCAAAATATCCGCCATCCGCCAAAGTGAATCATGTCTAATGACTGCAGGCATTACTAAAGGGCCTGACTCACTTACGTGTCCTTGGCATGCATATTACGCGACCTCGTGGTCGCGTTGAGCCGAAACGGTCGAGCGAAGGTCGGGCGCGATTACATGCGTACACACAGCTGTCTGGAGCGCGTGACGTCATTTGAAGATGGGCACAAAGCTGGAGTAACTCAGTGGGTATGTCAGCATCTCTGCAGGGAAGGAATGGGTGACGTTTCGTGTCGAGACTCTTCTTCAATCTGAAAAGAAGGGCCTTGACCCGAAACGTCACCCATTGCTTCTCTCCAGAGATGCTACCGGTCCCGCTGAGTTACTTCTGCATTTTGTGTCTATCTTCAATTTTCTTTGCCCCACTCTGGGAGTAGAAGTGGGGCGGATCCGGATTGCATCGGTCATGAGCCCCAGGCCGAGTTCGACGATCGTTTGCCTGCTTCTGCTGCTGTTGAAGGCGAGACGTTGCGTCGCGCCAGGGTCTTGGGCCTGTCCCACTTTGGCCGTCAGTTCCGCAACAGGCCGTTGGCGTGCGAAGATTTCGGTCACTGCAAGAATTTCGGAGCCCCGCACGATGTCGGGACCAGCCCCGCACAACTCCATACCCCTCCGCGATTCTAAGTGGGATCGGCCCCGCGCAGCCATACGGTGCCCGGACGCCTCAAACGACCACGAGGACGCCTAATTTGCAAGCCAAGGACGCGCAAGTGGGACAGGCCCTTAACTCTCTCAAAATGGTGCTTTTAAACTTTGTTCTGTGTATTATCAGAGCTAAAGAGTGGGAAGAGGGAAAAACCAAACAATAATTCGGAAACTAAACCACCCGTGTAGGAAGGAACTGCAGATGCTGGTTTACACCCAAGATAGACACAAAAAGCTGGAGTAAATCAGCAGAACAGACAGCATCGCTGGAGCGAAGGAATGGGTGATGTTTTGGGTCGAGACACTTCTTCAGTCTGAAGAAAGGTCTCGACCCGAAACGTTACCCGTTCCTTCTCTCCAGCGATGCTGTCTGTCCCGCTGAATTACTCCAGCTTTTTGTGTCTATCTTCAACCGAAACACCTCTTATGCTTTGGTTCATTTTACCGTCAAAAGTACTTCACTCAAGTTTAACTTGTACTTTTGTTAATATCTTAAGAAATACGATCAAGAAGTCCAGAGAAAAGGAAGTGAATACAGATAACCCTCGTTATAACAGCCATTAGGGGTGGGGGGAGGGGGGAGGGGGAGAGATTGGTGTCAATTATTGCTAATTGTCCACTGTAACTAAGTAACGGGGGGGAGTGGGGGGGGGGGGGGGAAGGAGTAAATATACAGTATTGGAAAAACAGTCAATAAGCATACACTACACAAGACACACAATAAACAGGAAATGTCACCACTTACGTAATACTTTAAACATTGTAAGCAAGTTAAAAAAAGTTAACATACTGTAACTTGATTTCAACTCAGTCCTCTGTTCCCGATGTGAAGGAACTCCTGGGTTACAACAGATTTTAACCGAAGGTTAAAGCTATAACTGAAATCTGTTACAAGAAGGTCTACGATAACGAGGGTGGAGGTGGATTATAATTGTGCTGGATCATCTCAATTCTGTCCAACCCCACGAGTTGCTATTTCAAAAATTCCTTTAAAAGATTTCTCTAACATCATGACATTTTAAACCTAATTCCTCAGCTTGCACAGCTTTATAGGACAGTGGGTAAAGAAAAATATAGGCAGACGATAGGTAGTACCTACTGTAGTACCTACTGAACTAAAGAGAAAACCATAACAGAAGTGCAGCCTGTGTAACCTCTTGGCATTGTAGTAGGCCTATGACACAACAATTGGCGAATTGAGTAGTTTGGTTGACACTATGTTTCTGCTCTATGCTCATGTAGGTGTGTTATATCCATGACAGGTTTTGCCATTGTCTTCTGTGAGAAAAGGACGCACCGTAATGTACACCGAGTCATATTGGTTGGGCCTACTAGATATCTGGTAGGTCCATTGGCAATATCTGGACAGAGCCTGGTCACTTTCAACCAAACTAGCTGACGTTGGTCTGATGAGCGAGGCCACTTCTGGTTTCACTCATCAGGCCAGTTCACTTTAAGCTACACTACTCAGTTCACACTTTCAGGCACACACCAAACCACGCTGCACTGCAGCGACTAATGACTTTTTCCCTTCAAGAAGAATAATTCTAATTACAAAAGTTAAATATTTGCAGTCTTCTTCCATACAATGTACCCACCCAGAGGACGATGTCTGGATAATCTTTCAATCAATTCATTACTGAACAGTGTTTATTTCAGAAGCTACTTAAGGATAAAATTCTTCAAATAATGCTCCTGAAAACACTCGAGTCACCTTCAAGAGGATTTAGGCCAGGCCAAAAATTGATTGCAAAATCCAACTACCATCTATCTCCCTCATTTCCCCTGGAGAAAATTAAGCTGATCCCTTCAACAAAACAACTATGCAAAGGGCGGGTTGCAAGGCATGGGAGTCAGCTGGATTCACACCTTCTGCATGGCGGAAGCTAGCAGCTCCACGTAAACTCTTTCTGAAACCAGCACAATTTCTTAAAATACTCCAGCGTTCCCCTAGCCCTGTAACCCCAGCAGCGTTCACGACAGCGACACTGATCTGAGAGACACTGCAGTATGTGCTTGGCAAGCGTCAGCTGGACAGCAACACTGCCAAGTAGAGGCATTCATATCACTGCCCTCGGAGCCTGTCTAACGGCTGATTCTACGAACACCATCTACCAAGTAAATCAATATCATTTACCTTTCCATGGAAGGATCCACAATGTTTGTTGCAAAGATGACGCTTGTAACTTTAATATTTAATTCCTTATTTTTCTCCCCAAGACAAACAGAACAGTGTTGCATTCAATATCTATGATTTCGTGATCAAAATGTCACATCAAGATCATGAAACAGATGACTTGCTGAAGATGCAGAAACTAGGAAGTGCAGCTGCTGGTTTACAATAAAGAGCACAAAGTGCTGGAGTATCTCAACGGGTCGTGCAGCATCTCTTTCTAGAGGAATAAGTGAACTGAAGTTTTGGGTCACAACCCAAAACGTCACCTGTCCAGGTTCTCTAGAGAAGCTGCCTAACCTGCTGAGTTACTCCAGCATTTAGTGTCCCGAGTTGCTGAAGATGCTGGATCTGTACAATTTCATCTGGATACACAGTCCCAAAATGTACTGAACATTCTAGTTTTGCCAGGAGAAAGTGCCACTGTTCTGAGTTCTATGCAAACTCATCAACATGAAGCAGAAAGTAAGATCTCCCATGAACCCAATCAGAGGAATCATTGGGAATCAACTTGGGACTGAGCATCCTAAAGAGGAAAAAAAAACATGGGACTGGATTAACACAGCGAAAACATGCGTGGGTGACCATTAGGTCGGGACCCTTCTTCATGAATCATCGCCCATCCATGTTCACCAGAGGTGCTACCTGACCTTGGCAGTTACTCCAGAGCCTTGCCTTTTTTGTAAAACAGCATCTGCAGTTCCTTGTGTCTACGTCACAAAGAGGAGTTGGATCTCTGGCAAATCAATTTCACACCTTTGTTTCTACTTTTTAAATTGCCTTTCTTTTTACTGTTTCCATCCGCCTATTGAAGCCATTTATATGTGAATGGTTGTAACCAAGTGACATTTTGGACAAATTAACCTGATGTTACCGTATTGTATAGTAACTGCAGCAGTAACAACTAGAACAGAATTGGGTCAACCTTCAGTAAAGATGTCTTAAACTAACTCTGTAACCTGTACAGTCAAATATCTGGGCACAATGTCGTAAATATCCTCCAAAAGGGAGGAATTAATGGAAACTTGCCCCACTGACCTGAGAGGGAGGCAACCATATTTGCAGATAATGCCCACTTTGAGAAAGTGGACTTTATCGTGGATTTTAGAAGGTGTTTTAATCAGGCATATGTTATTACAGTTACTAATAACTTACACATCAAATAGCAATCACAAGAATCATTTAGTTTGATTCCAACTATCTATCGATACATAAGCAAAGACTTCTTACAGATAACTGATCCAAATAAGCAAGGAATGTTCAACTGTTTTACTGCACAGTGAGTACCACCTCATTTACTTTATAAGCAACTTTCAAATGATTCATAAGGCACTGAAAAAAAGAGCCTTAAAGAAGCTCATTAAAAACACGCAAGTTACAGCGAAAACCTGATTCATCACAGAAAATTGGCCCCATGCCTTAAAAGGACAGCCTGACAGTTGTGGATCTTAGTGTTTGAGATAAGATCTGATTACTGCAAGAAATGTAATGAGGGGAGGCTGCACGCTGGTATGTAGTCTGATTGGAATCTAACCCTGTTCCCCCAATGAACCCTGCCAGATTAACAAAGTACTCATACTTCAGTAATCTATGGATTTTATCAGTATGCTGCTTTCATGACAAACATTATAGACTAAAATTCATCAAGTAATGCCGAGTCTTAATACTCCACTTTGATTGATGTTTATGAATGGTTTGTCTATTTAGTAAGTAAACCACAATGGGTCACCAACGCAATAATGAATAGAGGAAATAGCAACCATCTTGGAATGGTACCCACTCCAAGTTTGTGGCAAATTCCTCTACTCATTGTAGCTTTGGTAACATATTGTAAACTTCCTACAAATGGGCAAAACATATATAAGCAAGAATTAAATCTGGTATTAACAAACACGGGCATTACTTGATGACTTTACCGGCCTAAATGTAAGTTGCAGGATATTTTTCAACCTTTGTGAGAGTATTAAATCACAAAATAAACATTTTGTTAGTATTTTCCCCAAAATTAAATTGCCTTGAATCTGCTCAACTTCCTTTAATGTGACCAAGTGCTGCTGTAATGTCAAACAAAACAAGTCTTGAATAGTTAGTTTTCCGACTGTACAGAAACCCAAAACACTTAAAAGGGACGTAATGAGCGCGCTACTTACAGAGTCTCGTCGTTTTTAAACTCCAGTTCCCCGTAGGTGTCCTCAAAGTCCTCGCCGCCCCCTTTCGCCGTCGCTTCTATCGTCCGAAAGGGGACAATGACAGTCCCGCGGGCCCCTGATGTTCTCAGCACTTTCACCTCCATCACTCCGACACTCTCACTCACATGGAGGACGTCGGTCTCAAACGTAAAGATACCCGCGTGGTCATCATCTAAAATAGTCACGGTGGCAACGAGCGGGGAGACGATTAAAGCCTTCGGGTAGGGCGGCGCACTGTTGGGCTCCTGGGCTTCCTCCTGCCGTGTCACCCGCACCTTGCCCAGCCGCACAAAGAAATGCTCGTCTTCCTCAAAGATGTCATCGTCTATGATGCCCACGGTGATGTCCCTTTGCGTCTCGCCCGCCTTGAAGACCAGCGTCCCTTCGCTGAACTCGTAATCTGCCCCGGCGTTGGCCGAGCCGTCCTCCGTCTTGTAGTCCACGGCCACGGTGTGCGAGATGTCTCCTCCTCTGCGCACCACGGTGAGGGTCACGGCGCCGCAGTTCTCCAGGCACTGGTAGGCACAAGGGTCGAAGTAGATGCGGGAGCACAGGTCCTCGGGGCTGTCCGGCCTCACCTCCAGCAAGCTCGCACTTCGTTTGGCCTGCTCGGACACATGCTTCTTCAAGATATTGCCCGCTCCTGTCATCATCCTGGTGGCCTGGATGCGGTAGAAGGCCCTGCTTTTCTGCTGGTGGGAGAGGGCGTAGTAGTTAGCCATCTCCACCAGCTGATCCAGGTCCTTCTCGGGATGCTTTTGCTTCAGGTCTTTAAGGATGCGGATCATGTCCTTGCGGGACTCGTCCACTTCTTTCCCTTCCACAGTCACCAGCGTCCCGTCCACGAAGTGCGAGTTCACCAACTTGCCGTCCATCTCGATGCCTTTGGGGTGCTCGCCCTCCGTCTCGACGATGAGCCCACGGTTCTTGTTGGTGCGATACTTCTTGTGCACGTACTTGTAGAAGAGGAGTCGGCGGTCCGCAATCCAGGCGAGCAGCACGCAGATTGGGAAAAACGCGAGGGTGACCAGCCCTTCCCACACCTGCACGATGCCGGGAGAAAAGACTGCAAGGATCATGTACAGCCAGATATAGGCGAAGATGCTCCAAGCGGCAGTGACAAAAAACACACGCAAGTGTTTTATCTTCCTGGACTCGCCATCGGGAATGGAGTACACGCATATGGCGATAATAACGAACATGTTAAAAGCAGCACTGCCCACAATGGTGCTTGGGCCCAATACACCCGCTCTAAACCCATGGCCGCAAACCTCGATCAAGGAGAGCATGATTTCCGGAGCAGATGACCCTAATGCCATAAGGGTCAGGTTGGACACAGTATCATTCCAGACTCGAACCATCATGGTGTTTGTCTCTCCGTTGGGCTTATTGATGGTGATTTCTTTCTCTTGTGAGGTGATCACTTCTATCGAGGCCATAAAGCGGTCTGCCACAATGGAAACTCCCAAGAACATGTAAATCATTGCCACAAAGTAAACAATAACCCTGGCAATTTTATCGCCAAGAGATGGATCTTCTGGGTACCATATTGGCAAGATAACTCCTTGCTTACATTCATAGTTCCCCGCGCAGGAGTTATTTCGCTTTGGAGAACTTGTAGGTCCAGGGGTCTCAGCGTCTACAGAAGCCGGATGCATTAGTAGCATTACTGAGGCTAGGCCCAGGAGGCAAGATGACATGAACGGCTGCAACCCAAACCACGCCATGCAAACGGGTTCAATCTCAACGTCCTCTGTGAATCAAATCAGTCTTCAGAACTGAAGGGCCTTCACGGCAGGATCTGAAACACATTTCAAAAAGAAAACACCCATTTTAACGAAACAGTGGTTAGAAACATAGAAACATAGAAAATAGGTGCAGGAGTAGGCCATTCGGCCCTTCGAGCCTGCACCGCCATTCAATATGATCATGGCTTATCATCCAACTCAGTATCCTGTACCTGCTTTCTCTCCATACCCCCTGATCCCTTTCGCCACAAGGGCCACAACTAACTCCCTCTTAAATATAGCCAATGAACTGGCCTCAACTACATTCTGTGGCAGAGAATTCCAGAGATTCACCACACTCTGTGTAAAAAATGTTTTTCCGATCTCAGTCCTAAAAGATTTCCCCATTATCCTTAAACTGTGACCCCTTGTTCTGGACTTCCCCAACATCGGGAACAATCTTCCTGCATCTAGCCTGTCCAACCCCTTAAGAATTTTGTAAGTTTCTATAAGATCCCCCCTCAAGCTTCTAAATTCCAGCGAGTACAAGCCGAGTCTATCCAGTCTTTCTTCATATGAAAGTCCTGACATCCCAGGAATCAGTCTGGTGAACCTTCTCTGTACTCCCTCTACGGCAAGAATGTCCTTCCTCAGAATAGGAGACCAAAACTGTACGCAATACTCCAGGTGTGGTCTCACCAAGGTCCTGTACAACTGCAGCAGAACCTCCCTGCTCCTATACTCAACAGGAACAGAGACGCTCCCCACAAGCGGTTTTCCATTTAGACTTCACTTTAGACTTTAGGGATATAGCATGGAAACAGGACCTTCGGCCCACCGAGTCCATGCCATCCGAGATCACCCCCCTTACACTAACACTATCCTACACACTGGGGACAATTCAGGCCTTTGAAAACACCCTCCATGATAACGTTAGCAGGAGCTGGGGGAAATGGAATGATTTAAGAATTTGGAGCTAGAAGGCACTGACGTTTCAAGCTTGTTCCATTATTCGGTGTGATAGCTGATCTATTACTTCAGCATATGAGCAGGTTTGCCACCATGACGGCTTTTCATGAAGGAAGTAAAAGTGCAACCGGCAATGAGATGAATTGAGACATTCATTCTTAATCAAGGCAATGAATGAAGTTAAACATTTTTATCAACGTGTATGCTAAATGTCTGAACAGATCAGTAGCCAGTAGCTGACTGTGAACGAGCGTTTGACCCAGTGAGTCTGTAATGAAGTAAAGTCTGACTTCCTCAGCACCTCCAAGGGGTACATATGAACAACAGCAGAAGCCTATGCGTTGCTTCACACTCATACGTTCATTAGTTATTGGAGGAGAACTAGGCCATTCGGCCTATCAAGTCTACTCTGCCATTCAATGATGGCTGATCTATCTTTCCGTCTCAACCCCATTCTTCTGCTTTCTCCCCATAACCCCTGACACCCGTACTAATCAAGAATCTGTCAATCTCCGTCTTAAATTGGCTTGGCCCCCACAGCCTTCTGTATCAATGAATTCCACAGTTTCACCACTGGTCCTAGACTCTCACCAAACACTCATCGGGTTTGAACTGGCAAAAACTTTGTAGCATATGCTTGCCAAATCTTTCTGTTCAAGAAGGCAGAATAGTCAAAATATCCTTTCTTTAACAAAATTCAATGCAACATACAACTAGATACCAAGTGCTTGCAGGCTACACTTATCCAATTTGTTGTCAACCTGATAGTGTTACTTTGATAGGCTAATAAATCATTGCCTACTTCATTTATATTACAATGTTACCGCCACTGTCAATTCAGCACTGGACTCATTGCCATAACACTATTAGACATAGGAGCATAATTAGGCCATTCAGCCATCGAGTTCACTCTGACATTCAATCATGGCCGATCTATTTTTTCTTCCCTCTCAACCCCATTCTCCCCATATCCTTTGTTGTACCTTTGCCAGCCATGATTTTATTTGCCTTCTGCTGGCCAACAAGTCAGTCTGAAGAAAGGTTTCAAACATAAACGTCACCTATTCCTTTTCACCAGAGATGCTGCCTGACCCGCTGAATTACTCCAGCATTTTGTGTCTATATCAGTGATAAGGATCCTTGCACCGCTATCAGTGGAAACCTACACGTTCATCGATGAGTTGGAGCTCCAGCCTACACGTTCTGTCTGCTTCCACTCAAGACAGACACAAAATGCTGGAGTAACTCAGCGGGTAAGGCCGCATCTCAGGAGAAAAGGAATGTGAGGTTTCGGGTCGAGACCTTTCTTCAGACTGGGAGTCAGGGGAGAGGGACACTATAGATATGAAACAGTACAGAACGAATCACAGCCGGCACCATTAACCAAGGAAAGATGGAGCCCACAATGGTCTATTGTTGGCTGAAGAGGTTATAATGAAGTGATACCAACAGTGAAACTAGTACGATGACTACAGTGGGGGAGGGACGGAGAGAGAGAGGGAATGCAAGGGTTATTTGAAATTAGACAAATTAATATTCATACCAATGGGTTGTAAGGTGCCCCCGCGAAATATACAAAGTGCTGTTCCTCCAATTTCTCCCCTGACTCTCACTTTAAGGAAGGGCTTCAACTCCAAATGTCATCCATTCCATTTCTCCAGAGATGCTATCTTTGGTGTAACCCAGCATCTGCAGTTCCTTCCTGCACATTTTGTCTGCTTAAGCAAGGACAACGGGTGCATGGCGATACCACCATTGCAAGTTGTTACCTAGCTCTCGCCACCCAGCTCAACCACACACTGAACAACACTCCCCTGCATATCATTAGTTTTAAATGTTGCAAGAGTACCTGCCTAAACTACCTCCTCCGGTAGCTCATTCCATATACCCAACATCCTTTGTGTAAAAAAAGTTACCTATTAGGTTCCTATTCAAACTACCCCCCCCCCCCCCCTCTAGTTCTTAATTCCCCTACTTTGGCCAAGAGACTCTGTGTTCTCACCCAATCTATTCCTCCCATGATTTGTACACCTCTATAAGATCGCCCCTCGTCCTCCTCTGCTCCTTGGTATAGAGTCCTAGCCTACATAACCTCTCCCTATAGCTCTGTCTTGACTCAGTCTTGAGTCCTGCCAACATCCTCGTAAATCTTCTCTGCACCTTTTCCAGCTTGACAACATCTTTCCTATAACGGTGCCCAAAACTGAACACAATACTCTAAAGATAAGACTCCTTATTCATGAGTGAGAACTATAGTGTCCTGTTATCTGTCGGTGTTGCATCAAATGTTACAACTACGATCACAAACAGTCCCAGGCTCCAACCGCCCAACAACTGTATGGGGAGGGGTGGGTGTAGAAACAAGGAACTGTAGATTTTGGTTTACACAAACAGACACACAGTCCTGGGTTAACTGCAGGTCAGGCAGCATCTCCGGAGAACATGGATAATAGGTGTAGAAAGGAACTGCAGGTGCTGGTTTATACCGAAGATGGACATAAAGTGCTGGAGTAACTCAGCGTCTCTGGAGTAAAAGGATGGTTGGAACCTTTCTTCAGACTTATATGGAGGAACCTGTGCGCACAGCAACAAAGGCCATTGAAGACGGGGTGGTTTAAATGGGATAAAGGCATGGGGGCTGGGCTAAACCACGTCAACGTGCAGCCGGGGTGCAGACTGAGCACTCAGATGCCTCCCTGAGGGGCAAGAAAATGCAACATTCAAACGACCACAGAACCAACCAATCCCTGTCTACTGATACTCTCCTCCGCTTAGCGGAGCTGGTGCTTACCCATAATAACTTTTCGTTTGACTCCTCCCATTTCCTCCAAATACAAGGTGTAGCTATGGGCATGCGCATGGGCCCGAGCTATGCCTGCCTCTTTGTAGGTTACGTCGAACAATCCTTGTTTGAGGCATACCGTGGCCCTATCCCCGACCTCTACCTCCGCTACATCAACGATTGCACTGGTGCTACCTCCTGCACCCACACACAGCTCACTGACTTCATCCATTTCACCACTAACTTCCATCCGGCACTCAAATACACCTGGACCATTTCCGACATTTCCCTACCATTTCTTGACCTCACTATCTCCATCGCTGGTGATAGACTACTGACCGACATCCACTGTAAACCCACTGAATCACATGGCTATCTGGACTACACTTCTTCCCACCCTGCTTCCTGTAAGGACTCCACCCCCTACTCCCAATTCCTCCGTCTACGCCGCATCTGCACCCAGGATGAGGTGTTCCACACCAGGGCATCGGAGATGTCCTCATTCTTCAGGGAATGGGGGTTCCCCTCTTCTACTATAGATGAGGCTCTCACCAGGGTCTCTTTTATACCCTGTGACTCTGCTCTCACTCCCCATCCCCCCACTCGTAGCAAGGGCAGAGTCCCCCTTGTCCTCACCTTCCACCCTACCAGCCGTCACATACAACAAATAATCCTCCAACATTTTCGCCACCTCCAATGCGATCCCACCACTTGCCACATCTTCCCATCTCCTCCCCTGTCTGCTTTCCGCAGAGTCCGCTCCCTCCGTAACTCCCTGGTCAATTCGTCCCTTCCCACCCACTTTCCCTTGCAACCGCAGGAAATGCTACCCTTGTCGCTTTACCTCCCCCCTCGACTCCATTCAAGGACCCAAGCAGTCTTTCCAGGTGCGGCAGAGGTTCACCTGCACACCTCCTCCATGGCCAGAGTGAGGACCACCATAAATTGGAGGAGCAGCACCTCATATTTCGCTTGGGCAGTTTGCACCCCCAGCGGTATGAACATTGACTTCTCTAATTTCAGGTAGTCCCTACTTTCTCCTCCCTTTCTCAGCTCTACCTCAGCCCACTGTCTCCGCCTCTTCCTTTCTTCTTCCCCCACCCCACCCTCACATCAGTCTGAAAAAGGGTCTCGACCCCAAACGTTGCCTATTTCCTTCGCTCCATAGATGCTATCTCACCCGCTGAGTTTCTCCAGCATTTCTGTCTACCTTCGATTTTCCAGCATCTGCAGTTCTTTCCGAAACATTCAAACGACTCAATCACTGTCTGCTACCAATTCTTTGCAGGTTTGTGGACTGAATAGCTGAAAACCCCGACAGATCCCACCTTTCAATAAGCACTTAGAAAATAACACCGGGAAGAGCAGCGGTGCCGCAGGTGATGGGTTGCTCCGTGATGTGGAGAATGGTGCACTCTACACACGGTTGCAGTGAAGCCGCCCCGGACTCCAGCTCCACGAACACCAGGCACACACGGCCCGTGGGCAACTTCTGATTCCGACCGTCACGTACACACACACACACGGTGTGCCACTTGGCCGGGCGGAGGGGAAGGGGCTTCCCGCAGGATCCCCGTTTACTTTAGGTCCCAGTCAGACAGGGAGGGAGGGTGGCAGCTGGGCTTCGGAGCTGCAGTCCCTTGGCGTGTGGGCTGCAGGAGAGCGTGAAGTTCCCTCCCCACCCCCTTGGCTGGCCCTGTTCAAACCTCTGACTGCCTTCCCGGAGGCAAGCGCTTGCCCTATTTAGGGAAGACCGCGGCGCAGTCTCTAAATTTGACCGAGGTAAACACGGGCTCAGCAGAAATGAATGAACGCGACAGCTGCCGGGTTGTCAAGGTGCACCCGGAATGCAATATGTGCATATATATACCCGCATACACATACACACGCAGCAACTGTCTGGTCAATACTGCAGTAACACATACACTGTACATGTTATGCAGAATGCAACTGATTTACAAAGTACAACACTGTGTGTGTACGTGCGTGTGTGTGTTGCTCCAAGCGAGAGAGAGAGGCTTCCCCCAATTTGCACGATTTGCAATAAGAGGAGTGGGTGAGGGGGGGGGGGAGAGAGATGGAATCAGGTTCCTATTTTTGACGCTGCCACCAATCGCAAATGCGAAAGATTTTGCAAACAGCCAAAAGAAAAACACAATGATTGAGGGGGAAATAACACGAGTGTGTGCGTGTGTTTGTGTGCATGCGTGCAATGGGGAGACAGATGAGAAGCGAGCTATATTTTCACCAGAAAACAGGTTGTTTACTCCACATTAGAATTACTCCACATTAGAAGTCTACGCTTTTAAAGCGACCCTGGCGTCAAATACAAGGATTGGAGAAGGAGGGGGGAGCGCTTGTGTTATATAATCAATGCTGTGCCTTTAAATATTACCCCCAAAAAACTCATTACAATGTATAAAATGATATGTTACCTGTTCTTTGCTTCGCTCTACAAGGAACTTAACACGTAGACGTTGAATGGTGAAGGCTGCACATTGTGAACGGCGGGTCCGGTGGGTTAGGCAGCGAGATGGATAGGGATCCTGTGCATGGCTCGCCAAGTTGCTATGAAGCGGCCGCTGGCAATGCGCGGCGGCTCGACTACTCACTCCATGCAGGAGGCAGCCGCCTGCTGGTCGGCGGTGGTGAGGCTGGTGGTTGGGGGAGCCCGGGAATCTGGCTGCGGTGCAAGGTGAGTGTGAGTGGGGGTGCAGCAGACGTGAGGCTGCAGACTGTCCCCCACAACACACACACACACACAGAGGGAGAGGGGTGTGTCAGTGGAAGCGGAGCCTCTCTCAGCCTGTGTCAGGCTGCATCCCCTCCTTGACGTCAGGCTGTCAGCTGGGCTCCACTCTGGCAGGGCAGCGCTGGCGAGGCGCACACAGGCTCAGGGACAGCGGGTACAGGCGCTGACAACCCCAGTCCCCCACCCCCGCCCCGCCGGCCCACTCAGCGGGACAGATGCAAGGGAGAATCCCTGCTCTTCCCTGCTCCCCACTCCAAATCTCCCCCCGCCGCTCCCCACCTTCTCTACCCCCTCCCTCTCCCCACCTTCTCTCCCCCCCTCCCTCTCCCCACCTTCTCTCTCACCCCCCTCTCCCCACCCTCTCTCTCACCCCCCACCCTCTCTCACCAGGCGTCCCCACCCCCGCTCTCTCCCTCTTGCACCCCAACTACTCCCTCTCCGCTCCCATTTCCCCTCTCACCCACCTTGCATTCCCTCTCTCTCCGTCCCTCCCACACCCTAATCGTCTTGCTAGTTTCACTGTTTGTATCCCTCCGTTATCTCCTCTCCCACAGTCAACAATGGACCATTGTGGGGCCCTATATTTCCTTGGTCTTCGATTAGTTCTGTACTTTTTTTACCTCTAGTTTCCCTCTCCCCTGACTCTCAGCCTGAAGAAGGGTCGCAACCCGAAACGTCACCTATTCCTTTTATTCAGAGATGCGGCCTGACCCGCTGTGTTACTCCAGCATTTTGTATCTATCTTCGGTGTAATCCAGCATCTGCAGTTCCTTCCCACCATTTGGTTTGTCAGCCACCTGTTCTACTTCAACTGAATCCAATCCAATTTTTCGAGCCACTATGCAGCACAATTAGTAAACAAATTCAATCAGGTACCTAGCAGGTTTTTTTGTTTAGTGAGAGAGAGAGAGAGAGAGAGAGAGTGTGTGTGTTTTATTGTCATATGTCCCGGACGGGACAATGAAATTCTTACTTCCTGCAGCACAACAGAATATGTGAATATGTAAACATTGTACATAACGGGGAAAAAAATAGAAAAAAGATCAATAAACAACAAATATAGTGCAAATAACAAATAAGAGACACAAGGAACTGCAGATGCTGGTTTACAAAGGAAGTCACAAAGTGTTGGAGTAATTCAGCTGGTCAGGCATCATCTCTGGAGAACATGGAAAGGTGATGCTTCAGGTCAGGACCCTTCTTCAGGCTGCAGACTTTATTTAGACAGTGCAGCATTCACACTGCCACGGTGCTAGAAAATAAATAAGTATAGTGCGTACACAAATAGTATCGTTCCTCACCTTTTGTAAATCCTGGATTTGGACATTACTGACTTCAGTGGTTGTAGCTGAGGACATTAATTGCTCGTGTTGGTATATCTGTCTGAGGTAGAAACATAAAGAATACGAGGTGGTATTAGAGGGGTTAAATGTAAAGGAGATGCGCTGGGCAAGTCTTTTACATAGAGAGTGATGGGTGCCTGGAACGCGGTGTCAGGGGTGGTGGTGGAAGCAGGTAGATAGTGGTATTTGGACAGGCACATGGATATGCCGGGAATGAAGGGAAAGGATCACGTGCAGGAAGAGGAGACTAGTTTAACTTGGCATCATGTTCTGCACAGCCATTGTGGGCTGAAGGGCCTGTGCTGCACTGTTCTATGGTTGAGTGGAGCCTGCCCTGCCGTTCAACATGATAATGACTGGTCGTCTTTCTCATTACATTATTCCAGATCTCGCTCCTAATCTTTGATTAGTACAGGTGTCAGAGGTTATGGGGAGAAGGCAAGAGAATGGGGTTAGGAGGGAGAGATAGATCAGCCATGATTGAATGGCAGAATAGACTTGATAGGCCGAATGGCCTAATTCTACTACTATCACTTATGATCTTATGATCTTATGATCCCTCGATTCCAAGGTTGAGAAGGTTATCCTATCCTTATTTAAACGTATAAGATCCTAAGGGGCTATCATGAGATTGAAATGTTTTCACCAGTGGGAAAGTCACAAACAAGGGAACATATCTATGAAATAAAGGGGCCAGTTATTTAATACTGAGATGCCTAAGAAATGTATTTATTTTTTAGAGATACAACATGGAAACAGGCCCAACGGCCCGCCAAGTCCCAGCCAGCGCCAACCAGCGATCACCCCGTACACTAGCACTATCCTACACACAAGGGACAATTTACAATTTTGTTTACCAAAGCCAATTAACCAACAAACCTGTACATCTTTGGAGTGTGGGAAGAAACCATAGCACCCGGAGAAAGCCCACATGGTCACAGGGAGAACATAAAAACTCCATACAGACAGCACCAGTAGTCAGAATGGAACCCGATTCTCTGGCACTGTAAGGCAGCAACTCTACCGCTGTTCCACTGTGCCGCCCCATCTTGCATCCATGTAGAATTTGAATTCACAAATTATTCAGCATGGTCTTGATAAGAATTATCTGATTTGTTTGTCTGGTTTAGGATGTAAAGAACATAACTTTTGGGTGCAAAATTGTTAGATTCTGAATTGGGGGCGCCGACCTGTAGGGGGTATGGCTGCCTAGCCTGCAGCTGTCTGTTTTTCATTTCTTTTTTCTTATTTTTAGTTAGTTTAGTGTTTTGTTTTTAAGGAGTTCTAGCTTTTTTATGTGTGGGGAGGAGGGGGGGGGGGGGGGGGAAGGGGGAAACTAATTTTCAGGGTCCCTACCTGGTCGGAGATGCAGCTTTTCTCCGGGCTGCACTTTCGACCCGTCCTCGCGGCCTACCAGTGGGCCTGGAGCGGCATTTCCTGAGGGGACCGCCCGGAGCCTCGGCATCGGCATCGGCGGCATCGGTGGCGGCTGCGGAGCTGCGGGTCCGAGGAGCGACGGGGCCGTCCGGAGCCTCGGCATCGGCGGCGGCATCGGCGGCACCGGCATCGGTGCTAATCCTGCAAGAAGCAATGCACTGACCAGCGGCGGCACTGGGGTATGAAGCAGCTCCTAAGCTGCCCACGTCTGAACTTCCACCTAGTATAAATAAATCATGGCTTTCTGATGAAGCCAGCACTTACTGTTCTTCCATCGTCATCCTTGAGATGAGACCGAGAAACACCCTAATCCATAGAATAAAAATAAAATGAAAATATCCAATAAGTCTGTCTGATATTTAATTCCATTATGCCATCCCTATTTTAATGAGAGGACAAATGTATGTTCCCACCAAGTTACTTGATTTGGAGAGAAATTTGCAGATGAACCAAAAGCACAAAATATTGAGAATAAACTCAGTAAGTCAGGCAGTTGATCCAGAAACAGTGAACACTTCAGGAACACTTGAGTTAACTCAAGATAACATTTGAGAATGAATAGATGGGGTAAACGCACAGAATCTCTTTCAGAGAGTAGGGGAATCGAGAATCAGAGGACATAGGTTTAAGGTGGGGGGGGGGGGGGGGGGAAGATTTAATATGAACCTGAGGGGTAACCGTTTATACACAAAGGGTGGTGGGTGTATGAAACGAGCTGCCAGAGGAGGTAGTTGATGCAGATACAATTGCAATGTTTAAGAAACGTTTAAACTGGTACATGGGTAGGATAGGTTTGGAGGGATATAGGCCAAGAGCGGATAGTTTGGAGCAGTGTAGATGGGGTATGGTGTACAAGTACATGATAAAGGGAATACCATGAATAATGTTTAGTGCAAGTTAAAGTCCAGTAAAGTCTGGTCAAAGATAGCCTGAGGGTCTCCAATGAAGTAGATACTAGCTCAGGAATGCTCTATAGTTGTTGGTGGGATGGTTAGACTAAAAGTCTTTGTAGTCCTGCTTTGCTTTATATTATATCCTTTAAAAGGACGTACCTTAAGAAACGAGATGGAGCCTGGACAGAGTGGATGTGGAGAGGATGTTTCCAGTTTGCTTTAGTGGGAGAGTCTAGGATCAGACACCATAGCCTCAAATTAAAATGATGTGCCTTAAGAAAGGAGATGAGGAGGAATTTCTTTATTCAGAGGGTGGTGAATCTGTGGAATTAATTGCGACAGAAGGCTGTGAAGGCCAATTCAATGGATATGTTTAAGCGATTGATTGATTCTTGATTAGTATGGGGTTATGGGAAGCAGGCAGGAGAATGAGGTTGAGAGGGAGAGATAGATCAGCCATGATTGAATGGTAGAGTAGACGATAGGCCAAATGGCCTAATTCTGCTCCTACAACTTATGAACCTATGAAGTTATGAACTTTACATAATGGCCTGTGTGGTTAAAAACTGTTCTGAACTGGCTAACTACCCCAAAATCAATTCACCCTTTGCATGCCCATCGGAAGCCAAATAAAGCATTCAAGTAGTTGGTGCTCCTACTTGTACATTTTCACAGAAACATTTGACACAATGGTCTAAACATTCAAAAAAAATCCCAACAGAGAAGTATTGGAGCAGTAAAATGTAGATACAAGGAACTGCACATGCTGGTTTTTAAAAAAAAGACGCAATGTGCAGGAGTAACTGGGTGGGTCAAGCAGCATCTCTGGAGAACATGGACCGGCAATGTTTCAGGTGATGATCCTCCTTTTGTTTAGTTATCTGTGGGACCAATAATCAAATGGATATTGCAATTTGATTTTTTTTTAATCCTACAGATCGATATAATAAAAATTAAATTTGACTTATTCTATAATCATAAACCAGTAATCGGAGAACCAATAGCATGCGAGGCTTACACTGGTAACAAGCTTCCATCTCCCTTTGAATGCAATTGGATTCTTATTTAAACAAATGAGAGGGACGCTCTGGATCATCAATAATGCCCTGCCTATCTGACAATCTTAACAACATGAGATAGCAGATAGATCATGACTCAGATTTTTCAACTGTAACGGTGTAAATTGCAAAGTTTTCCATCATTTTACCTCGAAACTGCCACCAGCAACTTGTACAGCATGCATAAGCAGTTAGATATGGTGGTGCCAGCAAATTCTTACTCCTTCAAAGAGTGCGCCGACTGCAAGCTTCTCCAATGATTTAATGGGATTTTAAGCTGTACTTTGCAGCCTAACCTTATGCATAGACTGTAATTCTCTTTTTTTCTTTAAACCTAATATCTATATTTTTTAAATGTTTATACTTTAGATTCTACTGTGATCACGTTCAACTGTTTATTTTGTGTGATTTAAATAATTTCAAAAGTTACCAATAAAATGGGACAAGCTCAGGATGGCAACTTGGTGTGAATGGATGAGTTAAGCTGAAGGAGCTGTTTACGTGCTATATACGTCTACACTTCCATTGGTGTCATCTGTGAGAATTCTCCATTTCAATTAGTGCCTTCACCAAAGTACAAGGATAGGTACATGGATAGGAAAGATTTCGAGGGACATAGGCCAAACATGGGCAAATGAGACTAGCTTAGACAGGCATCTTGGTCAGCATAGACGAACTGGGCCAATGACCTGTTTCCGTGTGACTATGACTGACCCGACATCATCAGTGTTATCAGCTGCCATGGATCCCCCCAAAACTGATGATCAACAATGGCTCACATTGTAAAAAGAGAAATCCACCGCAGACACTGCTTTGCTGACATTTTGTCATTAAATTCAGGGTAATAGTGACTCATCTGTTCTAATCCTTGCACTATTTTGTATCACTGATGCTTCTAGTTCTGTATGTATCCCTCACCTCACACCTCACTAAGTCATTAATTCATTGAGAGACAAAGCATGGAAACAGATCCCTCGGCCCAGCGAGTTCATATCGGCCATCAATCATCCATCTCTATAACTTTCAAACTCTCACCTTGTATGTGTGTCTGTGTGTGTTTGTGTGTGTCTGTATGTGTTTGTGTGTGTATATGTGTGTGTGTTTATATTATCACAAAAACACTACGTGGTAACAATATGATTTTTACATATTCTGACACATTTTCCCCCTCAAAGCAGTGAACAGCTTCACATAAGATTTTATGCTTTATTTCACGACTTATTGCTGATTAAAGTTTAATTTTTTTTTAAAACAACCAGCTTCCACTGATGACGCCACAATGAGGTGGGCGGGCACGATGGCTCATGTGACTCGGCGCCCATTTCACACACAGAATATTCCACGAGCTTCGAGTGACGTCGGGGGGAGGGCCGCATTTCCAGAGCATCTCTCAAACACTTCACCACCTCCCCAACGGTCGACCTGCTTCATTCTCACTGCTTGATGCTTCATTCCGACCGCCATCTTTAAAGATATGATGTCACAATGAGGTGGGCTCAGGTCTGCGCCCGTTTCACACACGCCCGCCCACGGCCTCGCTCGGGTACTTGGGTCCACGCCCACCCGCGGCCTCGTTCAGGGTCCACGCCCGCCCGCGGCCTCGCTCGGGTCCTTGGGTCCAACGCCCGCCCGCGGCCTCGCTCGGGTCATCGGTTCCATGCCTGCCCAGTGCTTGGTGGGGAGGCTGCTGGCCGCGGGCTGAGCCTGGGGACTGGGCCTGGACTGGAGTCCATGTGGCGGCCGAGCTGACGGCTGCAGTCTACAGCCAGGGCCAGGCTGCGTACGAGAACCAGGCCCTGGCGCTGCTCTAGGACCTGGGTAGGTGCTGCGGCAGGGAATGGGGGTGAGGATGAGGGAAATAAGGATGGAGATGGGGTGGCGTTTCTACCCCCTCCCTCTCTGCCCCTCTCCCTCTCAAACTCCCTCCCCCTCCCTTCCCTTTCTACTCCCCTCCTCTCCCTCTCCACCTCCTTCCCCTACCTCTCTACCCCCTCCCTCTCCATCTCTACCCCCCCTCCCTCAGTCTCTGTTTCCCTCCCTCTCTACACCCTCTCTCTCTGCCCCCCACCCTCTCTCTCTGCCCCCCCCTCCCACTCTACTCTCCTCCACCTCCCTCTCCCCCCCCCCCCCCCCCCCACCCTTCCTCTCTACCCCACTCCCTCTCTAGGGAGTGATGAGTATTGGGACCTTTGGGTGAGTGGTGGAATATTGCGTTCGGGGACCAGTCCTCCTCTGTGATCTCGCCCCCCACCCCCCCCCCCCCCCCCCCCCACCTCTGGGGACAGGACCCACTTGATCTAATTTACACTAATACTATGTTAAACCTAGTATTTTTATTCCCCCTCCACATTCGTATCAATTCCCTCCAGATCCTATTAATCAGTAGTTTAGTGGTGCAGCAGTAAAGGTGCTGCCTTACAGTGGCAAAGACCTGGGTTCGATTCTGACAGGACCTTCTATTTCGCTTGGGCAGATTCCAACCCAGCGGCATGAATATTGATTTCTCTAATTTCAAGAGATCCCCGCACCCCCAGTCCTCTTGTTAATTTCACTGTTTGTATCCCTTTAGTACCACCTCGTCCCCAGCCAACAAGGGACCATTGTGGGCTCCACCTTTCCTGAGTCATCAATGCGGACTCTGCTCCGTTCTGCACCTTCTCATACCTCTAGTTTCCCGCTTCCTGACTCTCAGTCTGATGAAAGGTTTCGACGCAAAACGTCACCTATTCCTTTTCTCCAGAGATGCTGCCTGACCCACTGAGTAACTCCAGCATTGTACGCTTATCCAAGCAAAACTCATTGATGTTGACAGTAAGAGTTGCAGGAATAAGAAATGACAGAATCAAGATTGTCACTGTCCCTGACTTTGAAAATAATAGTCTTAAATAACTTAGTACCATTGAGGAACAAAATGAAGTACTGCAAGGCTGTTGGGAGATAGCTTAATTCAATCATTACTTAAGAATGATACACCCTGATGTTAAATCTTGCTGACAAGATGAGAGTAGGATTGGGCTAAGCTGCCCCATGCAGACAAAATAAAAATATCAGCTGCACACAGCTCATCTACTATGAGGACTTGGGTCCTGTCATTAGTTGCAGACAGCATCAGGAGTTCAGGTAGAGTCATCGTGTCTTGATATCAATCTTCAGTCACAGATGAATTGAGCAGAGTTCTAATAATAGACGTTTCGGGTCGTGGACCTTCTTCAGACTGAAAGTAGAGGGGAGGGAACTGGAGGTAAGAAAAGGCCAGAACAAGGCAGAGCCGGCAAAGAAGCTAGCCATGCTTTGTTCTGGCCGTTACCGGCCCTGCTTTGTTCTGGCCTCTACTCTACTCTAGTCTGAAGAAGGGCCCCAACCAGAAATGTCAGCCATCGTTTTTCTCCGAAGATGCTGCTTGACCCGCTGAGTTACTGCAAACATGATGCTATGTTAAATAAATCTCTACTGCCTGCAGGTGATTCATATCCCTCCATTCCCTGCATATCCATGTGCCTGTCTAAAAGCTCCTGAAATGCAATGATCGTATCTGCCTTCACCATCTCACTCCTGGCAGTATGTTTCAGGCACCCACCACTCTATGTAAAATAAAACTTGCCCCACATATCTCGCCCTGCCCCTCTCACCTTAAAGCGATGCCCGGTGGTCTTTGACCTTTCCACCCAGGGAAAAAGGTTCCGACTGTCTATCCTTTCTGTGCCTCCCATAATTTTACATACTTCTTTCAGTTCTGATTTAGTCAGATAACTCTCCAGCAGAGTGCGTTTCGAGGTTTTTCGTGATTAAAAGACACTACATAAATGTCACTGACATTGCTAAGCAGATCAATTTTAATACACTCTTACGAGAACATTCATTTTCCTTCGTACCAGTCTTGTGATGCATCCTGGTTACGATGTTCCACCTTTACGAGGATGTTGCCAGAACTCGAGGGTCTGAGCTATAGGGAGAGGTTGTGAAGGCTGGGTCTCTATTCCTTGGAGCGCAGGAGGATGAGGGGGATCTTATTGAAGTGTATAAAATCATGAGAGGAATAGATCGGGTAGATGCACAGAATCTCTTGCCCAGAGTATGGGAATCAAGGACCAGAGGACATAGGTTCAAGGTGAAGGGGAAAAGGTTTAATAGGAATCTGAGGGGTAACTTTTTCACACAAAGGGTGGTGGGTGTATGGAACAAGCTGCCAGAGGAGGAAGTTGAGACAGGGACTGTCCCAACGTTTAAGAAACAGTTATGACTCAATTATATCCTAATGATAAGGGACAGGTTGCTGTGGGACTTCTGTAGCATGAGCATGTGAGCAGTACCGGTTATAGTTGGTGTTTATGAAGGGAAGGGCCACATCCACACCTCACCCATCCATGTATAACATGAGACCCAAGGAAGGGCTCTGGCTCAATGGGCCAACCGGCTTTTTGTAGCAATGGTGAATACGACATCAAACAAAAAAGGAGACAGAAAATATTTCTATAGACCACCAGTTCTATATTCCTGCAATCTGACCTAGTGGTAAAGCCAATTCTTCAGCTTTTCAGGATGAATATCTAAATGTTATATTTTAAAATACATCTATTACACTCATCTCAGAGCCAAACAGTTTTGGTTGAGAGAAGTACTCCATAGGTCAGGCAGCAACTATGGAAAGAGAATCAGATTTAATGTAACAAGGCAGTGACCATTCTCAAAGATCAGTTTCTGTTTGAAAGAGCAGCAGTTAGAAATATTGAGTGTTTCTCCCCTTAAATGTGTTGGCCTGAGTATAGAGTAAGTTCAGCAGTTTCTGGGTTTTTTTTCTTGTTACAATCTCCACAGCATTTGGCCTTTGGTTGAGAGAATGTAAGAATTGTATTGGCTATAAGAATTCCCTACTTTTAAAACAGGGATGTGTGCTTCCACCTTAACAGGGTTAGTTTAGTTTATTGTTACGTGCACGGAGGTATAGTGAAAAGCTTCTGGTTGTGTCAGTAGAAAGACTATTCACGATTACTATCAAGCCGTCCACAGGGTACAGACGAATTATGTAGGAAGGATCTGCAGATGCTAGTTTAAGCCATAGAAACAAAAATCTGGAGCAAATCAGCGGGTCAGGGAGTATCTCTGGAGAAAAGGAATAGGTGACGTTTCGAGTAAAGACCCTTCTTCAGACGGAACCTATCGACCCAAACTGTCACCTTTTCTTTTTCTCCAAAGATGCTGTCTGACCCGCTGAGGTACTCCAGCTTTTTGTATCTATCAAAGGGTACAGATACAGAATAGAGGAAAGGTATAATGATTAGTGCAGTAAAGTCTGAGTGAGGTAGTTAGAAGCTTAAGTTAAATGAGGCCATCAAATCCACAGACAACATGTCTGACAATGCAACATTTCCTCCCAACTATACGAAAACAGCAGTATAGACGTTGCACATAGATCTGCGTTTAAGAAGGAACTGCAGATGCTGGAAAATCGAAGGTAGACAAAAGTGCTGGAGAAACTCAGCGGGTGCGGCAGCATCTATGGAGGGAAGGTCTGCATTGGGTTTTGATATGGATCATATATTTGTGGGCCCCAAAGCAGAAGCGTCCATGTCGCGGGGCTGGAAACTGGAAGTATCCTGAGCTAATTCTGCTGCCACCATCATCTATTGCAACAAGTGATGGCTCCCACTAATTGTCGCCGGAAGCTTGCGTCCTTTTCAGGACAGCAGTATGACAGCGATGTCAACATTTGAAACAAGGAAGATGGACACGAAAGATATTTGGGTATATCGTAGACAGTCCAAACAACATAACATAAATTGTGAGGAGCCAATAATCTGGCAGTGAGGAGGGTGAGGAACATACTGTAGTGCAATGTATATTAACAAAGAAACAGTACAGGAAAAAAAAGCTAACAAATCCTTTTGGAAGTCATGATCTGCACCCTTGGGTTATAAAGAACAGAAATACAAAGATAATAATAGATGCATTCGTTTTCATCTTCTACAATTCATGCATTGGAAGATAGTAAATTAGTAGATGTGCAGCACGGTGGCACTGCAATAGAGTTGCTGCCTTACAGCACCAGAGACTCAGGTTTGATCCTGACTACGGGTGCTGTCTGTACAGAGTTTTTACGTTCTCCCCATGACAGCGTGGGTTTTCTCCGGATGCTCCAGTTTCCTCCCACACTACAACGACATACAGGTTTGTAGGTTCATTGGCTTCAGTAAAAATTGTAAATTGTCCCTTGTGTGTAGGATAGTGCGAGTGAACAGGGATCGTTGGTTGGTGCGGACTCGGTGGACCGAAGGGCTTTTTTCATGCCGTATCTCTAAATTAAACCAAACTAAACTAAATTAAATGTCATTGTTCTGTTCAGGTAAGTAAGATTTAAAAAAAAGTGGGGAATTATAAACCATTTAACCTAACATAAGGAGCAGGGAAAGAGCTGAAATTTACTAAGAATAAAAACAAAAGGATGATGGAAAACCACAACATGGTAGAAGCTCATTTCCCAGACCAGTGTGCTCCAGAGACATGCACTTCAGAGAACACATTTGTGCGAATGCCAGGCAAGTGCAGGTCCCTCCTTCCCCTCTCCTCTCCCATCAGGCAAGAGGCACAGAAGCGTGAAAATGCACAGCTCCACATTCAGGGACAGTTTCTTTCCAGCTGTTATCGGGCAACTGATCCATCCTATCACCAACCACAGAATTGTCCTGAGCTACCATCTACCTCATTGACAACCCCATTGTCATTGAGATAACTTAAATGTCTGATAGAATGGCAGTTATCAATTAAAACATGAGCTAGATAATAAAGGCTTCACGGCATGATTAAGTGAAATCATGAAAATTAAAATGTTTGACAAATCTTCAAATTAATGTACAAGTTATTGGGTTGATGGAACGTTGGGGCGGGAGGGTGGTGGCTAAATCAGTGAATTAGGAAATCAACAAAATGTCTTTAGGATAGCATTACACAATATTAAGTCTGGTGACCTTGCGAACAATATGTTAGTATGATTGGTTAATTGGCATAAAGGCAGAGGGGAGGAATAATTGTATCACTTTCAGTAATTCACGATGACTTCTGCTTGGTTGGCAGCTAGTTACAATCCATGATCAATGACAGGAGAAACCAAGTGTAATATATTCAGAAGATAGACACAAAAGGCTGGAGAAACTCAGCGGGACAGGCAGCATTTGGAGAGAAGGAATGGGTGACGTTTCGGGTCGAGACCCTTCTTCAGACTGGTTAGGGATAAGGGAAACAAGAGATAAAGACGGTGATATGGAGAGATAAAGAACAATGAATGAAAGATATGCAAAAATGTAACGATGATAAAGAAAACAAGCCATTCTAAGCTCATTTTATTTTTATTAATCAAAAAATGTATTCAATTATTAAAAAATAATATTTACACTACAATAAAACAAGCCAGAACCCACCACCATAATACAATTCAAACATGTAATTCTAAGCTCTTTGTAGGGTGAAAATGAGAAGCTAGTGCAAATTGGGTGGGGGAGGGATAGAGAGAGAAGGAATGCCCGGGGTACCTGAAGTGAGAGAAATCAATATCCATACCACTGGGCTGTAAGCTGCCCAAGCGAAATATGAGATGCTGTTTCTCCAATTTGTGTTTACCTCACTCTGACAATGGAGGAGATCGAGGGCAGAATATATTTGTTTGTTGACAATACAAAGGTAGGTAGGAATGTAATGGCAAGGAGGATAAAAGGAAAATAGATTAGATCAACAGTCAGGCAAGATAGGGGGGGAAGATCTGAAAGACTCGGGAGAAGTGGTAACTTATCCCCTCCAGTAGACAAGAATAGAACAACTATTTACCATCGCGGAGCGGTGTTGGAGCTCCGGAGTGTTGGGCCTGCTGACTTTAACACCGTGGAGCTGCGGTTTGCGGAGCTTCTAGCTGCGGGCGAGACGCTGACTTTAACATCGCGGAGGCCTGGGATCTTTTGTTGGGGGTCGCCAGTGTTGGAGCTACGCCCAGCTCGGCCTGTGGACTTCGGAAGCCGTGGTTTCCGGTGAGAAGCAGCTGATTCGGAAACTCCAAGCTGCTGAGTGTGTTCTCCCGTTCCGACATCGGAGCTCCGATCATCCCGGCAAGAGGGCCGGTACATCGGGCCATCCGTAGCGGCGACTGCGGAGGGCTCAAAGGCCCCGACCACGGGTGAACAAAGAGGAAGTTGACTGAACTTTATTGCCTTCTCTCACAATGGGAAACGTTGATTCCGCTGTGGGGGGATGTTCATATTAAATTCTATCGTGTATTGTGTTCTTTTTATTCGTATGGCTGTGTGGTAACTCAAATCTCACTGTACCAATTGGTGCATGTGACAATGTGTAACTTGAACTTTATATATATATATATATATATATATATATATAGCTCTAAATTCCATGGCTTTGCTAAATACTTATTAGTGCAAATGACCCAAAAAGCAATCAGATTTTCACAACTCTCACCGACTTCTACAGGTGGCACAGTGGCGCAATGGTAGAGATGAGTTTGCACGTTCTCCTTCTGACCGCGTGGGTTTTCTCCGTATGCTCTGGTTTACTTCCACATCCCAAAGACGTGCAGGTTTGTAGGTTAATTGGCTTCTGTAAATTGGCCCTAGTGTGAATGGCCCTAGTGTGAGGGATAGAACGAGTGTACAGGTGAGTGATGGTCGGCATGGACTTGGTGGGCCAAAGGGCCTGGTTCCACACTGTGTCTTTTAAAACTAAAACTAAAAACTAAGATCCACCATGGAAAGTATTTTATCGGGAGACATCACAGCACGGTTTGGGAACAGCTCCATCAAAGACCGCAACAATTTGCGGAGAGTTGTGGACATACTGTAGCTCAGACCATCACACAAACCAACCTCCCTTTCCACCGACTCAAATTACACCACGCTGCTTCAGTAAAGCCACCGTAATAATCAAGGACAAGTCTCACCCCCACTTCTCCCCTCTCCCATCAAGCAAGAGGTATAGATGAGTGAAAATGCACACCTCTCGATTCAGGGAAAATGACTTCCCAGCTGTTAGCAGGCAACTGAACTATCCTATTACCAAGTAGAGAGCAGTTCTGACCCACCATATACCTCATTGGAGACCCTCGGACTATCTTTAACCAGGCTTGCAGTAACCATTATTCCCTTTACCCTGTATCTGTACACTGTGGTGGCTTAATTGTAATCATGTATAGTCTATTCTCTGACTGGATTACACGCAACAAAAAAGCTTTTTACTGTACCTCGGTACACGGATAATAATAAACTAAACTAATAAATGAAATTATAATTTCTGATCGTAAATATAAATATGAAAATATTCCCAAATGCATCTAGGTTAAAATCTCAAGTGAGCCATCAAACTCTTCTCTTCAGCAGGGGACCTCTATCAACCATGAAATGTTGGCAATTCAATGTTTGAAGATAAAATTAAGAATTAGGTATTTTCTAAACGTTTGTTGGATGAGTAACAAGGGTAGTGATTTTGTCTGTTGTATATTAAATAATCCAAAGTTTTATTAAATATGTCATTTTGCTTACAGGACATATAATGGCACATCCCAATTTTACTGAAGAATACCTTTTCAATGGCTTCTTGTTCCATCTAAATGTTACATGTACATTTCTGCCACCTTTGTGAACAGATGTAAAGTCCCCAATTCTCATTAATATTTTGCCTCATTATTTGTTGATGAACCATTATGTGTCACATTGCCCAACCACAACTGAAACAGTAGGTTGGAGAAATAGAGAAAAAAAAAAGAAACAATGGTGAACAATCTCAGGAAAAAAACAAAGTAAAATTCCGCACCAACTCCCTAAGGCAATCGAGGCAGATGTGAAAGAGATTACTAGATATATTTGACCCGAGCCATCACATTCCCGCATTTGGTACATTTTCCCGAGAAACACAACACTTGCTGCTTATTCTGCACTTTCCTAGAGCAAACACTGTAAATGGAGATCAGAAACGGTGCTGTTAAATTGCATAATTTCCATTTTCACTCATTGGGAGAAGAAGGTGGCCAGGGTAACACCAGGCTATCTTTCCCAGCTGAACAGCCATTATTAAATTTCCATCATTTCCTTCATCATCATGCCAAGAGCCCAGACCTTTTACTAAAATTACCCCATTGGTCTGCTGGTTCTACTGCTAATGGCCTCCCTGCTCATAGAATATTTGAGCAAACTCTGAAAGCCACCAACCCACACCCAGTGTCAAATTTGGATCCTTCTGTTTTCTATCCCCTTATCCCATACCCATGGTCATTGTCCATGATGGCCATATAACCCCCTCATACCACATTCATGATCATTGTCCATGATAGTTATCTCCCCCCTCATCCCCCATCCATGGCCGTTGTCAATGATACCTATCTCCCCCTCCTCCCACATTTATGGTCATTGTCCATGATGGCCATATCCCCCCTCATGTCACATCTATGGTCATTGTCCATGATAGTTATCTCCCCCCTCATGCCCAGTCCATGGCCATGTTCAAAAAAGCCATCCACCCCCTCATCCTCCATCCATGGATATTGTCCATGATAACTATCTCCCCTCCTCATCCCACGTCCTTGTCCATGATGGCCATCTCCTGCTCACCTGACCCTATTCCCACCAAACTATTGATCACCCACATTTCCCTCCTGGCTCACATTAGATTATTTGGTTAATACTTCTATACTTGCGTACCGACACATATCTGACTGCCCGACCCTTCATCTTCAATTTGCTTTCATTTCCAGAGTGTGTGTGAACATGTTGTCAGATTTCAGAAATACATTGTTCGATGCCCTTCTCACCCTATAGTGCTGAACTGTTCGGTTTCAATGTAAGTATTCATTTCATTGTGACCAAGCACACTAGCTATCCCTGCTTAACCTGACTAAATCCGTAGTCACAGTTAGACACACAATCCCGTTCCAATGCTTCTCCCATGTTGTCCAGCTGAGTGGGAGCACACAATCCTGGCTCCACTTACATCAACATGACCATTGAACAGGAGTGACCCGATAAAATACCATTAGTGGCATTTAAGAGATTTTTGGATAGGCACATGGATATGCAGGGAATGGAGGCATGCAGTATCAATTATGCAGTATGAACCGGAAGTGGCGGCGCTGCCCAAGCAGCTGCGGCTCACCTGTTGTCTGTCTGTCTTTTCTTTTTTTTTGTTTTCTTTTGTCCTGTTGTTTGGTTTATTTCGTTTATTTTGGCTGTGTATGTGTGGGGGAGGGGGGGGGGGTAGAAGAAACTGTTTTTAATCTCCTCCTTCGGGGGGGCTGCGACCTTTTCTTGTTGTACCCCCCCGTCTGCGTTGAGGCCTAATCGCGGAGCTGGCAGCCTCCAACTGGGATCGACCTCGAGGCTCCGAGATAAATCAGAGCCAGGATTTATCAACACGGGGCTGGCCAACTTCGGGGCTGTAGTGGCGTTGCGGCGGCGGCGACCCGGCTTCGGAGCCTCGGCCACGGGCCCTGTGGACGACATCATCGGGAGCTCGCAGGTCCCAGGTTGGTGACCGGTTTTCCGGCGCTCCCGCAAGCACAGCTTCGTCAGCTGGACTGGAGAGTAGCAGCTTCGGCAGCTTCAAGCACCCCGGGCCGCGGAGTTTGAACCAGCCCGTTCGCGGAGCTCGGATGCGGCCGCTGGACTTACCATCACCTGGCGGGGGGCCCAACACCGGGAGCCTGGATCACCTCAACGCAGAGGGAGACGAGGAGCGAAGAGACAAGGACCAAGACTTTTGCCTTCCATCACAGTGAGGAGGTGCCTGGTAAACTCACTGTGGTGGATGTTAAACTGTGTTAAGTGTGTGTTTTATTATTTTATTCTATGTTATGACTGCAAGGTATACAATTTCGTTCAGACTGAAATGTCTGAATGACAATAAAGGATACTTTACTTTACTTTATTATGTGCAGGCAGATAAGAGTCAGTGAGGAAAGCAGTCTATACAGTGGGACATAGATCAGCTACAGAAATAGATGGATAAATGGCAGATGTAGTTTAATCCGAGAAAGTATGAGGTGTTGCAAGGAGGAAATATCCAATTAATGGCAAGACCCTTAACCGCATTAATGTACAGAGGGATCTTAGGTTTGAGGAGAGAGGAAACATATTTCATTGGTCAGGGTTTCATTGAGTATAAGAGTTACGATGCAGCTTTATAGGACTTTGGTTATGCCACATTTGGAGTAATGTGTGCAGTTCTTGTCACCCCCAATGCAAGGATGTGGAGGCTTTGGAAAGGGTACAGACATGGTTAACCAGAATGATGTCTGGATTAGGGGGTATTAGTAACAGGGAGAGTTTGGACAGATTTGTAGTTTTCTTTGAAATGCCATACGTTGAGGGGAGACCCGATATAAGTTTGTAAAATTATGAAGTTTAGGTAGGGTAAACAGATGCTTTTACCCAGGATGGAAATTTCAAATGTTGGAGGGCATAATTTTCAGGTGAGAGGGGCCACGTTAAAGTATATATGCGGGGTTAAGGTTGTCAACACAGAGGGTGGTGACTGCCTGGAATTCGCTGCCAGGGGTGATAGTGGAGACAGATGAGAAAGTAGCATTTCAGAGACTTTTGGATCAATGCATGGATACGCAGGGAATAGAGGGATATGGATTAGGTGTGGGCAGATAAGAGTTGGTCATGGCATCATATTCGGCACAGACATTGTGGGCTGAAGGGCTTGTTTCTGTATTGTAGTTTAGTTTAGAGATGCAGCGCGGAAACAGGCCTTTTGACCCACCGAGTCCACACCGACCAGTGATCACCGCACAATATCATGATCCCGCACACACTAGGGACAATTTACATTTATACACAGCCAATCAACCTACAAACCTATATTTAAGAGGGAGTTAGACATGGCCCTTGTGGCTAAAGGGATCAGGGGGTATGGAGAGAAGGCAGATACAGGATATTGAGTTGGATGATCAGCCATGATCATATTGAATGGCGGTGCAGGCTTGAAGGGCCGAATGGCCTACTCCTGCACCTATTCTCTATGTTTCTATGTTTCTAAACCTGTACGTCTTTGGAGTGTGGGAGGAAACCGAAGATCTTGGAAAAAAGCCACGCAGGTCAAGGGGAGAACGTACAAACGCCGTACAGACAGCACCCGTAGACAAGATTGAACCCAGGTCTCTGGCTATGTGGCAGTAGCTCTACTGCCACGCCACAATGCCGCCCTGTTCCATCGTTCTCTTCGACTTACCATTACCTTACCATTATCTCTGCAGATTCCCCTAGTATCTACCCTAGTCCTATTTTTTTACAAATCTCATGATATTACTCACATGCCACATACACATACATCAGAATCAGAATCACACTTTATTCGCCAAGTATGTTTTGCAACATATGAGGAATTTCAGTGGCCAGGTCAGTCATACAATTAAAAGTAACAGATCACTTCAAAAACACATTTTAACATGAACATCCACCACAGTGGCTCCTACACATTCCTCACTGTGATGGAAGGCGAAATAAAGTTCCCTTTGTTCTCCCGCGGTCGTGGGCCTCGAGCCCCCGTTGACAGGATGATCTTAACTCCCGTAGCCGGCGGCATTCGGGCCCTCCACGTCGAGGCGATCAGCTCCCGCATCGGGGGGATGTCAGCTCCCCCGCGCTGGACGATCGAACCTCGCGTCGGGGCTGGGTGAACCTTCCGCGACGTTGGAGCTCCCGACTCGGCCTCACCCGAGACTTCGAGCCCTTGATGTTGATTCCGCGGTGGTTGCTATCCCAGGCAAGGGATCAGCTCCGATGTTAAGTCCACGCCCCACGGTGGGGCTCACGACAGTCCGAGGAGGCTTCCAGCTCCACCGATGGCAGGCTGCAGAGCCCGGAGAATGTGATCCGAAAATTGATCACATCTCCGGGAAGGTTTGAACCTGAAAGAAAGTTTCCCCCGATCCCCTCCCCCATCTCCCCACATAAAACAAACTGAAGAATATTAAAACAAAACTTTTAACAAACTAAAAAATAACAAAAAAAGTGAAAAGACGAACAGATTGCCAGCAGGGCAGCCATCACCCCGACGTCCCTGGTGGTCATACATGGATGTCAATCATCACAACCACCTCTCCCATCCTTTCACAATATCTAAATTTCCAAAGTGACATATGATACTGAATGAGGAGAAACAGTCTCTCACCATGCACTGGGAAGACTGCCCTTGGTTCAAGCCACAAGCACCATTATCTGCTCCATCGCACCCAAGTGCTGCAACTCTGCCCAAGAGTTTCCCACCAATCACTGCTTCATTAGTAGGATCACCTTCTTCCAACTCCATGTAATGCATTCCACAATTTTGCATGGGTAGCTTACAACCCAATGGTATGAACATTGAATTCACCAATTTTAGGTAACTTTTACAAACACCTCCACTCTCCTCCCCTCCTTCCATTAAAAGCTCATTAACCAGTTCCACAGTTCGCAACACGTATCCTCTCTATCCAAAAACTAGCCTATCAGGGAACCTCCTTGCCTGAGGTCATCTGTTGCCGGCCCTGCTTACTTTCTCGCTTCTAGTTTATTTATTCCCACTCTCCCTCCCACGATCAGCCTGAAGGATGGTCCCAACCCGAAAGGTCACCTATCTAATTTCTCGTGATGTTGTCAGACCCCCTGAGTTGCTCCAGCATTTTGTGTCAATCCACAATTCATATTTTGCTAAATCCTTCACTCGTACCCTTGTCATTTACAGATCAGACTATTCTAGTCAACCTCTCATCTTCTACCTATTCTAAAGGGCGGCAAGGCAGTAGAGTTGCTGCCTTGTAGCGCTTGCAGCGCCGGAGATCCGGGTTCGATCGGGTGCTGTCTGTCTGGAGTTTGTACGTTCTCCCCGTGACCGTATGGGTTTTCTCCAATCCTGTGGGTTATTTCCAATTCTCACCATTTTCTTCCTGTTCCATCTGCTGGCCCACAAACATTCAAGTCCTTTACATTATTCTGTTTTGGTCTCTTTTCATCACTGATTTTAACTGTAATATTGCTGGCAACTGTGCCTTTAGTTGCCTGGACACCAAAGTCTGGAATTCTCTCCATGAACTTCTTCACTACTTAGCTCCTTAAACTATGTCTCCAAGCTTCTGGTTATTTTTCCCAACAGTTCCTCAAGGTCAATATGTATTTGGCAATGCTCCCATGAGGTGCCCTGGGTTACTTTTGTGGATACACGAAACTACAGATGTTGGTTTACAAAAAAAGACACAAAATGCTAAAGTAACTCAGTAGTCATACAGCGTGGAAAAAGGCCCTTTGGCCCAACTTGCCCTCAGCAACCAACATATCCCGACCACACTAGCTTGCATTTCGCTCATATCCCTCTAAACCTATCCTATCCATGTTCCTGTCTAAATGTTTCTTAAACATTGCGATAGTTCCTTCCTCAACTACCTCTTCCAGCAGCTCATTCCATACACCCACCACCCTTTGTGTAAAAAAGTTACGCCTCAGGTTCCTACTAAATCTTTCCCTCCTCACCTTAAACCTATGTGCCCTGGTCTCAATTCACCAACTCTGCACAAGAGACTCTGTGCGTTTACCCGATCTATTCCTCTCATGAATTTGTTTAAGATCACCCCTCATTCTACTGCTCTCCAAGGAACTTAAGTATAAATGTAAATACAGTATAAAGTATAAATGCTTAGTAATCAATTTTATATATAATTTGCATGTATAGTCAATGGCAAACTGGCCCGATTAATGTGCTGTGCACTGCAGTGGAGTACATACAGTGCAGTACACAGGGAGTACATACATATTCCCTACAGATATGGCCAGAGATCAGGAATGAACCTGTTTATTGGAGCTGTGCGGCAGCAGATCTACTATATGCACCACTGTTACACACACCCTACAAAGTTTGTTTGCAATAGTCCCTGGCTGGACAGCAGACAACTGATCTCCTTGTGTTGATCTTGGAGGTGAGAGGATAAAGTGGATTTATAATGTTTTCTTGTGGCCTTACAGCAAATGAAGAAATGCTATGCCTTTTCTTAGTTTTATTCAATGCTGGGACTTCTTCACAAAGAGAACCCACAAGATTTTGGTCACATTCATTTTCTTCATGCCAGAGCCTTAGCTACTGACAAAATAAAATCCTTCCTTGTGAGTATGCTGAGTTTCCTAATGAAAAGCTTAAGAATACTCTAACTGCGAGTGAAGACACAAAGAGCAGGAGTAACTCAGCGGGTCAGGCAGCGGTTCTGGATAACACGGAAGGTGGCGTTTTGGGTCGGGTCCCTTCTTGTGATTGTGAATCATTTCCGAATCAATCTGAAGGCACCTATCCACACTCTCCAGAGATGCTGCCAGACCTGCTGAGTTACTCCAGCACTTTGTGTCTTCTTTTGTAAACCAGCATCTGCACTTCCATGTTTCTAACTGTGATTGTTAGTTAAACCACTCAAGACTCTCAACCTTAAATGTCTAAAGCTATGCTGCTGATCCAAACAGTGGATTTTAAGGTTACTTCATAAATTTTAAATCTTCACACTTTGCTTCATAGTCAGGTTCCTGACTCAATTAGATCCTGGTGCTTTGATTAATGATTTCACAAGCACAGTGGCATTTATCTTAAAGGGAACCTTTCCCAACCAAAACAAAAACAAATAAAAAGTATGGATGCTAGTAAGACCAAGATGTTTGGACAATGAGCACCAACTGGCCAAGATTGGGATGCTCCAAACCAAAAGCTATGAACCCAGGATTTCACTGCTTGCTCATGGAAAAAATCTGGAGGAAGTCTTTCTGCAGTGCTATAGAAACATAGAAAATAGGTGCAGGAGTAGGCCATTCGGCCCTTCGAGCCTGCACCGCCATGCGATATGATCATGGCTGATCATCCAACTCAGTATCCCATCCCTGCCTTCTCTCCATACCCCCTGATCCCTTTAGCCACAAGGGCCACATCTAACTCCCTCTTAAATATAGCCAATGAACTGGCCTCAACTACCTTCTGTGGCAGAGAATTCCACTCAATATCATGCCCTACTGGTTAAATGTTGACCACCGGGTAGCGCCAGCAATGGCTTCCGCGCCAACAGTCTGTCTGTCCCTTTCTTCTTTGTTGTTTTTTTAGTATGTGTTAAATGTATGTTTTGCAATGTGAGGTGTTGTTTTGCAATTTGGAAAGTCAAACCAGGGCAACTCCTTTACAATGAACATTTGGGCCATGGGGTTGCAGAGCAGAGGGATCCAAGCGTACAAGTACATAGCTCCCTGAACCCTTTAATCAGTAGGGGCTGTATGATAGCACAGCAGAAAGGGTGGTTAAAGCAGCTTCTGGCTTGCTGGCCTTCATCAGTCAGTTTATTGTTATTGAAGTTGGAACGTCACAGCTATACAATATTGTCGAGGCTGCATTTGAAGTATTGCGTTCAGCTTTGGTCACCCAGCTATAGGATCGATGCAATTAAGTTGGAAAGAGCGCAGAGAAGATTTACAAGGATGTTGCAGGACTCGAGGGCCTAAGTTGCAGGGAGAGGTTGGGCAAGCTAGGGCTTTATTTATTGGCATGCCTAAGGCTGAAGGATGACCTTATAAAGGTGCATAAAATCATGAGGTGAATTGTTAGTGTGAATGCACGTGGTCTTTTTTTCCAAGGTAGTGAGATCAGTGAATGAAGGTGAGAGGGGAAAGATATAATAAAAACCTGAGAGGCAACTTTTCACAGAGGGTGATGGGTGTATGGAACAAGCTGCCAGATATCATCATTGAGTCAGGTACACTAACAACATTTAAAAGACATTTTGACAGGTACGTGGATAGGAAACGGTTAGAGGCACATTGGCCAAACACAGGCAAATAGGACTAGCTTAAATTGGAGGTATTTTGGTTGGTATACCATGATGTATGACTATGACTATGATTCTAAGTAAACTAAAAATATACCTTACATACTGGTAATAACAAATACCAAAAAGTGAGCTGGTTCCCTGCTAAAACATTTTGAAAACAGTGTGTGGTCATCTTTGCAAAGTCAATGCTTTTATTCTGAAGGTGATGTGCAAATATAAAAGGAATGTCTTTTAGTTTCCATTTGAGAGAAGGCAATAAGTGAATCAAACGCAAAATATTGCAGATACAGGAAATATTAAATTGGAACCAAAATGCTGGCTATACACAGCAGAACCAGCAACATCTGTGGAAAAGAAATATAGTAGAATGAGAGTAAACAGAGTTAATCTCTCCAGTTAATGACCCAATCACCAGAACTGGAAATACTAAAGGGCCTGTCCCACTTGCCGATTTTTTCGGTGACTGCCAGCATCATTGACTGACATAACAGGTCACTGAAAAATTTGCGGCGTGATGATGCGTGACGCAGCGCGATGACGTATTGACATGCGGTATTTATTCAAATGTCGCAACATTTTTTTTGTCACCGCTGGATTTTGAAAATGTTCAAAATCTTTTGGCGACACTGATATGACGCCGGCAGTCGCAGAAAAAGTCGCCAAGTCGGACAGGCCCATGAGGCTACAGAAATCTGATTTAACACGTAAAGAGAATGGATTACAAAACTCATGACGTAGAAAAAGGATCTCGGTATTCTGGTGCATGATTCCTAAAAGGCAAGTAAGTACTGTAGGTGGTTTAGGTTAAGGGTTATTGTTGTCACGTGCACCGAGTCACTGAGAAAAGCTTTGTGTTGCGTACTATCTACAGTGCCCTCCATAATGCGGAAGTGCCGATGAGTTTGAGATCGGCCACCTCACCTGGCGTACAGTGTCCTCCATAATGTTTGGGACAAAGACCCATTATTTATTTATTTGCATCTGTACTCCACAATTTAAGATTTGAAATAGAAAAAAATCACATGTGGTTAAATGCCATTTTTATACATTTTGGTTTCACCGTGTAGAAATTACAACAGTGTTTATAATTAGTCCCCCCCTTTCAGGGCACCATAATGTTTGGGACACAGCAATGTCATGTAAATGAAAGTAGTCATGTTTAGTATTCTGTTGCATATCCTTTGCATGCAATGACTGCTTGAAGTCTGCAAATCATGGACATCACCAGTTGCTGGGTGGCTTCTCTGGTGATGCTCTGCCAGGTCTGTATTACAGCCATCTTTAGCTTATGCTTGTTTTGGGGCTAGTAAACATTATGGTGCCGTGGAATGGAGGGGGGGGGGGACTATGTATAAACACTGCTGTAATTTCTACATGGTGAAACCAAAATATGTAAAAATACCCTTTAATAAAATCTGACAATGTGTACTTTAACCACATGTGACGTTTTCTGTTACAAATCTCAAATTGTGGAGTACAGAAGCAAATAAATAAACGATGGGACGTTTATTTATTTGCCTCTGTACTTCACAATTTGATTAAAGACCATTTTTATACATTTTGGTTTCACCATGTAGAAATTATCTTATCTTATCATTGATGATACAACTGCTGATTGGAGTAGCACAATAATTCTGAAGTGTATAGACACATCCTATCTGCTCAAGTTCAAACAAATGCCTCAAATCTCATTGGCCGGCGGTTCATTCTACAGCAAGACATACATACTGTTCATTCTACAGCAAGACAATCCCAAACATACTGCTAAAGCAACAAAGGGGTTTATCAAAGCTAAAAAATGGTCAATTCTTGAGTGGCCAAGTCAATCACCCGATCTGAACTCAATTAAGCATGCCTTTTATATGCTGAAGAGAAAACTGAAGGGAACTAGCCCCCAAAACAAGCATAAGCTAAAGATGGCTGCAATACAGGCCTGGCAGAGCATCACCAGAGAAGATACCCAGCAACTGATGATGACCATGAATCGCAGACTTCAAACAGTCATTGCATGCAAAGGATATGCAACAAAATACTAAACATGACTACTTGGCTTTACATGGCTTTGCTGTGTCCCAAACATTATGGTGCCCTGACATGGAGGTGACTATGCATAAACACTGCTGTAATTTCTACATGGTGAAACCAAAGTGTATAAAATTGGCCTTTATTAAAATCTGACAATGTGCACTTTAACCACATGTGATTTTTCTTCTACTACAAATCTCAAATCTCAAACAGTACAGAGGCAAATAAATAAATGATGGGTCTTTGTTCCAAACATTATGGAGGGCACTGTATACAACGGCATGAAAGGTTACCAGGGGCAGGTGGGAATGCAGAGATAAGTCTTGATTTAGATCAGTCACAATTTAATTAAATAACAGAGCTAACTTAATTCATTTATCAAGGGGTGGGAGGCAGCAAAAGGAAAAGAAGAGCTTAAATGTCAAAGCAATGATTAAAGTGGAAAATAGGTTTTGTTAGGCAATAAATGATAGTACCATGAGATATAAATGTGAAATAATGATTCAAATTACAGAGAAAGCAAAAGCCACTGCTGTAAATCTGCAATAAAGTTGCTAACAATATCGATTAACTGCAATTATTGAATTCAGAAGGCAATAATGGGTTTGATTGGAAAATTAATAGTGTACTTTAACATAAAACATACATATAACTGCAATCTCTGACATTATCAAGTGAAGGAACATTAGTGTTGGGTAATGTATTTTTTTAATTCCCAGAGCCAATGTTAAATATATTTAGTTATGTAAACAGCTCAATTTTGCTGTCCACTTACACTGATAATGTAGCCCTATAATTTAAGCAGAATTAATTTTAGTTTTGGCATGAATTACTTTAATTATATTAGCAATGCCTCTTGCACATGCAGTTCATTGTTTTTACATGTAACACTAGGGCAATACAGGGACACATGTAGATTTCAGAGGCAATTACAGTGTGGTATTATATAATGGCTACACCCAGTTGGTAAAGAAAATTATTATTTCTTCACAAGATAGAGCACAATAGTATTCAATAATGTATACTTTTAATTTGTAATAAGATCCATGAAGATGCTATGTATGGACGGATTAATTTATTCCTTTTATTCAATATACCGGCGCTTGCCTTCAATCTCCAATTCATTGTTTTTAGTTTAGTTTAGTTTGGAGATGCAGTATGGAAACAGATCCTTTGGCCATCTGAGTCCACACCGACCCATCACCTTTAGAGATATAGTGCGGAAACAGGCCCTTCGGCCCACTGAGTCCGCACCGACAAGCGATCACCCTGCACACTAAGGACAATTTACAATTTTACCAAAGCCAATTAACCTACAAATCTGCACGTCTTTGGAGTGTGGGAGGAAACCGGAGCACCTGGATAAAACCCACGCGGTCACAGCGAGAATGTACAAATTCCGTACAGACAGCACCCGTAGTCAGGATCAAACTAGGGGCCTTGGCGCTGGAAGGCAATACTCAACTGCTGCGCCACTATGTCATCTGTTCACACTAGTTCCACTCCTACACATTAGGGGCAATTGACAGAGGCCAATCAAACCCACATATCCTTGGAGTGTGGGAGAAAACTAGAGCACCCAGAGGATACCCCATATGATCACAGGGAGAATGTGCAACGTCCACAGACAGCACCTGAGGTCAGGATTGAAAGAGGGTCTGGCGCTGTGAGGCAGCAGCTCTACCAGCTGTATCAGCCTTCTTTAGTCTGCCTTCTCTATCAAAGGGGAAACCCTAATACTTGTAGGAGTACAATAGCAGCCCAGGCACTTGCCATGTCGGTGCTACAAAGAGTATGTTGAGATAAAAGTACCCTGCGCTGCCATCTCATTCCCTCCCATGCATTATGGAGACAAGTTCACAAGTTATAGTAATAGAATTAGGCCATTTGACCCATCGAGTCTATTCCCCCCACCAAATGGATGTAACTTGCAGTTTGTTTTCATGACAGTTTTGTTGTTGTGAATTCTTTGGAAGTCTGATGAAGACAGGACATTGCATCGAGCCCCGGTATCTATCTTTGCAGCGACTTTGGTATTGTTGATACTGAGCGTTGTCATGGGATCACTTTTTTAGATGGTGTCGGGTACACAGGAATGTATGTTTTGGCTGTCTTCTTGCAGGTGCTGCGGTCGTGGTTCTGTTGGAACTGCTGTTTCAGTCAGTGCCTCGTGGGAAAGTGTGGGCTCGAGCGCATAGAGAGATTGTTGTGGCTAGGCCTTGTTGCCACGAGCGTGGCAGCACCGGACAAAGTGGCCTTTCTTTTTACAGTAGTGGCAAGTTTTGCCATAAGCGATGCATTGTTCATGAAATTTTGGGTGTGAGCCACCGCAATTACCACAGTTATGGACCAGGGGGTCGGTTACCCTCCCTGGGGCTGTAGGCGGTTGTCGAGGGGTTGTTAATGTTTGTCACGGGGACCTATAGAAGGCATGGACATCATCGGCAGAGTGGGGTCCCGATCCCAGGGCTTTGGTATGGGTGTCATGTACTCTGCAACCTGGCAGGCACACTCAACCTTATCTAGTGTAAGCTCCTCATCCCGGAGCAATTCATTTCTCACCTTCTCATTCAGGGAGCCATATACAAGCCTGCCGCGGATGAGTACGTTGCGGTCTTGGAAGTGCATGTTGCCGCAATGCTCTTCAGGGCGCCAATGTAGGATTCAACCGTCTCACCCTCTTGTTGGCTACGGGAAAATAACTTGTGGTGCTCCATGATAACGTTAGTGCAAAGTTGGCACAGGTCTCGGAACATTCGGAGGAGGCAGGTGGGGTCTCTGGTGGATTCTGCCGGAGTCACAATCTGTGTTGCCGCATCGGTATGTTCTGGGGTGTAGTAGAAATCCTGTGCCCGCAGGGCAGCCTCTGTGCCCGCTACGTTGAGGAGAATTGATGCAACGGTGTGGGGAGCAGCTCCCGAGTGGGCAGCACCTATGAAATTTCCGAATTCCACTTCGAAGATGTGCCAACGTTCGCCGTTCACTGTCGAACACCAAATAATCTGGTTTATGAAATAGAGCGATGGGTCGTTGTAAAAAAATTAACTAAAATAAATTCAGACAAAAGAGTTGGAGGCGTGGCTCAAGATTCTGACAGCATGTTTGTGAAGGACCCACAACACACATAGTGCAAGATCAATCTTTATTCCATAAACAATCAGGAACATTTAAACTGCCAGCCATTCACATCCAGCTCGGTGTGGCTGGTGAGAGCCGGCTGACCTTGCTAGTGTAAATCTGTGTAGTACCGTAATACCATGTAAAGGCTGGCATGCATATATGTGTAATGGAGATTATAAATGGCATGGATTAATAAGGGTTAATCTACCTAGACCAATGGTTTTCAACCTTTTGTAATAGAGGGACACACTGTCACTTGACATGTCGCTTGGGCCACACCAAGTAGCTTCCGGATTATCCACTTAAATATGTATCTGCTGTTGTATCAACTGCAGCAGTGTGCCCATTGCAGCATGGGTTGCAAACTCGTCAGGATTACATTGAAATTGGATTTCAGCATTCCTCCGAACTTTGCAACTTTCCACCAGGTGAGTTTCTGTCTCAATGATGACTGTCTACAAGACTGTCAGGTTTACAAGAATGGTTCCAGGAATGAGTGGGTTAGCATATGATAAGCGTTTGACAGCACTGGGCCTCTACTCACTGGAGTTTAGAAGGTTGAAGGGAGACCTCATTGCAACTTACAGAAGAATGAAAGGCATGGATAGAGTGGATGTGGAAAAGATGTTTCAACTGGTGGGAGAGTCCAGGACCAGAGGTCATAACCTCAGAATTAAAGGGCACTTGTAGAAAGGAGGTGAGGAGGAACTTCTTTAGTCAGAGAGTAGTTAATCTGTGGAAACTCATTGCCACAGAGGGCTGTGGAGACCAGGTCAGTGGATATTTTTTAAGGCAGAGATAGACAAATTCTTGATTAGAACGGATGTCAAGAGTTATGGGAAAAAGGTATGCAAATTTTAAATGGTTCAACCAATAATGTACAGATGAGTAACTTGAAGGAGACACCAAGAGGAACCAAGTGAAAGGCCTGAACCTTGATTAGTTAAGAGCCCGTCCCACTTGGGCGTCATTTGCGCGTCATTTACGTGACATCATTTGCATGACACGGCGTCTATTCCACCTGTCTGATCCCTGCCTCCCAGTCCCATTCCCCTGCCTTCTCCCCATAACTCCTGACACCCTAAAGGGCCTGTCCCACTTGGGCGTCATTTGCGCATCACGCAGATGGCGCTCGAAGATTTTGTACATCCCAAAATCCTGGGGCGCCGCACGTGACCGCGCGTCACTGACTACCTCACCATGCACCATCCTACTCAGTATGGTTCGAAATCGACCTGCTCAGTAGCCCGACCTCAGCCATGGTCATTCAAAGTCGCCACTTTTCTGTCCACGGAGTACCCCTCAAGCTACTCTCAGACAATGGAACTCAATTCTCCAGTCAGCTCTTCAGAGATTTCACGAAATGCTGGGACTTTCACCACACCACCAGCAGCCCCGAGTACCCGCAGTCCAACGGCCTGGCCGAGCGTGCGGTAAGAAGTGCAAAAGAACTAATGGAACGCTCACACAGGGGCGGCTCTGATGTCTATCTCGACTTACTCAACCTACGGAACATCGTCCACGACCCTCTCCTGGGATCTTCAGCCAAACGGCTCATGTCACGGAGAACCCGCTCCACCATGCCTATGGCCAAGCAACTATTAGAACCACAAGTTCGTGCACCGTAGGTGATCCAATCCCAGCTCCAACTCTGCCGTGACATACAAAGAAAATACTATGATAAAACCAGTTCTCCGCTTCAATCGATCAACAAGGGACAGGCTGTCCGCTTACGGTCACTCCGTGGTTACGACTGCCTCGGAGTCATTCTGGGGTCAACCACAGAGCCACGCTCGTACCTAGTCACTATTGACAACGGCATCTATCGACGCACCCGCCAACACTTCCTACCGGTTAATGAACCGGCACCTCCAACCATCCTTACTCGGACGTTCCCTCACGCTCCGCGAATGCCACTCCAGGGATTCCTCAACCGGTGCCAGTGCCATCCCTGCCTTCCCCGGTGCCCCCATCTCCACCGGTGTCTTCTCCGTGTTCACCCGATAAGAGACTTACTTCCTCAGAGAAGGATGAGGCGCACGAGGGGTAATACCATACCAGTGCAGGTCGTGTCTGCAAGCCAAACCCACCGATTGGAAAGTTCACCGGCTATTCTTGAACTGTGCATGAACCATTTTGTTTTATGTGCTCACATATGCACAAGCATGTACACGTAAAATAATAAATGCCCACACCCTATACTGGTGTTTTACAATATCCTCCACTAACCACTCTATATATGCTTTGCTTCTTTAAGAGGAAGGAAGTAGATTAACCCTTATTAATCCTTGCCATTTATAATCTCCACTACACAAATGTGCATGCCACCCTTTACAAGGTATTACGGTACTACACAGCTTTACACTAGCAAGGTCAGCCGGCTCTCACAAGCCACGCCGAGCTGGATGTGAATGGCTGGCAGTTTAAATGTTCCTGATAGTTTATGGAATAAAGACTGATCTTTCACTATGTGTGTTGTTGTGGGTCGTTTACAAACGGTCTAAACCATCTTTCAAGATGGCGGTGATGGATTGAGGAACAGAATGAAGCCGATAAGCAGGCAGGGGGCTCAGCTCCCATGCCCTCAGTGCAGCTCTGGGTCGGCTGCAGAAGTTGCCCCTGGGCACGGAGGATGAGCAGTGGCAGTGTGCAGCGAGGGGCGGCGCGTTCACCAAGCGATATCGAGGAGGCGTCGGAGTGGCCAAGTCGGCGGATGAGCCACAGGTCCAAATGAGGTTGAGATCGGTTGCCTCACCCGGCCTAGGCGCCACATTTTTGGGGGGACTTCCGGGTTAAAGGGGTAGCCGGACCATGTATAGTAGGATTGTCACTGAACTGTATGCAGGAAAGAATGTTACCGTACTTAGATATACGTGGCAATAAAGTACCATTGAGAAATTGCCTCATGCAAGTGCACATTTCTATTGTGAATAACTGGGGAAATCAGATTTATTGGATCTATTATTTGAAGCAGATATCAGAAGCTTCCATTTCAATCAGAATAAAGTCAAGAGTGTTTAATAGTCCTACATACTGGCAAGGAACATTGATATTTCTAGCTGCTGTAACTTTAGAAGGTCAACACAAAGCACAATAAATAAATATACAGCAATCAATAATACAATGAATTAATAATGACTAAAATTAGGCAATCAGACCATAATAGTGCAAAACTGAAGCATGCAGTGCAACCAAAACAAAGTCCATTGTGAATCGTTGATGAGATATTGTTGTGGTTAGAGCTGTACAGTGCTCAAGAGCCAGATGATTGATGGGAAGGAGCTGTTCTTGAACTTGAAGGTCATGTTCTCAGGCTCTTTTACCTTGCTACCAGCATTGGGAATGAGGTACGAGTGTGGCCAGGGAAGTCTTGGTATTTGATGATATCAGCTGGCCATTTCAGGTAGCTCTTCCTGTAGATCCCTCTCATGGTGGGGAGGTCACTTTGATAGTGGGGATCACCGGGCGACATCTGCGACGTTCTGAAGCCTTTCATTCCTAGACATTTGTTACCAAACCAGGCAATATGTTCTCGACCGTAGATCCTGCAGAAGTTCAATAGAGCACTTGACGACATACCGAATCTCTTCAATCTTCCAACAACTGCCCTTTCTCGAAAGCAATTAATTTTAGTGTCACGTCATTTCCAGGAACACTCAATCATGCCAGTCCAATAAGGATGCCACATCATGAAAATCAATAATTGTACAACTAATTGCCACAACAATCATTTCACATTCCTCATCCAAGCCGAGCGTACCAGAGAAGTAGATAAAATATATTGTAAGGATACACTCAGCAAAGAGAGTTGTACAAAGGTAGACGATTGCTGCCTCATTATAAAATGTTGTTACCATATTTAGACCCATGACGCAAACAATAAAAGAATAGTTCTCATGCGCAGGTGATGTTGTGTTAAAATATACCTGACATCACCCTCAATTTATATTGGACACAGATTGAACCAGAAATAAATGCTCCTGACTCAAAATGCAGCTTGACTGGAACCAAGAAATAAGAAATGCCTATAACAAAGGAAATGTAATAATCATTGGACATTTGAATCTTTATGTACTTTGGACATATAGTTTGGAGGGCAGGTTTGCAGAATGCATTGAGGCTATTTGCCTCCAACAATGCATCATGGAACCAATCGAAAGCAGACGACTTTATTTTGATATTGTACACACGAATAACGAGCAATCTCCTAAAGGATTCTCCAGCTAAGCAGAATAAAGCAAAGATTCCACATGGTTCAAGAATGCTATCTCTTTGGCGACCTTTGAACTATCTTTAATCGAACTTCAATGTGATGTCTGTCAATAAATGTTGCAGCATTTATCCTTTATCTGGCAGTGTGGACGGCTTGATTATATTCATGTATAGTCTTGTCTTTGACTGGATAGCATGCAAACAAAAGATTTTCACTGCACCTTAATACGCCTGACAATAATAAAGTCAAAAACCAAAGGTTTAAATAAAGCCAATCACATGAGTAGTGAATGAGTTTAGTGAACTTAGATTAGGAAATTAAGTTAAAATGCATGGATGAGATAAGCAATAGGAAAGGACAGACACTCGCAGAAGAAAGGCATAGCATTCTGATAAAGCCCAATGACCACGTTACCAGAATGGTGCCAGAACTAGAGGGTTTTTGCTACAGGTAGAGGTTGGACAGACTTGGATTGCTTTCTCTGGAACGATGGGGATTGGGGGGAAACCTGAAAGAAGTATATCAAATTATAAGAGGCACAGATAGGGTTGACAGTCGGAAGCTTTTTCTCAGGATGGAAAAATCAAATACTTGGAGGCATAGCTTTAAGGTGAGAGGGGCAAAATTTAAAGGAGATATACGGAGCAAGTTTTTGTTTTACGCATAGGGGATGGTGAGTGCCTGGAACGTGCTATATAGGGTGGTGGTTGAAACAGATACGTTTAGTGCAATTTATACTACCTGGATAGGCTATGGATATGCAGGGTTATGTGCAGATAAATATGGCACAGACATGGTTGGCACAGACATTGTTGGCCAAAGGGCCTGTCCTTGTGCTGTGCTGTTCTATGTTCTAAAGGGGCTGTCCCACTTGGCGAGTTTTGAAGAGTTTAAAAAAATGACATGTTGAAGACCTCCTTCGACCTCCTTCGACTATGTTGAAGACTAGCTTCGACTAGTTATGACTAACTTCGGGAAAATTGGACACCGAACAGTGGAGAGTGAAGAAGACCTCCTTCGATCTCCTTCGACCTCCTTCGACCTCCCTTCGACTATGATGAAGACTATCTACGACTGCCTTTGAATACCCTCGATTACCTACGACTAACATGCTGACCTATTATGACCAACTACGACCTACTACGTGTAGGTATTGATTTTTTCCATGGTGACCTTTTTTTACTCGTGGGCATTTTTTAACATATTGAAAAAAGCGCCACGACCTAGCTGAGGCCTCGAGTACGCGGAGACCACTCTCGAGCATGAAGGAGAGTTACAAAGACCTCCTACGGCCTCGTGTTGACCATGCTGCGAGTATGTCGAGAGCAAACTCGCCAGAACTGTCCCAATTAGGTCGCCTAAGTGGGACAGGCCCTTAAAGCAAATAAGATAGGCATCACAGGTTGCTGGAATGAGAACTAATATCCACAAGAAATTTGATCCATGGACAGCAAACTAAAGACATGGAAGATAGATTTTGGTCAGAATATGTTACTTAATGTTGACAGATTAAGCTTGAAATTTATGAGAATTTTAGAAAATAAAGGAAGACATTGATAAAGGAGAAACTATAGTAAGAAAGTAAACTAGCAAATATAAAATAATACAAAAAAGGCTGATGAAAGTTAATTCTCATTGTAAACTAATGAAAGTCCACTTTGAAGCCAATATAAATGAAATTACATTGGCGACCGGAAAATGGAGAGTTATTAAACATATATATTTTGTAACAAAGACAAAGTGCAGTAGTAACTTAGCGGGTCAGGTTGCATCTCTGGTGAATATGGATAGGTGATGTTTCCGATCAGGACACTTCTTCAGACGTCCCAACCCAAAACGTCACTTATCCACGTTCTCCAGAAATGCTGCCTGACTCGCTGAGTTACTCTAGCACTTTGCGTTTTTTTAAATTAAACCAGCATCTACAATTCCTTGTTTCTAAATATATTTTGTATTTATCTTTGCAATGGGAATTAAGGATGCAATGAAGGGGATGAACATAATGCAACTATTAATAGTAAAGGAAATATACTTAGGAAGTTAATGGAATGGTTAACAAAGGTGATGGAGATTTTTGCTTAATGATTTAAAAAGCTGCAATAAGTGAAAAAAAAATACAGATGCTGGAAAACTAAAACAAAAGTAGAAAAGATAAACATAGTCAATGTTTCAACTTTTTCCACAGATGCGGCCTGACCTGCAGAGTACTTTCTGTGTTTGTCGCAGACAGTAGACGTGTCAGCAGACACAGGGAAGTGGGTTCCTTGTGAATGAAATATGAGGACCAATGCGGCATGAAATATAGGAAAATGTTTTTTCAAAAATAGTGAGAAACTATTAAATATGGGTTTTTGGAGGGATGTATACGGTGGGAAATTTGGATGTCGAATGGTATGTTGCATATAATTCAGCAAGCTTACAGCAGTCATACAGGACTTCAAAATGACTGTTTCCTTTTATAAAGATTCAGAAAGATTGTATTTTTGACAAACAAGTAGAGGAATAGGGGCTACAATAAAATACACAAGGTGCTGGAGTCAGGCAGCATCCCTGGAGAACATGGATTGGTGATGTTTCAGGTTGGGACCCTTCTGACTGAGAAATTTGAAAAGAAAGTAAGGATCATCTTTCTTATTTTATGTTGCCAGGTTCAGAGTGAAGTATGTAATTTGCTATTTATTAATGCACGGTTACTCTTGTTTTCATCAATTAATTGCATGTTCACCTTGCTTTTTGAAGATAGATGCACAAGACAGCAGGTGATAAATCAAGCTCCTGGCAGTCTAACCAAACTCCCGTACTGGACTGTATCAATATCACTCAGGATAATTAGGTAGGTTTAGATAAACTTGACTAAAGGCACTAAATGTTTACATTGACGGTGAATCCAAACCCGCATCAGGTCTAAAAATCTTATCTTCTGCAAAATATTTAGGTACAGGCTTACCTGGCAGTTGTTGGTCTTGTCACAAATGGCATAGACATGGTGACCGGCTCATCACGAGTATTCACCATTCCGGGCGGCACAGCGGCAGTGTTGCTGCCTTACAGCACCAGAGTCCCGGGTTTTCTCTGGTTGCTCCCGTTTCCTCCCTCATCCCAAAGACGTGCGGGTTTGTAGGTTAATTGGCTTCTGTAAATTGTCCCTAGAGTGTGGGGTAGATCTAGTGTACGGGTGATCGTTGATTGGCTTGAGTCGGTGGGACGATAGGCCTGTTTCCACACTGAGTCTCTAAAACTAAATCTCATGCACAGCAAGACGATAAAACTTGCCTCCACAAAAACATGAGTTAATCGCATTGGGCTGCTTCTTAAAAAATAATCACATTTTATTGCTTTTCATTGAAAAAAATTCCCATACATTTGACAAGAGAGAAATGTAACACTTTAGGCACCTGAAATTGTTTGGGCCAATAAAATGCAAGGCAAGACATTTTCTGAAGGTTAACTTTCCTCATAACAATGCCAGATTATTTACAAGCTACTAGCTTGCCCAGGGCCATTTTGGATATTACAGTTCTTCAATTTCCTGATGAAGAAATGGTTGTGGGGATGCCTAACAGAAAAAGTTGCAACTAGCTTTCACTGGAGGGATCAACTATTTGAAAAAAAAAGCTGCAGTAAGTGTTCTGTCTATTCAATGAAATTCCTCAAGGGGTAGACAGAGAACCTCTGGGGATGTGCAATTATAGAAGCATTTACGCTAAAGCAGGAAACGGACTTAGCCTGCTACCTGGAGCTCGACAATTGACAGTCAACATGAACAGGCTCACAAAAAGCAGCATCTTTCACAGGCCTCGTGCAAGTACCAATTCAGAGCTACCAGAAGTGGTTGCTAAGGAACGGAAACTGCTGCTTGAGAGCAGTGTTCTAACACTAAAAAAATAAGGGTAGCATTTGGCTGTAATTTCTTGTCGCAGAAGTTAAAAATCCACTTCACGTTGTTGAAACCTTCAAAGATAATTTCAAAGGAAATGTCCTTTCTCATACATTGTAAGAGATTGGCAATACAATCGGTGGATCCTTTCACATTCTCTCTGAGCTGCCATTTTACAGTTCTCATGTTAGTAAATCAATGTAAAAACACAAACATGTAATGCAATAATATTATATTGTATAAAGTTCCATTCTCAGATGTAAATTAATAATAATCAGTGATTGATGACATTATTTAATGCTGCTTCCATTCTCAATCTTCCTTTGCTGATCTTGGACAGCTTTCGAATCTTCCCAGGGGCGAGGTCCTCTGATGTTTATCCAGTCAGAGTTAGGCTCTTGAAGTTTCTGTATTTTGTTTAGAAAACAAAGTTGGACATCATCACTATCTCACATCCAAAAGTAGAAGCAATACATATCTATCCAAAATGAAAAAGAAATCCTATGCACTTTGAAACATATATAAAATATAAACAGCAATAATTCAGTGGTTGGAAGAGCTTATATTAGTACGTGCAAATTTTTTGTTTAGTTTAGTTTAATGAAGCAGCATGGAAACAGGCCCTTCGGCCCAACGAGACCACTTCGACCACTGTGTTTCAAAGATGAGGTGGTATGCTTTGGATCTTGGGCAGTTCTTTCTCTCCTCCATACTTTGCTCTTGCCATCACTCTGATATAAGTTAATCTTTGTCTCACCTGTCCACAAGACCTTTTTCTAGAACTGTGGTTGCTCGTTGTATAAACACAGCTGTAATTTCTACATGGTGAAACCAAAATGTATAAAAATATCCTTTAATAAAATCTGACAATGTGCAATTTAACCACATGTGATGTATTCTTTTACAAATCTCAAATTGTGGAGTACAGAGGCAAATGAATAAATGATAGGTCTTTGGCCCAAACATTCTGAAGGGCATTGTATGTGCCACATTTTCAGCGGAACTTCTAGGGGAGGGGGTGTACTTCAAATGCGCTCTCTTAATGTTGCCCTGATTAAAGGAGGCGGCAGACCACTAGTTGCCAGAAAATCGGTGGTGGATCTGTCCTTCCAAACAGAAATACATTTGCACCTCTTTGAACAGCATTACAGAGTTTCTCCTCAATTCTCTTATTTTATACATTCCCTCCAAAAAAATCTAATAACCGAAATATTATCCAAGATGGAGTGGCTGCTTTCCACTCCATCAACGCAGGTAAGTAGCACCAGCAAGATGGCTTCTGTCCTGCCTTAGTAGGAGTAGACCTCTGTAGCTGATAATTTCCCACAACTACACAGCTGCAGCCAGGAGCGGTCTCAGTCCGGGAATCCCAGAGGCTCCCCCACTCTAATGGAACACTGCGTGGAGTTTTGTGAAAGTGCCCCTGAGCAAGAGATGTGCTTGGAAATGCAGCCCTCAGCAAACAGCAAGAGCCTAGCACTGCTTCAGAAACCACGTATAAAATGTCTCATGCACAGCAGAGGCGTGCCATCTGTGCAACATGGGTCTAATTAATCAGGTTGCATGTTAATTCAAGATAGAAACCAAAATCTATAGCGCGGCAAATTGCAAAGTAAAATCCAAATTAATCAACCATTCAAAGATGTCTAATCGCAAACATCTTAGATAAGTGAAAATCATTGTGTGCAGTCACAGGTTTGAATGAGGGAGAAACAGGGCATAATTCTAGCATGGCATCATGAGCTATAAAATAGAACAGATCAGTTCTATCTCCTTTCTTTCCCCTAACTAAGAAATATCACAAGATCAAAATGCACTGAACCAACACCAAGGTAAGTTGGCTCCCACTGTCCCAAAGCTTCACAGCAGAGAACAAAAAGCACTGCATTAAAATTATAATTAGCAAGAGCTGAGGGAGTCATTCATCTGTAAACTTAAGACTGTTTTATACTAACTAGACTAAGTGGGACCCGCTGGGTCCCAGTCACACGGACGTTCTGGTCCCCCAACGCAAGCCGTTCCCCAACGCAATGTTCCACCACTCACCCATTCCCCCAACGCAATATTCCACCATTCACCCACAGACGCGGCTCGTTTCCCCTCATCCCCCAGCACTCCCTCCCCCTCCCCTCCTCTTCATGTGTGGGAGGGGGGGAGAGGACGGGGGGGAGGTAAGGGGGGTGTGTGGCAGGGGGTGTGGGGTGGGAGGGGAGGAGGGGATGTGTGTGGGCGTGGTATGGGGGGAGGGGGATGTTAAGTGGGGTGGGTGTGGGGTGGGAGGGGAGGGGTGTGTGCGGGCAGGAAGGGTATGGGAGGAGGGATGTCGGAGGGGGTGCGGGGGGGAGGGTGTGTGTGTGTGTGGACGGGGTGTGGGTGGGAGGGAAGGTGGTGTGTGTGGGCGGGGGGTGTGTGTAGGCAGGGGGAGTGTGGGGCGGAGGGGTGTGTGGGGGTGTGTGTGTGGGTGGAATGGGTGTATGGGAGAGGGGGGTGTGTGGGGGGAGGGGGTGTGGAGGGAGGGGGTGTCTGTGGGAGGGGTGTGTGTGGGAGGGGGTGTGGAGGGAGGGGGTGTCTGTGGCAGGGGTGTGTGTGGGAGGGGGTGTGTGGGCGGGGGGGAGCTCCGGCCTCACTCAGCGCCTCCCAGCCCCGGCTCCGGTCTCACTCAGCAGTTCCCGGCCCCGACTCTGGGCTCACTCAGCGGCTCCCGGTCCCGGCCTCACTCAGTGGCTCCCAGCCTCACTCAGCAGCCTCCGGCCACACTCAGCAGCTCCCGGCTCGTCGTGGTGGTCACCGCCGCCCGCAGACGCAGCTCCACCCGCTCTCCACACTCTGTTCACACCGCTCCTTCAGCTTTATTCTCCTTGCCACCGGTGATTGACAGTGGGTGCTGGAAGGGGTGCCGCCATCCCGGCGAATGACAGGAGAAAAGACCAATCTGCTGACAGAAGAGGAGACCAATCCGCACATGCGCAGTTTTTACGATTTTTAAACCTTAATAACTTTTGTAATATTCCACCAATCGGAAGATCACTTGTTGCACTTGCTGCACAGGAGAATGGCGAGTAAGGTGGCGGAAAATCGTAGCGCTATCGGGTACCGTTTTTGCGCAAATGTAAAAACAATGCAAACCGGAAGAGCACAAGATGCGAGTTTTAGTTATGTATAGAAGATAGAAGATTAGTTTTATTTCAAATCTCGTATTTTCACATCCCATGGGGAAAGAGGGCTTTTGCCTGTCAATTTGGGCTGCAGCTCAACTTGAGGGTCATATATGTCAGGGCAATGCTTCAGCTGCTGTTTCTGCACCCTGCTGCATTACATAGCAATGTTACAAAATTTTGAGATTTTAAAAATCAAGTCTGTAATTTATCCCATCAGATAAAGCATAAAAATAAGTTTAATTTGACACCTAATTCACTTTCATATCTCAAGTATTTAAAAAGTTATGGCCATTTTCATACTGGGAAATGAGCATCTTGTTCCCTATTGATTTTCTATGGACATAACAAAAAAGCTGTGATCGTGAACAGTCAAAAGCCCATAACTTTCTTAAAAATTAAGAGAACTGAATGAAATTTTCAGTTATCATAGATTGAAGCATTCTGAAACAAATATAAAATAATCTTACTTGGATGACCTGAAATTAAAGCATATAATTAGTTAGTTACCTAATCGTAGCTAATTTCAGACTTCAATTACTAGATCTAAACATCTATCCATTTCTTAATAAATGATTAACATTTTTAAATAGCCTAAATGTCCAAATAATATTCACAAATAATTCACAATAAAACATGATTTTAAAATCTCATTTACATTAATTTATAGGCCAAATGGAAGGAATTTAGTGTTTAATTGCTGTAAATAAATGCCCATTTAAATCAGCTTTCCAGTGGGTCCCTGTGGAACGCGCTGGTTTAGAACGTTCACATTGCGGTAGATTTGTGCCCCAAATGCCGAGAAAAATACTGCGCGATATAATGGGCCCAAATTGAGCTACTCGCAATATTAAACTTAGTATAAAGGGATCTTTAGAAGCCCTTTTTAATGTAAAAATATACAACCTAACTTCTGCTATTTGCTTTATGAGACCCTGCGGTTGCTGACGGTCGCGGGTTTAGAGATTGATTTTTAAACTACTATAACTATTATTCAAGGCCTTTAAACCTAATAATAGCTTTTGCGACGGGGTCTTCCAGCGATTTTTCGTTAATAATTAACTAGGCTGAACATTTTCGATTGGAACAGCTTAGAGAAAATCGCGTTTTAAACCCGCCCCCTCTAAACGGCGCCAAAATCGCGCACACCCTCAGCAGCAGATCTTCAACGACGCTTCAGGTAGGCTTTGCAACATACCTACATTACAGGTGTTAATAATGGGAAGGTTTCATCCTCTGCACCTGATGGATCGAAATGTCCACGAGGAAAAATCCTGAAAAGTTTCTGGATGGAAGACACCTAATTATCAGCATCAAGAATTTAGGACTGCTTGGCAAAAACGGAAATGTTCTCCCTTTAACTTAAATAGCAAGTCCCTTAAATAGCACTGGATCTTTTCAGCCAAACATATCTTGTATATCACAAATAGTCACACAAATTTTTACCGTGGTCAGCACTGGAACAAAGTCTGCAAATGGGGCCACGGGTGAAATTAAGTATATTCTTGGAACCACTTCAGAAATAAAAAGATAATATATTTTTTAATATGTTTCCATGTTAAATGTTGCACGTTAAATGAGATTGTGGCTTAGAAACATACCTTGGTATTGATACATGCTATATTGTCAGGTTTATATGCATATTTTAGACATTATATATATTTGGTCTTGCATATTGTGAAATAATTTGGACTAAAATCTATACTTTTACATTTGAAGATCTTTGCCCTCCCCTTCCTCCTGAAGAATTGTAGCTGCACCCTTATGTAACTGCAGCACTTATGATGGTCACTGACTTAACTTGGGCCCCATATCGGAGGAAGAATGTGCTGGCATTAGAGAGGTCCAGAGGAGGTTTACGAGAATGATCCCGGGGATGATTGGGTTAACGTACAGTATGATGAGTGTTTGATGGCACTGGGCTGTACTCGCTGGAGATTAGACGGATGAGAGCGGACCTCATCGAAACTTACCGAATAGTGAAAGAAGTGGATAGAGTGGATGCGGAGAAGATGTTTTCACTAGTAGAAGTGTCTAACCCCAGAAGCCTCGAGAGGGCGTAACACAAGAATAAAAGGACAAACCTTTAGAAAGTAGATGAGGAGGAATTTCTTTAGTTTGAGGGTAGTGAATCTGTGGAATTCATTGCCACACTCCACGGCTGTGGAGACCAAGTCTCTGGGTATTTCTAAGGCGGAGATGAACAGATTCTTGATTAGTAGGGTGTCAGGAGTTATGGGGAGAAGGCAGGAGAAACGGGTTGAGAGGGAAAGATAGATCAGCCATGATTGAATGGCGGAGTAATCTTGATGGACTGAATGGCCTACCTCTGCTCCTATGATTTATGAACTTATTGAATTCTCCAAGCCATAACAACTTGTCCACTCCTTTAAATGGAGATCATCACAATTCAAAATCTAGAAAGAAGCCTTGCACAGCTAGAAGGAAAACCCTGTCTGATAGCTACAACAATTTTGATGCACCAAATTTTCAACGCTCCTATCCCAATCTCAGAAAACCCCAGAGACTTGTTTGTAACCCTCAAGTCAGAAATTGCCTTGCAAGTCAACTTTATCATAATGTTATAACTATTTTGTTCGGTTCTTTTATTGCATTTAATATAACGGGTCCAGTGGAAAATTAGCTTTTAGAATTGTAAAAAAGATTATTTCACAGCTGCATGACAGAGAAGCTTTGTTGCCTGTAAAAATGAAATGTGGAAAATGTCACGACGTTGGCTTCTCTGCACAGTACACGTCACTTGGCTGGGAGATAATTAGGCAGAATAAGAATTCCCAATGCAAGGGATAAATCCTTCTTGTGGTACACTGCTGACATAAAGGGCACTATAATCAATCTTATGGCTTGCAGTAGTCCAACATTAATCATGGTGCTAACTCCAGTCAATCTCAGTTATATCAGTCTTCCTGCACTGATTTCCCCTTCTTTCCTTCTCAATGTCATTCTAAGTAATATTTAAATAGTAAACAATACTAAACAATATCGTGATGGATGGCCTTTCATCAGCTAAAGGAAGGTCACAGAGCTGAAGGAAGAAACCACTCAGTAAAACAATGAAACATAAAACCTGGCTGAAGTAAAAAGCGACATGGAGACTGGCTATTGCGCAAAACCAAAAAAAAAAGGAAAACCTGGAAACCAATGAGTATGAATGATGAATGAATACTTTATTGTCACATGTGACAAGTCACAGTGAAATTCTTTGCTTGCATACCCAAGGTATGCAAGCGTCTGCTGCAGCGGCTCACCGGGAGGCTTGACCTTTCAGTGAGCAGACTGGAACCAAGCCATCAGAATTATAGAGTTGTACAACACTAGAAACAGGCCCTTTGGCCCATTGCATCCATGCTAACCATCACGCCTACAATAAAATCATATCCCACTCTGGCTTGCCTTTCGAGTACCTGTCCAGACGATTGCTAAATATTATTCTGCCTCCACCACCTCCTCTGGCCTCTCATTCTAAATGCCAACTGCCCTTTGTGTGAAAAATGTATGGCTCAGATTGCCTGTAAACCTCTCACCTTAAACCTATGTCCTCTAGTTTTAGAAACTTCAACCATGGGAAACAAACACAGGTTATATACGTCTCATAATTTTATATACCACTGTCATGTCAACTCTGCTTCATTCACACCAGGGAAAACAGACCTAGCCTACCCAATGTCTAACTGAAGCTAGGAGTATTCCATGGATTTGTAGTCTGCGCAGTTACTTTTTAATTTTCTGAATTTAACTTTCCAGCTATTGTATATTTGCAGAAACCGGAGGATATTATCATCACCGCACTGCTTGCTCTTATCACCTCACTTCATCGACCTCCGTTCACTGCATGGTCATGTTGCAGCTCTCTAAGACTTTGGCTAGACCGTGTTGGAGTATTGCATGCAGTTCCAGTCACCACCAATAACGGGAGGGATGTGGAATCTTTGGAGAGGGTGCAGAGGTGGTTTACCAGAATGCTGCCTGGATTAGATGGTTTTAGCTACGAGGAGATGTAGAATAAACTTGGATTGGTTTCTCTGGGAGGTTGAGGGGAGACTTGATAATATATAAAATTATGAGAGGCATGACGATAGGATAGACAGACTTACTTAGACTCAGTTCCTCCCACACTGTTGAGTGCATTGGGCAGCAAACTCTCGCCATTCTGTTCGGTCATTTGCGACGTCTTCCACCCTCGTAAGGTTAGCATCCCAGGCTTCCAAATCCTTCTGGAATGTTTGCCTCCATGTGAGTTTTGGTCGGCTTCTTTTCCTTCTTCAGTCAGGTTGCCATGTCATTGCTATCTTAGGTGCACGTTCTGGTGACATTCTGAGTACATGTCCTGCAAATTTCATCCTGCGTACCACTATGTCCTGGCTGAGAGGCTTTATTGCAGTTTCCCGGTAGATCTCCTCGTTTGTGATGTGGTCTCTGCACCTGGTCTTCAGGAACTTCCACAAGCAGCGTTGTTGGAATGCATCCAATTTCTTTTTCATCTTCACATTGATTTTCCATGTCTCACTGGCATAGAGGGCTATAGGGAGGACTACGGACTGGAAGAGCTTGACTTTTAGCATCTTGGATATCCCGCCACGAGACCATATAGGCTGCATTCTTCTGAAGACTGATGCAGCTTTACCAATTTTCACAGAGTTGTGAGTCTGTGGAATTCTCGGCCTCAGAGGGCAGTGGGAGGCCGGTTCTCTGGATACTTTCAAGAGAGAGCTTGATGGGGCTCTTAAAGATAGCGGAGTCAGGGGATATGGGGAGAAGGCAGGAACGGGGTACTGATTGTGGATGATCAGCCATGATCATATTGAATGGCAGTGCTGGCTCGAAGGGCCAAATGGCCTACTCCTGCACCTATTGTCTATATCGGAAGTTGATGTTGACGTCTACATCACCATGTGCTGAGAACATGCTGCCAAGATAGGTAAATCTTGTAGCGTTTTCCACAGGTTCCCCATTGATTATCAGTTTATCTATTGGCTGCTGGTCTCCAGTCTGCATGGTCTTCTGGTTGCTGATCTTTAATCCAACCTTTGGTGCATTCTCCTCCAGAGCGGTTGTCATCTCTTGAAGGGTGTGTCTCGACTCTGCTAGTAGTGCAATATCATCGGCAAAATCTAGGTCTGTGAGGCGTCTTCCTGTTCTCCACGGTATTCCAAAGTCAGGTTAGTTCATTGCTTCCTCATGACATAGTCGATCGTAACAATAAACAGTAAGGGGGATAGAAGGCAACCTTGTCTTACGCCTGTGACAATGTCAAAGAATTCTGTGTTTCCTGAATCAACCTTGACGCAGCAACTGGATCCCTTGTAAAGGTTCTTAAAGATGTTGATGAAAGCCTCTGGGATGCCATACTCTTTAAGAATTCGCCACAGGGAGTCTCTCTGTACACCATCAAATGCATTTTTGAAATCAACAACGTTTATTAGTATTGGCTTCTGAAGGTCCAGGCATTGCTCTACCACGTTTCGTAACACAAAGATCTGTCCGCTGCAGGATCTTCCCATGCGGAATCCAGCTTGTTCATGACGGAGTTACATATCCAGAGCTGCTCCAAGACGATGCAGCAGTACAGAACAAAGCACTTTTCCTATGACTGAGAGCAACGTGATCACTCTCCAGTTTCCACAGTCACTAAGATCTCCTTTCTTTGGCAATTTCACTATCATTCCTTTCGTGCAATCTTCTGGTACACATTTTTCATCCAAGCATGCATTACATAGCTTTGTGAGTTTCCCTCTCAACGTCTCCCCTCCGCTCTTTAGTAGTTCTGCTGGTCGAGGCCTGCTGCTTTGTTATTTTTCAGATTTTTAATTGCATTTGCAACTTCCGTTTCTGTGATTGGTCCAACCTCCACCTCTAGTACTAGTTCCTCCTCAGGGAAGACAAAGAGTTCAGATGGTTCAGGTTGATTCAATATTGCATGATTCAACCCATTGCATGTTTTGCTCTTCTTCTGTCAGAAGTACTCTCCTGCTCTTGTCTTTATGGGGGCACCAGAGCTACTACATGAATCTCCCAGATCTCTGGCTCTGCAGTAGAGTGTACGGGTGTCATTTCTGACCCTGGCTTCTTGTGCTTCTGTGCATTTGCTTTCTATCCAAGCTTTTAAAAAAATCTTTTCTGCATCTCCTCTTCACTAGTTTGTTTACTTGTCTATAATTTTCTGCCATTTCTTTCCTTTCTTCAGTTGTCTTTGCTCTCTCTCTGTCTCTCTCTCTCTCTCTTCTGCTTTATGTCTCTTCTTCTGTCATCATCTCCCATGTGTCTGATCTCATCCAACTTTATTTTCTGGTCCCACGTCTTCAGCCAATGGTGGTATCTGCAGCTTCCCGAACTGCCCCCTGGAAAGTTTGCCACTGCTGTTCAATGTCATCTCCTTCCTGTAACACTTGGAACCTATTTATCACTGCAGCCTAGGTTTACAAGGTTAATTCCCGGGATGGCGAGACTATCATATGCTGAGAGAATGGAGCGGCTGGGCTTATATACTCTGTAGTTTAGAAGGATGAGAGCTGATCTTATTGAAACATATAAGATTATTAAGGGTTTGGACACGCTAGATGCAGGAAACATGTTCCCGATGTTGGGGGAGTCCAGAACCAGGGGCCACAGTTTAAGAATAAGGGGTAAGCCATTTAGAACGGAGATGAGGAAACACGTTTTCACACAGAGAGTTGTGAGTGTGGAATTCACTGCCTCAGAGGGCGGTGGAGGCCCGTTCTCTGGATATTTTCAAGAGAGAGCTAGATAGGGCTCTTAAAGATAGCAAAGTCAGGGGATATGGGGAGAGGCAGGAACGGGGTACTGATGTCATTCACAGTTTTCCAACCTATCATTGCTTTCTCTTCCTCTTTGTCTAACACCAGTCCTACTCCCCATATATGGTGTTGTTCATGCCCAGAGTACATCAGTGTTTTTCCTTCGCTTGTTAGCTTTCCATTCCCTAGCTATTGAACTTCACTCACCCGTATGATGCTCAGCTCAAACTTCTCAGTAGCTGGGATAATTTCCCACTCTGCTACAATCCCCTGACATTCCAAGTAGCTATTCTCATAACAGCTTTGGCAGAGAAGATGTTACTCTTTTTCGGGGCACAAGCATCCCGGAGGCTTTGGCCCAAGCCCGTCATACTTGCAGGGGGCGAGCTCCATCTCTCATGCCGGTTTCCAGTATAGTTTATGCTTGCGGTTTCCGTAGCAGGTTAGGGTTTTACGGGGTAGGGGGGTTAGCCCTATGCCCCAACCCTCCTCCTTTGTCCTGGCTTGGGACCAGCACTGGCTTGGGGTGTCCATAACCAGAGGCAGAGTCAGACAGAACCTTTTTTCCCCACCATGGAAATGTGCAACACTAAAGGGCATAGATATAAGGTGAGAGGGGGTAAGTTTAATGGAGATGTGCGTGGCAAGTTTTTGTTTTACACAGAGAATGGTGGGGGGTCTAGAATGCATTGCCAGAGATGGTGTGGGGGCAGATACAACAGTGGTGTTTAAGAGACTTTTAGATAGGCACATGGAAGTGCAAAGAGTAGAGGGATTTGGATCATGTACGGGCAGATGATATCAGTTTAAAATGGCATCATGATCGGCGCAAACATCGTGGGCCGAAGGGCCCGTTCATGTGCTGTACTGTTCCACATGTTGTAGATGTTTGAATTTCCATGGTTTATTGTGGTTGCAATTTTCTAAACTTTGCCTCATTCCTGGTTCAGTGGACAGGAGAACTTTTTCCTGGAAATTCAATAAGATGGAATTTTATAGCTTTCTATCTGCATCGTATAGTGAAGAGCTTACAGCAGCTAGAATCACCCAAGCCACCGATCTGCAGGATCAGAGTAGCGTAGAAGTGTGCAAATATTCAGCTGAACATCCCCAAGACAGGAGTGATGAAGTCGATTTGTCTGGTTAATTAATCAACTGCACTCAGGTATATAGCAGAAATGCCCATCTAATATATTAGCTTAGTAAGTCTATCCAAGGATACACGTAATTCCAAACATTAATCATCAGAACAGTGTGGCAGCAGAATTTCAGTTACCTTCTGAAGAAAATAACTGAAGATATAAAAAACATTTTGTGGTAATCAATGCCAGAAGAAACGAGCATGATTTTATAACATTTATGTTGCACACATTTACCTTCATCAATTCTCCAAATTAAAAGGGAAAAATTACAAGCTGTCATGTGGTCAATTTCCACATGCACATGCCTCTTAGCTCTTCATTCAATTGCACAGAATTTCACAGAATTCACAGCCCAAATGCTCTGAACTGGTAGATAGTTTCTCCTCGAGTTTTTGTCCATGCTTCTTCACCGAACCAGGCAACATATCCTGCCATTCTTAATCCTCGGGTGGCACAGTGACACAGAGGTAGAGTTGCTGCCTTACAGCGCCAGAGACCCCGATTCAATCTTAACTACGGCGGGTGTTGTCCGTATGGCATTTGTACGTTCTTCCTGTGACCACGTGGATTTTCTTCGGGTGCTCCAGTTTCCTTCCACACTCCAAATGGCGTGCAGGTTTGCAGGTTAATTGGTTTCTGTAAATTGTCCTGAGTGTGTAGGGCACAACTAATGTACGGGGACCGCTGGTCGGCGTGGACTCGGTGGGCTAAAGGGCCTGTTTCCACTCTGTACTGTTAAAACTAAAACTAAAGTTTAGTTTAGTTTAGAGATACTGCGTGAAAACAGGCCCTTCAGCCCACCAAATCTGCATCGACTAACGATCACTAGTTCTATGTTATCCCACTTTCATATCCTACATACTAGGGTTAAATTACAGAAACCAATTAACCTACAAACCTGTATGTCATTGGAGTGTGGCAGGAAACCGGAGCACCCGGAGAAAACGCACATGGTCACAGGGAGAAGGTGCAACCATACAGATAACACCTGTAGCCAGGATCAAACCCGTGTCTCTGGCACTGTAAGGCAGCAACTCTACCTCTATGCCACTGTGCTGCCCAGCTCAGTAGGTGCTGCCTTATAGCGCCAGGGACCCGGGTTTGATCCTGACTTAAGGTGATATCTGTATGGAGTTTGTACGTTCTCCCTGTGACCACGTGGGTTTTCTCCGGGTGCTCCGGTCTCCACCCACACTCCAAAGACGTACAGGTTTGTAGGTTAAATGGTTTGGGAAGTTGTAAAATTGTCATTGGTGATAGGATACAGTTAGTGCATGGGGTGATCACTGGTTGCTGTGGACTCGGTGGGCCGAAGGGCCTGTTTCCATGCTGTATCTCTAAGTTTGAAGTCAATGATTCGATCATCACATCCATCATTTTCTACTTGACTGCCCCTACAAACTTATAACACTTCTACGGTTCAAATTATGAACCTGCACAGTCTGATAATGTGAAATTAAAAACTTTGGTCATTTTCTTTAGCAAATAATAAAACAAGCTTGCAAGGTAAACGTCCAGTGAAATCAGGTGGAAGTTGGTGTGACGAACTAACACTCAGACTGTTAGTAAGGAAGATAGGCAGTTTAAAACAAAGAGATGCACAATAACAAACCAAGATATTTACAATTTAATAGCATACGGGCAGAATATGGAGGTGCAGGGGAAAGGTTTTGGGGAGGTATGATATACCATCAAACAGTGAGATTGAATGAATATTGTGCATTGCCATGCATTCAAGAATTTTGTACCATAATCCTGATTTCTGAGGTTAGTTGACCAGCTTCTTTCTCTCCATTATCAGGCTTCTTAACAGACCTTCCATAAACTGGGATACTGTTCGATTCACCTCTATCCCAGTGTGGACATTGGACTTTGTCGAAGGAACCGATACGATACAATGCTGCAAACTATATTCTGCACTCTGTAACAGTCCATTTGCTCTATCTATTGTACTCGAGTTTGGACTGATTATGTGGTATATCTGACCTATTTAGTTTGCATACAAAACAAAGCTTTTCACTCTTGCTCAGTACATGTGACAATAATAAACCTAAACCTAATAAAAGTAAACCTAAAGGACTACACAATTTTAATACCCCACCTGATATTCTGATTCTAACGTAATTTTGTCTTTATTCTTCTTCTTCAACTGTGCTTCAAGTGCTGGATCCATCTGGAAAACAAAAATAGGAAGAAAAAAAAAGACAATTAGATGAACAATTTCAAACATAATCTGTTCAAAACCTAACTAGGCTGTAAAAATTATTTGGACCAAATTTAGTTCAAGCTAAACCTCCACGGCATACTGAAAATTATTCAACCACCAGGAATTTCAGTATTCTACAACTGAATAACATTTAAAAACAGATTGCTTCAGTTACTCGGCAGTTACTCATGTGTGTGTTTCAACAGCTGGCATCAGCATGTCATTTGATCACGCAGACATCCAATCTGAGCCAAGCCTGAGCCAGTCATTGCTTAAAGTGTCCGTGTTATCACCTTCCAAAAGAGGTTAGTGGAAGGCAGGAACGAGCAGTGGCCCGTATCAGCCCAAACGGCTCTTAAAGCAAGTATTTGCAGGCAATGGGAACAAAATCAGTTTTGGCCTTTGGACTGGAATAGACTCCGCAGTTCCATATACAGTGCCCTCCATAATGTTTGGGACAAAGACCCATCGTTTATTTATTTGCCTCTGTACTCCACAATTTAAGAATAGTCATAGAAATAAATATCACATGTGGTTAAAGTGCACATTGTCAGATTTTAATAAAGGTCATTTTTATACATTTTGGTTTCATCATGTAGAAATTACAGCTGTGTTTATACATAGTCCCCCCATTTCAGGGTACCATATTGTTTGGGACACAGCAATGCTTTGTAAATGAAAAAATATGATTGCAATTCACGGACATCACCAGTTGCTGGGTGTCTTCTCTGATGATGCTCTGCCAGGTCTGTATTGCAGCCAACTTTAGCTTATGCTTGTTTTGGGGGCTCGTCCCCTTCATATTTCTCTTCAGCATATAAAAGGCATGCTCAATTGGGTTCAATCGGGTGATTGACTTGGCCACTCAAGAATTTACCATTTTTTAGCTTTGAAAAACTCCTTTGTTGCTTTAGCAGTATGTTTGGGATCATTGTCTTGATGTAGAATGAACCGCCGGCCAATGAGTTTTAAGGCATTTGTTTGAACTTGAGCAGATTTAAAAGGGGACGAGGGGCAACTATTTCCACAGAGGGTGGTGCATCTATGGTATGAGCTGCCAGAAAAAGTGGCCGAGGCAGATATAATTACACATTTAAAAGGCACTTGAATGGGTATATTGAAAGGAGAGATTATGAGCCAGGTGTAAGCAAATGGGACTAGCTCAGTTCAGCAACGTGGTTGGCATGAATGATTTGGGATTGTTTCCATGCTGTAAAGGTCTATGGCATCTGTAACATTTCACGTCAAATGTAGGTAAGAACGCATACACACCAACTGTTCCAGAACACACAATTTGGAATGTCGTAAATACTGTCAGCAATAGCAATCATCTGAATGTGACAATCTTAATGGAAGTATTGAAATGTATTTTCCAAAGGATCAGCTGGGTTCTTGGAATTGAATTTTTAACATTTTATCTATTTGTCTTCAGCAGCATAGTCCTGACCAAAACCTGGGAATCCGATAGCTTCCTGATCAAACCTGGAGGCTGTTCTCTCTCCTCTGACCATTGAGCCTTTTGCTGAGCCTATTAGGATGGACAGCACAAGGCAGCAGAGGCACTCAGGTCAAAGCCTCCCTGTACATGAATGTTATCAGTCTTCAACTACCACTTATCTGCATTAACCTCCATTAGCCGTTCCTCATCCCACTTGGCCATCTGATCAAGATCCAGTTATAATTTTTGATAACCATCTTTGCTATCTCCGATACGAACCATTTTAGGATCATCTGCAGACTTACTAATCATGCCATACATTCTCATCCAGATCGTTGCAATGAACCACAAACAGCAATGGGCCCAGCACAGATCCCTGAGATACACCACTTGCCACAGGCCTATGGCAGCTAGACAAACCAATGCTTTGGCCCCTCTATAGTATCATCTGACGACCAGAAAAGGCTTGTAAATGTGAATTGGAGATGAAGCATAGACGATAGTCAAAGCAAAGAACATACTGGGATTCTGCATTAGCACTCACTCTCGAAGGAAAGATTGCGGCATCCAGTGCACGGAGTTCTGGATTTTGCTCTAAATGACACAACTGTTGCACATATCCAGTATAAGCATTACCACATTTTCTACCTTTACTTCAGATTTCCAGCATCTGCAGGGCTTTTATTATTTTAAGTTTATCTGGAGTTCCAAAACAGATTGGTTGCAGAAGTACAATGAAAACTCTGCAGAGAAAAGTGGTGAAATGCACTAAAAATGGCAGCCCACATCCTGATGTCTACTTTTGTAAGTTGCTGCATAATGTTGTGCATAGATCCTAGGTACACAGAGGCCAAGAGTCACAATGAAGTCAGCTGCTATTTGTCCCTGTAATTGCAAAGCACGAGTTTTGCCATGATCCCACAAAGCATTTTTTCAGCTGCACTGTGCCATATCACCAATTCCTTGCAGGTCATTTTTATCACAAATCAGTTTGGCAGTGATCGACGTGAAAGGTCATCAAAACACTATATGAAAAGGATAAGGTGGATTCTACGGTCAGTTCCCCCAGCTGGCAGTCAAAATCACTTAGCAGAATGCTACATCACCAGAACTGTCAAACAAGCTCCCAAGACCTTTTTGGGCTACTGGTGTAAAGGGCACACACTGCCGGAGTCTCACTGTCACCTCGCATTACCCTCAAGATGGTTGCAGTCCTTTGAACAGCATGTTTGCTAGGAAGAAATAAAGAGGAACTGCAGATGCTGGTTTATACCAAAGATGGACAAAATATACTAGAGTAACTAAGCGGGCCAGGAAGCATCTCTGGAGAAAATAGAAAGGGAGTCCCTGAATTATTCCAGCATTTTGTGTCTATGCTTGCTAGGAATGTCTGGGAAAAGATGCAGCATTCTTTGACAAGGTTTATCTCAGAAATCTGCAGAAAACAGGAATTTGCATTATACATGTGTAGGAAGGAACTGCAGATGCTGATTTAAAGCAAAGATAGACCTAAGAAGCTGGAGTAACTCAGCGGGTCAGTCAGCATCTCTGGAGAAAAGGAATAGGTGAAGTTTCGGGTCGAGATCTTTTCTTTAGACTGTTCAGTCTGAAGAAGGGTCTCAACCTGAAACGTTGCTTACTCCTTTTCTCCAGAGATGCCAAACGATCAACTAAAAATTCACTGGCTCTTCCAATGGAAGGTGCTGTCCAGAACCAAGTGCTGTAAACTGACATGTGGTCCATGTAGAGACATGCTGAAGCAAGGTGAAGCCACTACAACGATGCCATAGGGAAGGACCTGGAGACACAAGTTACGGCAGATGCTAGAATCGTGAGCTTCAGTTTGAAGAACGGTCCTGACCACCCCCCCCCCACCCGCTACCCACACCCTCCAAATGCCTGCCTGAACTTAAAATGAGGCCAGACTCTAAGGAAAAAGCTTACTGGACAAGTAGATGTGGCTAATATACAAAAGACTGGGCAAGATTTGTTTTCCCAACAATGGCAAACCTAGATCTCTGGCAATGTAGAGCCAAGGAGACCAGAGTTTTAATCATTACTGTTGCACGAAAACCAAAACAAAATTATTGATATTTAGAAAAGCGTGATAAGTCGCATAGAGTGTCAAGTTATATTTTAGGCGAGCGGGTATTGTTTATTTTGTTTGAACATCAGCTTAGCACTGCAGATATCAGTCACATTTCAACATTATTTTGTGAATCTTCTCTGTGCCCTTTCCAGCTTGAAAAACATCTTTCCTATAACACGGTGTCCAGAACTGAACAAAATACTCTAAATGTGACCACGCCAATGTCTTATATAACTGCAACATGACTTCCCAACTTCTATACTCTTGATTTCCTTGATCATCGTCTGCTTTGATCTGTTGTTTTCACACCTTACATTCTCTTTGTACCCATCCATATCTCCAGTTTCCCGACTCTCAGTATGAAAAAGGGGCTTGACTAAACGTCACCCATTCCATCTCTCCTGAGATGCTGCCTGTCCCGCTGAGTTACTCTAGCATTTTGTGTCTATCTTCGGTGCCCCAAGGGAAAATAGATTGTCCAATGGGAGTGTCGGTTGATCAAAGGAAGAAAAGATTATCCAACGGGAGATTGGTTACATTTGAAAAAAATAGGCATATCAATTTAACCAGAGAGGGTTGGGAGCAAGAATGAGAATGTCTTTCATTCACTGAGTACTGAAGGGGGTTCTAGCTGACCAATGTGCTGCAGTCCGGCAATGGTTCACATGAAATATTACAGCTCTGCAGGAAAAGACAGCAGTGGATCCTCTGCCAAAGAATTTATCTGATGTGCCGTTTTCACTGACATGGTGACAAGTACTTAAATGTTATCAAAAGAAAATTCTGTTCTCTCATCGAAGCTGGATTTTGAATGATGGTAAGGGAAAGAACTCCTCTCTACACTTTTTAATCCATTCATATCTAGATTCCATTGTCAAGGCCAGCAGCATCGAGATGCCACTGTTAAGGCCGGCATTTATTGTTCTTCCGTAACAGCCTTTCAAATAGGTGGCATGCTCGGCCAATTCAGAAAGCAGCAGCGGTTCTGCCACATTGCTCTGTCGTCATATATTTGCCCGGCAAGTGCTAGATCAAATTTAAATCAGATTTCCCAAAAAATAAATCAATGAATAAGATGTTAGACACAAATGCTGGAGTAATTCAGCGGGACAGGCAGCATCTCAGGAGAGAAGGAATTGGTGACGTTTCGGGTCGAGACGTCACCCAGTCTGTTTCAGACTGAGAGTCAGAGGAGAGGGAAACTAGAGATATGGAAGGGTAAGGTATGAAAACAACAGATCACAGCAGACGCTGATAAGGAAATGTAGAAAGATTCATTGTTAGCTGAGGGGAAGGTGGCATGCAATCAGTAAAATTAATGTGAATTAATGTCCTGCGCAGGACAAGAGGATTTTTCCCATCGATAAAAAATAAGAGTTATTAATGTTTTTAAAATTTTGAGATTCTCTCTGCTGCCCCTGCTGGTGGGAGGGGGAAGGGACTATAAAACCCAGAAATGTTGCGCCTCAGTCAGTCTCTGCAAGATGGGGGAAGTGAGAGGGTCACGTCTCTCAGTCTGAGCTGTGAATAACACTGAACACATGGCTACTAAACTGTGAGTGTGGTTTTACTGACCTTGAGTGCCCTTAATGTAGTTTGAAAATGAAAGTGTGGTTGGTTTGAAGTAAAAGCACTGCAAATGGTTGGTGGGAGTAGGGTTGAAGTAAAAGCACTGCAAATGGTTGGTGGGGGTTTGGGTTGAAGTAAAAGCACTGCAAATGGTTGGTGGGGGTTTGGGTTGAAGTAATAGCACTGCAAATGGTTGGTGGTCTAAACTTGACAACTTTGCACTGTATATTGATTTTAGATAAAACGCTACCACTTACAGCTTTGATTTTTGGCCATCTTACTCAGTCCCCCTCAGCTCATCAGGTGCAGAGGATTCTTCCCATCAATGAAAAATAAAAGTGTTATTAGTGTTTAAAAAATGTTGAGAATCTCTCTCCTGTTAATCACGCCATGAAGGCCACACCTTTTCCGGTGGGAGGGATTATAAAACCCGGAAGTGTGGGTGTGGTGTATGTATGGGGGAGGGAGAGGTCACGACTCTGGCTGAGCTGTGAATCAACTGAACACACTGAATGTCTACTGAATTGTGAGTGTGGTGTTTTGTGTGGTTTTATTTGAGTCAATATGGTGGTTTCACCCTGCTTGAAATGGTATGAAACTGCATTTGAATGTGGTGGCCTTGCACCCTGCATGAAATGGTACGAAACTGCATTTGAATGTGGTGACCTTACACCCTGCATGAAATGCTATGAAACTGCATTTGAATTTGGTGGCCTTGCATCCTGCTTGAAATGGTATGAAACTGCACTTGAATTTGGTGGCCTTGCACCCTGCCTGAAGTGGTATGAAACTGCACTTGAAATTGGTGGCCTTGCACCCTGCTTGAAGTGGTATGGAACTGCACTTGAATTTGGTGGCTTTGCACCCTGCTTGAAGTGGTATGAAACTGCACTTGAATTTGGTGGCCTTGCACCCTGCTTGAAATGGAATTTCAAGGAATAGCCGTTAGTCAACTGCCAGCCCACCAGCCATGAGTGAGCTGTCAGCACATAAGGCTTGAGGGACTGAGCCGCCACCACAAGAATTCATTTGGCTCACAATGTCCATACTAGCCCTCTGGAGACCAGTCCTTTCAGCCCACAACACCCATACCAGCGCTCCAGTAAGCCCCCCCCCCACTGGCCACCAATATTTGAATTGATGGAGAGGTGGAATATTGCATTGGGGGACCAGCCCTCCCGTGTGAACATGGGACCCAACGGGTCCCACTTGGTCTAGTAAGAAATAAAATCAATTGACTCAAAAACATATACTGATCTATTTTCTTCACCACTGATTAAAGTAAAACAGTCCTCAGTTTACAAATTTCCTCATCACACCCTGTCTGCCCTCTGCAAGATGAAATACTTTTTTTTTTTTTTAAATTTATTAGAAGTACAGTAAGTTACAGTAGTACAAGCCACATAAATCTTATTACATTTATTGTACCCCTTCATTTTTTAAGCTTTAAGGAAAGATAGAAATAAAGAAAGTAAAGAAAGTGAGAGAGGGAGTCGTGTTAGTGCAAGATGAAATACTTGACAACAAAGAATCGAGTGTGCAAATAGAATGGTTTTATTTTGTTTGCGACAGTTTGTGCAACTGTACATCTATTCATTAGAAGGAAAGAGTACACATATACTCCAGGCCACTACAGGGATTATTTATGGGAATGGCCAGTGAAGTGAAACCTGAATAAAAATGACAGCAAAGGTCAATGTACCCATTGCAGAAAGGATCTTGATGTTGTGGTACTGTACTGAGTGGTTCTGCCAATGCCCCAGCAAAACCTTTACAAGATGCATACAATTTCCAATTTAGTGGGCAGATGCAGTTTAATGTGGATAAATGTGAGGTTACCTGCTTTGGTAGCCTCTACTTCCTGAGAAGATTACGGAGAGTCGGATTGTCAAGGAAGACTCTCTCTAATTTCTACAGGTGCACAGTCGAGAGCATGCTGACCGGTTGCATCGTGGCTTGGTTCGGCAATTTGAGCGCCCTGGAAAGGAAAAGACTACAAAAAGTAGTAAACACTGCCCAGTCCATCATCGGCTCTGACCTTCCTTCCATCGAGGGGATCTATCGCAGTCGCTGCCTCAAAAAGGCTGGCAGTATCATGAAAGACCCACACCATCCGGGCCACACACTCATCTCCCTGCTACCTTCAGGTAGAAGGTACAGGAGCCTGAAGACTGCAACAACCAGGTTCAGGAATAGCTACTTCCCCTCAGCCATCAGGCTATTAAACCTGGCTCGGACAAAACTCTGATTATTAGCAACCACTTTCTGTTATTTGCACTACCAGTTTATTTATTCATGTGTGTATATATTTATATCATGGTATATGGACACATTTATCTGTTTTGTAGTAAATGCCTACTATTTTCTGTGTGCTTAAGCAAAGCAAGAATTTCATTGTCCTATACAGGGACACATGACAATAAACTCACTTGAACACTTGAACTTGAATGGAGCGACTGGGCTTGTATACACTGGAATTTAGAAGGATGATAGGATATCTTATTGAAGCATATGAGATTATTAAGGGATTGGACAAGCTAGAGGCAGGAAACATGTTCTCGATGTAGGGGTAGTGCAGAACCAGGGGCCACAGTTTAAGAATAAGGGGTAGGGCATTTAGATCGGAGATGAGGGAAAACCTTTTCACCCAAGGAGTTATGAATCTGTGGAATTCCCTGTCTCAGAATGCAATGGAAGCCGATTCTCTGGATGCTTTCAAGAGAGTTAAATAGAGCTCTTAAAGATAGCGGAGGCAAGGGAGTAGGGTACTGATTATGGATGATCAGCCATGATCACAGTGAATGGCGGTGCTAGCTCGAAGGGCCGAATGGCCTACTCCTGCACCTGTTGTCTATAATGTAAGTAATTAATTGTATGAGGCTCCTGGATGAATTATTAAAACATGCCATATAAAAGATTGGTCCTTCAAAATGGAGGCGTTAGCAGACAGGAATATAACGATGCTGCTGAGCGAGCTGGGGAATTAGCTACCATGCCCTCAGAGCCACTCTGGGTAACTTGCGGGGTGTTCCCCAGGGCATGGAGGTGAACAGTGGCATGTGAGGCGAGTTCTTAACCTGTGCTGCAATCGGCACACTGCTGCAGTAGATACAACATCAGATACATATTTAAGTGGATAACCAGGAGGCTACTTGATGTGGGACAAGTGACAGTATGTTCCTCTTTTACAAAAGGTTGAAAACCATTGGTCTAAACCATCTTACAAGATGGCGGAGACGGATTGAGGAAAAGCATGATACCGGTGCGAGGGCAGGGGGCTCAGATCCCATGTCCTCGGAGGGGCTCTGGGTCAGCTGCAGGAGGCGCCTCCGGGTACGGAGGCTGAGCAGTAGCAGTGTGAGGCAAGGGACAGTGTGTTTCCCATCTGATATCAAGGGGGCATCGTAGTGGCCAAGTCGGCGGCGTACACCGCTGGAGGCCCTGCAGCAGCCTGGGCCTCGATTAGATCGGACGCTGCTCCAAGTACCCGGGCGCGCAGAACGGACGTGGCACTGAACAGTGGAGCAGCGGTAGAGGACCTCGACATATTTCCTACTAAGGAAGACCCCTATAACTCCGACCCAGAGCCGCTGCCAGGACACCAGGTCTTTATGGCCAAGCTAAGATTCGAAATCATACTAAAACGCTCATCTTGGTATCTTCCGGTATGCATGGTTTTTCTATTTGTGCAAAAACGGTACGCGATAGCACTAAGATTTTTCTCCACCTTATTGACCATTGTCCTGTGCTGCAAGTGCAACAAGTTATGTTCCGATTGATGGTATATTTTAAAAGTTAATAAAGTCTAAAAGTCTTAAAAACCACGCATGCACAGATTGGTCTCCTCTCCTGTCAGTCACCGCCACGCAAATTGGTCTCCTCTCCTGTCAGTCACCGCCACGGCATCGCCCCTTCCTGCACCATCGCCACACTGAATGGCCACGTCCGCTGTCAGTTACCGGCGGCGCTCGCCTCGCCCGGCTTTGCCCAGCGCCTCAGTCGGTCAGCAGTGGCCGGAGGGGATGGTCACAGTTAACGGAGGACGGCCACAGCCACAGCCGCCACAGGACGTGGCCCGTAGCGAGGAGAGGGAGAGGTGAGGGAGGGATTGGGGGAGGGGAGGAGGGGAGGGGGAATTAAGGGCGAGGAGGGGGAGAGTGGGCGAGGTAGGGAATAGAGGGAGAGGAGGTCAGTGAGGTTAGTGAGGAGGGATAGAGGGGGAATAGGTTGGGAGTGGGGAGGTGGGGGATAGAGGGATATGAGGGGGGTAGGGAGGGGAGAAAAGTTATGGAGGGAGGGAGGGAGTGACTGAGGGTAGGGGAAAGGAGAGGGAGGGAGAGTGAGGGATTGGGGAGGGGGGAAAGTGGGGGTGAGGAGGGAGTTTGAGAGAGGAGGTGGAATAGAGGGAGAGGAGGGGGGAGTGGGGGAGGAAGGGAGTGGGGAATAGGAGAGGGGGGCAGTGAGGAGGGATAGTACGGGGATAGGAGGAGGTGAGGAGTGGAGGAGGGGGTGGCATAGAGGTATAGGATGGGGTAGGGAGGGGGGGAGGAGTTATGGGGGGAGGGTGGGAGGGAGTGACTGAAGGTAGGGGAAAGGAGAGGGAGGGAGAGGTGAAGGAGGGATTGGGGGAGGGGAGGAGGAGAGAGGAAAGAAGAGGGAGGGTGAAGAGGAGGGGGAGGGAGTGCTGGGGGATGAGGGGAAATGAGCCACGCCTGCGCAGTTGGGGGGCGATGGGTGAGTGGTGCAATATTGCACTGGGGGAACGGGTTGCATTGGGGGAACGGGTGAGTGGTGGAATATTGCATTGGGGGAGCAGACCCAACGGGTCTGCACATATCTAATTTTTTTTTTTTAATTCAGAAGTGTACAAGATGGTGCCTAAAATGTGGCGACTCTCGCGCTGGGGCTCAATGTGGTCTCCTATCTTATACTCATACTTAGTATGATTGTGCCTTATTTATAGTAGGATTGTCATTGAACTGTAAGCAAAAGTAGAATTTCATAGTACTTTGGTACAGGTGACAATAAAGTACTATTGATTCTCCTTCACAGCTTGGTTCTTAGAATTTTAATTTTTCATTCTACTGTGTGACAGGCCTCTTATGACTGAAAGCTGTGGGACGCGAGAGAGTGGGGTGGATATCATTCTACTGCCTTGCTACATACCAAACACTGACACTGATGAATGAAAGTGCTAGATTTAGAAATTAAATTCTTCAAAGATAGCAAAGGAAAAGCCAACTACTTTCGATTGTTGTGTAACAAAAAATCTTTAATTCAGTGACAGAGACCTTTTGATCACAGCGACAATGTGCCAACCGAACTGAAAGGAGCAAAGATAATCTCAAGTCAGTAACAGTTCTACAGCACAAAATTGCCAAAGTTTGGAACAAATCAGAATATTACAGCACTGATCAGTCCGTTGAACCTTTCAAGTGTCAGATTGTTTTATCAAAACAATTTGCAGCGTTAAAAATTCTCCTGATTGAGTCCCTTTGGCTAATCTTTAATCCAACTCTTCCTAATGGAAACAATTGTTCCTCCTTTATTCATTAGAGAGCCATTGACAATTTGAAAAATTCCATCAAAATGCCTGTTAATGTTCTCTATTCCAGAGTACCATCTCAGTTTCAGCAGTGTCTCCAGCTAACTGAATTCCCTCACACCTATTATTATTCTTGTGAGTAACCTCGACACCTATACTAACAGAGACATGAAGTCAATTGGCCACACCTGCCTTACCTCCATTTGAGACTCCGTGATTGGAGGCAAGAAGAAGGTGGTATTTAATATGGATTAAACACAGAAAATAGGTGCAGGCGTAGGCCATTCAGCACTTCAAGCCAGCAGCACCGTTCAATATGATCATGGCTGATCATCCAGAGTCAGTACCCTGTTCCTGCTTTTTCCCCATATCCCTTGATTCCTTTAGCCCTAATCTAGCTATATTTAACTCACTCTTGAAAACATGCAGTGAATTCGTCTCACTGGCTTCTGCGGAAGAGAATTCCACAGATTCACAACTCTTGGGTGAAAAGGTTTTTCCTCATCTCAGTCCTTTTAGGCTGGGACCACTGCAACCTGAATGAGTACTCCATTGCCGTAACTGACTTCATCAGCAAGTGCGTGAAAGACTATGCCGACTAAGACAATTCATGTGTCCCCCAACCGGAAACTCTATTAAAGGTATCATCTACAACTTAATTCCAAATTTGGATATATATCAGAATTATCTATTTATTTACTATTATCAGTAAACACACCCATTATACATACTTCTAAATCTAGAAATGCAAAACCTACAGTTGAAATGATGGGTTATAAGGTCATAAGTGATAGGAGTAGAATTAGGCCATTAGGCCCACCAAGTCTACTCCGTCATTCAATGATCTATCTTTCCCCCCAACCCCATTCTCCTCCCTTCTCCCCATAACCTCTGACACCTGTACTAATCAAGAATATATCTATCTGCCTTAAAAAATATCCACTGACTTGGCATCCACAGCCTTCTGTGGCAAACTTCTTCGGGTCCCAAGAATTAAAAAAAATATCTGGAAGAACTGTTCAAAAACCATTGTGTGTATAGTGTTGACATTCAACACGATAAGAAACCGATTCACTTAGAAACCTGTACGTCTTTGGAATGTGAGTGGAAACTAGCGCACCCAAAGAAAACCCACGTAGTCACACGGAGAATGTACAAACTCCATACACATACCTGTAGTCAGGATCGAACCAGGGTCACTGGCGCTGTAAGGCAGCAACTCTACCACTGTGCTACATATTGGACATTTGGCCCCAAACTATGATTCATTAAAGCAAGGTAAGTGAAAAGGATGCTTCATGCAACCACTATCAAGTTCAGTTTATTGTCACATGGACAGGCATGTTGAGGTACGGGTACAATGAAAACCAGCTTGCAGCAGCATCACAGCACATAGGCTCAGCCAAACACACAAATACATAAATTATACATATTCAAAAAAAGAGTGCAAAGGAAAATTTCGTGCAAAATAAAAGATATTAGTGCAAAAGTGCACAAATGGAAAAATAAATGCGTGTGCAAGAGTTGGTTCAGCGTTCCATTGGAGATAGGAATAAGGTTGTGCAGGTAAACTCAGCAGGACAGGCAGCATCTCTGGCGAGAAGGAATGGGTGGCGCTTTCTTCTCTCGAGATGCTGCCTATCCCGTTGAGTTACTCCAGCTTTTTGTGTCTATCTTCGGTTTAAACTAGCATTTGCAGTTCCTTCCTACACATAGGGTTGTGCAGGTCAGTTCAAAGTAGCTGTTCCTGAACTTGGTGGTGCGGGACTACAGGCTGCTGTACCTTCCTTCCCATGGTAGACCTAAAATGTAACTCAGCGGATGTGGCAGCGTCTCTGGAGAGAAGGAATGGGCGACGTTTCGGGTCGAGATCCTTCTTCAGACATATTAATATAGGTTCCTTCCTCTGGCTTCACAATTCACAACTCTTTTATCCTTATCTCACAACTTTTGTCTTTTTATCTCTAATTTGTATCCAACCATCTGCCTATCAACCCCTCCCCATTACCCCTCACCTGTATCCACCTATCACTTGTGAGGCTTTGTCCTCCCTCTCCTCTCTTCCAGCTTTCTTCCCCACCCTCTGCAATCAGTCTGAAGAATACCGATCCAAAGCATCACCTATCCATGTTCTCCAGAGATGCTGCCTGACCTGCTGAGTTACTCCAGCACTCTGTGTCTATATATATGCAAGTTGTTTAGATTAGATTGAATATGAATTTTCTACAATTTAAACATCCTGATTCAGAATATAGTGAATAGTACGCTGTTGAGAATTTACGATGGAAATGGCATTACAAATAATTGTCATATTCCTGAAGATTTCTCAGAAAAATATTCAAAAATAGCTCCGTATGAGCTCATTATATTTTGTCCATTGCTGTGCATGGCTTTGTGTCTGAGTGACACAATGTCAGAACTCATCATACAACTTGAAAACATCAGAACGGAAAGCGGCCTATTTTTCCATTCTGTTAAATAATGGCTGCTCTGTACTTCAGTTGTACAACTGAACCCCAGGTCGGAGGGAGATAGAAGATAAAATATGTAGGCAAATTACTGAAATGCATAAAATAACAAGGTAGCAATCATAGGGGATCTCATCTAGTTAAGTCAAGAGTATTTTATTGACATATGCACCTGGAATGGAATAATGAAATTCTTACTTGCTGCAAGCACAATAACACAGCACAACAAATAAATATACAATCAATAATACATTAAATTATCAATAATATGAGATGACCAGACCATCATAGTGCATGCTATTATGTATGTAGTGCAAACTATACAAAGTCTATAATAGTTTATTGCTGAGGAAGGTTTGTAGGTGGGGTTGTGCAGTGTGGTTCAAGAGCCCAATGGCTGATGACCAAGCTGTTCTTGTTCATGAAGATACCTGTTTAGTTTTAAGGGTAGACACAGAAAGCTGGAGTAACAGCAGGACAGGCAGCATCTCTGGAGAGAAGGAATGGACGACGTTTCGGGTCGAGACCCCTCTTCAGTCTGAACCAGCATCTGCAGTTCTTTCCGACACAGTTTAGTTTACACATACAGCATGGAAACAGGCCCTTTGGCCCACTGAGTCACAACCATAAATCTGATAAATATCTACACTTGCTGACAAGATAACCCATAACTTTATGAAACCACAAGTAAGTTTTTTAAATTAGGCTCACATTCTCCACTTCAGAATACTGGTCCAGGTACATTTAGATCAAAACTTTGTACCACCAATAAAGCTGTGGAATGATGCAATGTCATTTTAATGGAGGCTATTATAAAATTATTGAACAATTATTGATGGATTATGTCAAATGTCCCCAAATTACATAAAATAAAAGTGCATAGCTATCCTAACCTTTCTTCAAAGGGCTAGAGATTATGGAGAGAAGGCAGGAGAATGGAGTTCAAAGGTCAAAGGTCAAAAACTTTATTTGCCATTTGTGCTTACACACATAGGAACTCTTGTGCGGCTATTCAGGGAGTCAAGTCAAGTCAAGTTAAAAATTAAAATTAAAAATTAAAAAAAATTAAAAAATTTAAAAAGACACACAGAAGACACATAGAGCATTGTAACTTGCACAAACCCTATATCAGGACATCAGTTCATTTTGTTTTGTTTTGGCCAAGAGTCAGTGGAGTTAGGAGGAAGAGATAGTTCAGCCATGATTGAATGGCGAAATAAATTTGATGGACCGAATGGCCTAATTCTACTCCTATCACTTACATGATTTTATGATCATAATTAGATGACGTTGGAAATATCATGAGATATCTTACCTCTACCAATAAAAAACCTTCCTCAGAGTTGGAAGTATGAGCTCAAGGTCCAACTGCAACATAAAATATCTACTATAACAACATTTAAAAAACATTTGGACAGGTACATGGAAAGGAAAGGTTTGGAGCGATATGGGCCAAATGCGGGCAAGTGGGACTAGTGCAGATGGGACATCTTGGTCTGCGCAAGTTGGGCCGAAGGACCTGTTTCATGCTACTACATGACAATAACTCTAAAATGAATCTTCAGTGTAAATGAAGGAGCAGTGCATTAAAATATCTTTTGAAGTGAAGGACAAAATCTTTGTTCACCTGCCTGTTCAAGTGTTTATCGAAAAGCCTTGGTGTAATGAACAGACAAAAGTATTTCCCACCCCTACATCCATACTCCTCTCACAAGTTTACATTTCTTCCTCAGCTATTGGAAAATGTTCTGACCTTTCCTCCCATCGATTCAGGAATTCCTTGTGCGCCAAAGAGCAATGTGCTTCCCGACACAATAATTCATGGAAATTATGAGCCAATGAGAATTTTTAAACGTATGATATATCTATATATTACTAAAACTCTCTGTTTGTTTGTATGTATGCGTATGAGTGCGTGACGATTCAAAACTCTGCCAAAACGGTACATGATAGCGCTACAATTTTTGGCCCGCCATTGTCCTGGGATGTAAAAGGGGCGAGTTTAATTCGGATTGATGTTATATTTTACGTTATTGACATTTTAAACTTTACAAAAGACACTTTTTAACACTTTTCCACTTGCCCTGCCCGTCAGCCACGTCACAATGACGTCACAATGGGATCCCGAATTTCATTTACATAAAAATCACGATTTTCGAGAAAAAAAATCTGTTTTAATCAAATTCTTCCATTTAGGTTTTTTAAAAAAAAAAACTCGATTTTCATTGAGAATTCTATTTTTTTAAATCTCGATTTTCATTGAAAATTCCATTTAAAAAAATCTCGATTTTCATTGGGGGAGGGGAGGGGGGGAGATAGAGGGAGCTTTCATTTTTTTTTTAAACATCACGATTTTCATTGTGGGTGGGTGGGAGAGCGGAGAGGTGGGAGAGGGTGGAGGTGAGGAGTGGGGAAGCAGGGGGATTGAGGAAGTGGAGCGGGGTAGGGAAGGAAGAGGGGATATGGAGAGAGGGAGGGAGTGACTGAGAGTATCCATGCGTGCGGATCTTAAAATAACTGAAAGTCGCCCCTGCACGTGCGCAGTGGGCCTAGTATCCGCGCGTGCAGGATTTGAAATTACCGCGCTGCTGAGGCTGGGGCAAGGTCTGGGGGTGGCGGCGCTGCTCTGCAGGGAGGAAGAGAAGCGGGACCCGGGGCTAGGACTTCCTCCTCCGGGTCCAGACCGCTCGGCCCGTCCCCCCCGACAGCCCCCGCCTCAACTACAACTTCATCGCTTGTGGTGGAGCAAACAAGGCCGGCAGTGGTTTACATCTAGAGCCTGGGGAGGTGTGGAGGGAGAATGGGGGGGATGAGGGAGAGGAGGGGGTAGGGAGGGGTGGGGGATTATGGAGGGAGGGATGGAGTGACAGAGGGTAGGGGAAAGGAGAGGGAGGGAGAGGTGAGGGATGCTGTGGGGGAGGGGAGGAGGAGGAAGGATGAGGATAGGGGTAGGAAGAGGGATGGTGAGGTAATGGAGAAGGGGAGGGAGGGGGTGAGGGGAGGAAGCAGAGGACGGTGGGGAGAGGGAGGATAATGGATGGGGGACACATTTATGCTGATGTACAGAAATACAAACAAAGTGGATGGGTAAAGGAACTACACTGATGGGTGGAAATAGCAAAGCCTGGAATGGGGAGAGTCACGCTTCTTGACCTTACTGTACAAGGTATGCATTTGCTTTGAGGGTTCACATAGCACAAAATAAACTCCCTCTCTATAACTGCATGTGGCCATCTTGAGCAGTGCCAGCTAACAAGTTCTCCAATTCCATCCAATGTTGGCTAATTCCACAACCATCAGGCTTCATGATCCCAGATTAAGGAATGGACAGGGCAAGCCATGCAAACAAAGCTAAAGCACTTGCTCTAAATGATTGCACATAAACGGGCTAAAAGGTGTATTGTCATAAGTCATTGGAGGAGGATTAGCTGGACAATCTCTGATATTTTGAATGCATCACTAGTATCTTATAATTTGCCAAACCAAGAGATTCAAAATGGTAGCCAGCAGTAAAGGATATCCAAGAATCCCTTTAGATGGTATTCAGCAAAAAAGAGGACAAAATAGTAATTTTAGCCACTCTGACAGAAATCTATTGGAATTAAAGTAGCTATTGAGATGGCATTCGTAAAAATATTGCCTGTTCCACTTCTGCGTATGACAGAAGATGCTTCATATTAAGGACTTTATGGCATGCAAAAAGTTAAAATCTACTGTATTTATATTCAGCGTGTGTCAAATTGAAAGAATAAAATGATTGGCATCCAATTACATCAAGA